>NC_133404.1:10000-358333 GCF_047511655.1 Castor canadensis
GGCTTCTGATGGCACCAACCACGAGGATTAGAGAGAACCAGGCCATTGCCGGGTCAACCTGGGAAGCTGCTTCCAAGAATGCAGGGATAGTTGAGGAGATGTACCTGCCTCTTCACATGAGTGCTAGAAGTGTGGACGAGCTTGGACTCAAGGAGAAGGTGGTGGACAAAAATAAAACAGAGAGAAGCTACTATTGACGATGAAAAGCACAGGTGAAGTCCAGGTCTGAGATTACACCTGTAATTCCAGCACTTCAGAGGCTGAGGCAGGAGTATCATGAGTTTGCTGTGAACATGGGCTACAATGACCACAAAAATAAAGGAAAGAAGGGAGAAAGGGAAAGGAGAGAGAGAGAGAGAAAGAAAGAAAGAAAATCCAGGTTGGGTCCTTGCCTAAATTCTGAGGATCCTGTGCATCCATAGGAACTGGAAATTACAAGTGGTAGATTCGCAGAATGTACATCAGAGTTCTGGAAGATATGATCTGGAAACATGGCCAATGCGTCCTCACCAGAGGACAAAAGAAAGAAGCAAACAGAGCAGAATGGCTCCAGTATGGGGGCAAAGCAGCCCTTGAAAGTATTAGGAGACCTTGCCTCAGGCAAAACATACTGGATTCATTTCTTTTTTACCTCCTTCTGTGGAAGGAAAAACATTTACTATAGCTGCCCTGTAAGAAGTTGAAGATTTCAACAATTCATATCCAAAGCATCAGGAAGGTTCTGGAAATGCTGCAGCTGGACAGCATGCAGGAAGTTCAAGGGAATTACTCCTGGCAATTGTCCACGCTGGCTGACTTCAATCCTTACCTGGGCCAAAAGAGAAATCTCTGCAAACGATTTGTTTTCAACATCCACAGTTCTGCTCACAGGAACAAGAACTGGTCGCCCAATTCACCTCTCAGTTTTTCAATCCAGAAGCTTTCCCTGTACTCTTTCTCCTTCTTCAAACATCACCTGGGCCAGGTGTTCAGAGGAACAGAATGGAGAGCTTGCCCTGCAGGCCCAAGGAGGCCTTGTCTTGTCACAGAAAATTTAGTGGGCATCCACTGTGTGCCAGCACTGGGGTTGCAACAGAGATAAGGACAATAGAACATCAGTACCTGAAGCCATGTTGCACATGATCACCATATGAGAGCAGAGGTCTGGGTGGCCTGGAAAGAACCTCCATGCCCGGAAATCAGTCGTCGGGGATCAGATCTAGGGAGGGTGGGCTGAGAGTTCCTGTTTATTCCCTGTCCCCCACCATGCTCTACAAATTCCAACACCTGACTACCTGGTCTCTCCTTGGGTGCCTGAAGACCTCCCTGGAGACCCTCTAAATGACTACCAGCTTGCAGAATCAGATTTGAAGCTTCAGCTTCAAGTGCCCAAGCATCAGCTGGCTCAAACTCCAACTTCAGCTGCCCTGAAGACCCTGGACTGGGAGAACTATAGGGTCTAGGACCCCCCCATTGCCCTCCTGCCTGCCCAGAGTTGGTGTGCACAGCTCACCACATTCAACAACGTAAGAAACTCCATGTCTATAACTATCATGAGAACCTGCTGTGCCACACCATCCAGCTGGGCCACTTAAGCCTGCAGGTCTATGGTGCCCTGGAGGTCTATGGCACCCACTGCCACAGGAGACTGGGCAGGCTTCAGGGTGAGCTGATGATGATTGTGGAGCCATTGAAATGTCCCAGATCAGTCTGTTTCAGTACAATGCCTGGTCCCCTCCATGGCAACCAGGCACTATATGAATCCGTATCACAGGTGTAGCTCTGATTAGTGCAGACACTAAAAACTTTCTCCCGGGCACTTGGGAACAGAAACCTTGGTGGAGGGGCTACAGGTGACCCTTGGAGGGGGTAATGTTCACCCAAAGAATTGATTAGATATTCGAGGACAACGGTCTTATACAGATTCGGAAATAGGAATTGAGTTTCTAGAGGTACAATCCTGCTTGAGAAGTACCCCAGGGCACTGCCCCTGCACACATGGTTGTAAAGAAATGGTCAGAAATAAAGAGATCACCTAGTGTCCTCCATGGTCACTCACCTAGAATCCAGTATAAACAGCAGAAATCATTGTCTGTTCTATGAGTTTTGGTCCCAGAACCTCACAGTATCCAATGAAATGTGCCATTTTGATCATCCCCTTCCACTCTCTGTTACTCCTGCTTCCTTCTGGGGCTGCTCTTTAGGTGCCTACAAAACAGGCAGTCCACCAATAATGTGCATCAGACACCAACTTTCCACATTCAAGTTGACTTGGGAGGCACAGTGAATTGCATTCTGGAATATGGATGCTATGGCACACCATATGTGCATCCAAGAGGGTAATGAAATGCATTTAAGAAAAAAAAACACACAAGCTATTTTGAAAGAAAGACCAGGGGTCACAGGGGCTTGTGGCAGGAGTTGGTGTCAATTATTGTGGAAGACAGCTATTTCTAGGTAAATCCCTTGTGCAAGGAGCTCACCTGGATAATGAAAGGGTGCAGGAGGTGAATAGGGTGAAACTGTCATGTACTCATGTATGAAAATAGAAAAATGATGCCTGTTGAAACTCTTCTAAGAATGGGGGAGGGAGGTAAAGACGAACGATAGGGTGAATTTAACTAAGATATATTGTAAGCACTTTTGTAAATGTTAGAATGTATACCCAGTACAACAATAATATGATAATAAAAAAAGAAAGGAAAAGGAGGAGAAAAAAGAAAGGAAAAAAAAAGGAGCTCACCTGGCATACTGTAGTTTGGAAGAATCCCTTGCCTAAAGTGGGCCATAAGTATAGGGTTGCACCTTCATAGCTTCCTGCCTCCATTTTGATAGTGGTTGACATAAGTGAATCTATATTGATAACCGGTGCACACACAAGTTCTGAAACGTGTTCGGTATGAGTCCCACCACTGGAGCAAAGCCCTTCTACCCAGGTCCCATCACATCACTGCTAAACAGATGCTGAGCCCCTGGCTGCTTCTCACAGGTGAATCCCAGAGCTTCAGGTCTTGGTCTTTGGCTATGCTGGCAAAAGCCTTCACTACACAGGGAAAGGCTGTCCCACTCCCACCCCGGGCTGGAGGGAACTCCATATGGGGTATTAACCAGAACCTCTGGGCTGCACCAACCCCTGCCTGTCATCCTGGTGGGCTGAACTACAGTGGTCAGGAAAGACAACCACATACCCTTTAGTGAAATACTAAAATCATACACACACATAAGACATTATGAATATTCCTATCCTACTTTAATATATTACATCCTTTTCGGGGGGCTGGGTCATGTCAATGAGAGATCCTCCCAGAGTATAGCCCTCCTCTCCTATCAAGAAAGACCTCTTGCGAATTTGCACGTCATCAAAGGATGAATAATAGGTGACCTTATCTGTGGGTGATTGGTCTTAAAGAAAAAACAGCTAAGTGACTGCTGCATGCTCAGGATTTAGGGGCTGGAGGTATGGCAGGGCCTTGAGGCAAAAGCCTTAGTTTGCCTTTCCATGACCATAATAATGCACATTCAGCTGAGGGGACATTTTAAGGAGCCGATGATGTGATGCACACATTAAATGCTCAATAAGTGGAGGGTATTTTTATTTCTTTTTAAAATTCATTAATTTTTTTTTCTTCACTATACTGGGCTTTTAACTCAGGGCCTCACACTTGCTAGTCAGGTGCTCTACTACCTGAGCCGCTCCACCGGCCTATTCTTTCCTTCTTTATCCTCCTAACAAAAACCTGCTCTTCACCATCCTGCACTGCAGTTCATCCTCTATTCCTGAGAAGTTGGAGGACAGCAGAGCCACAGGCTCACGATAGGATTTCACTTTTATCTGAAGACCAATGAGTCATGATTCATCCAAACAGTGGAGCTTTGACAGTCACAACACAGATTCCTCTTTAGTGAATATCATTCATAAAACTTTCAAGTGACCGGACTCACTCGCCATCTGTTGGTAGTTTAGCCCAAATGGAATAAGCACTGCTGCAAGAAGTTTCCACGTGCTTTTTAAAGCTGCTGTCAGGGCTGCAGGTGTCGCCCAGATGCCACAGCACATGCTGAGCAATTACAAGGTTCTGAGTTCAAACCCCACATTGTCAAAAACTCTGCTATTAGGTAAATGCTATTTAGGTATGAATATTTGTGTTGTCATTTATATAAGTAGGCTTTAAAATTCCAAAGAAAGCTTAGTACTTTTAAAGATTGTAATATAATGTGAAAACAATGTTCCCAGCTTGCTGTCCAAAAACAAGTCAAAGCAGACCTTAAAAATCAGTGAGTGAGAACTGTTTTTTTTTTTTTTAAATGTTGGGAACAGTAAAATGTTAGGACAGAAACAAAGTACTGCACTTATTTTTTGACATGGACATGATTTTCCAGAACAGTTGTAGGATCAGTGACACTATGAAGAAGGTCCAGAGTTCCCATGAACTTCATGGCCCACACAGGCCCAGCCTTCCCCAGCATCAATGCCTGCACCACAGTGTTACAGCTGTTACAAGTAACGCACCAAACTCCACACTTCACCTCAGGCTTGCTCTTGGTGCTGTGCATTCTGTGGGTGTGACAAGTGAAGAATGAGCTGTCCTCACCACTGTAGCTCACAAAGAGCAGTGTTATTGCCCTAAGGACCCTCTGTCCTCTGGCTACTCACCCTTCCCTCTCTATTCCTGGTGACCATTGTCCTTTTACTGTCTCTGTACTTTCAGTTTGTAGACTGTCCCACCTTATGCAGCATTTTCAGATTGTCTTTTTCACTTGGTCACATGCACTTTACAAGGCCTGGTCACAGTCCATCATCTGGATGGCCTGCAGTGTGTGTATCCATTCAGCCATTGGCAGGAAGCTTATCTTTTTCAAGTTTTGTAATTACTTTGTAATTACAAAAACAGGTTTGTAATTAAACCTGTTACAGTAACAGGTTTACCTATCTGTGGAAATTCTAGGGAGATGGTTTCTGGATGGTGTGATAAGAATGTGATTTGTTTCTTTGGTAATCTATCCTGTTAGATATTGTCCCACATAGAGCAGGGACTGTGTCCTGTCACCCTGTAGCCCACATCTGAGCACGGAGCCTGACACATGACATGGCAATCCTTTAGTCAGTTCACCGCTATGAAAATGCAAATTTGCAGACAGTCTGTATTAGCTGGCACACTCAATAATGTGCTGGGGTCAAGGATATAAAACAGCAATTCTTCTGTGGACCTCCTTTCTGGCTTGTTAGACTCAGTATCCCAGAGAGATTCTTTCAAGTGGTGCCTTTCACTCACCAGCTGGACGGTTTGACCATATAGTTTATTTCAGTCAGACATCACCTACCCTTGGGATCATTCGGCTCTTCAACGATAGATGGATGGACGGTTTCACCTGCAGAAAGGCTTGTACTAACAGTAATAAAAATAACTCAAATACGCATTTCCCTAGCACTGCCTGCATCCTTCTGTAAGGATCCAGCAGTATGAGAACTCACAAAGAGTTCAGTAAGACTTTATAAACCAAACGGCACACACCTTGCCCCATCACACTCACTCTTTTGGAAAGTCTAATGGGTAAAAAATGTCCTAAAGGCAAAATGAGCTAAACAAAGAGCTGATGCATGGCTTTGGCCAAGTTTTACAATTGGCCTTAGTGACATTAGAGCCCCTCCTGTAATTAAAAAAAAAAAAAAAAACACAAGTTGACTCCTTATGAAACAATTCCTGAAGGCCTATGCCTGTGACAATAGCCAACCTTAACTGAAATGTAAACATTTAAGGAATTGACTCCAAACTCATTAAATAAATGAATGAATAAATAAATAAATGGGGAAGGGTGAGGAGCGAGCCTGCTGGACGGTTGCCTGCGCGCGGCTGCTGAGGTCAGCCCAGGCACGCGCCCAACTGGCAGGTAGTTTTTGGGCCTGGAGTCCTTGCCAGCGGCTAGGGGCGGCCATGGCAGCTTCGGGGGACCACAAGGGGTGGATGGGAAGGGTCCTCAAGGGGTGGAGGATGGGATGGGGCCGGCTGTGGCGCACAGAGGCACAGCCAAACCTGCTCTCTGGCAGCCAGGCTCCCCTAATCCAACGGGTCGCTTGCCAGGCGCACGTCACCTTCCCAGGCGGCAGAGACCACAGTTCTGCCCTCTGCGGCGTGGCCTGTGGCTCCCAGGAGCAAATACCGCCCGACTTCGCGGAGAACCTGAGCAAGCTGAAGATCCTGGTGGCCCAGGTCCATGCTGAGGACCTCTGCATCGCCCCACGCGAGACTACACCGAAACCACTGAAGCCTCACCTCCCGCGTGTCACCTACATGCATATATGTGACACGGATGGCTTCAGCCTGAGCGTGTTTCTCCTGCAGAGAGATGCGCGCATCCCGCTGCATGACCACCCTGGCATGCACGGGGTGCTCAAGGTGCTCTATGGCACCATACGCATCAGCTGCATGGACCAGCTGGAAGTGGGTGGCGACCAGTGTCCAGGGGCCGAGTCTCAGCTCTTCCAGACACCACTGCAGCAGGAGGCCCTGAGGCCAGCAGTCTTTCGCTCACAGGCTGAGTACACCGAGGCCAGCGGCCCCTGCATCCTCACACCACACCTGGACAACCTGCACCAGATCGAGGCGGTGGACGGGCCTGCTGCATTCCTGGACATCCTGGCCCCGCCCTACAACACCGACCAAGGCCGGGAATGCCGCTATTACCGAGTGCTGGATCCCCTCAGGCCCAAGGAGGCCTCCAGCTCGGCCAGTGACCTGCCCAGAGAAGTGTGGCTCCTGGAGACCCCCAAGGATGCAGACTTCTGGGGTGAGGAAGAGCCCTATCCAGGTCCCAAGGTCCTTCTTTGAAGCTCCTGGGAACAGTGGGCCTAGCATGTGCCCCACCCTGATCAAGACTTGGCTGCCCTTGACCCACCACAGGGCATTCCCTGTCCACATCCTGCCTTGGATCAGCAGCTGCTTCCACTGAGGCCTTGGGAAGCCAGGGCCATTGGACAGAAGCCACCAGGAAGGGGAATGGGGGCAGGGTGGGCAGAAGCCAAGGCTGTTGGTGCTGCCACTGCCACCAGGGCTTTGATTTGGGGGAGTTGGGACCCTCTGAAGTGCTTCATCCTAAAGTCACAATGAAAACGGTCTTTCCCTTTCCCCATTCTATTCAAAAAACTTGTTTTCCATTCCTGCCCTTGACTTTCTGCCCTTATAGTTTTAACTTATTGACTGCACCAATAAATGACCCAGTGGTTTGAATTGTTTAGTTCAAGTTATTAGTAAAAACCAGGTTCCAAGAAATCAGCTACTTTTTTTTTTTTAATGGTATTGGGGTTTGCAAAGCAAGTGCTCTATGGATAGCACCACGCCTCCACCGCATTTTGTACTGGTTATTTTGGAGATGGGACTCGGGATCTATTTGCCAGATCTACCCTAGAACCTCAGTCCTCCCAATTTCAACCTCTCAAGTAGTTAGAATTACAGGCATGAAAAACCAGCACCTGCGATTGTTTATCTAAAGTCTGTTTTATCTGAAGTAAGATTAACTATCTTGCTCTCAGGATTCCATTTAATGAAAGGTCTTTCTATCCCTTCCCTTTGTCTGGGCATGTCCTTACTGGGGAAGTGAGTTTAGACAGCAGGTGATCCAGTCCTTTAAAAAAAAAAATTCATTGAGGCTACTCTACTGTAATCCTGGCTACTAGGGAGGCTGAGATCCAGAGGATCACTGTTCAAGGCCACCCTGAGCAAATAGTCCTCGAGACCCTGTCTCCAAAATAACCAGAGCAAAATGGACTGGAGGCGTGGTTCCACTGGTAGAGCGCCTGCTTTGCAGATACAAAGCCCCTAAGTTCAAACCCCAGTCCCACCAAAAAAAAAAAAAAAATCATTTCAGAGTTTTTGTTGGAGAATTTAATCCATTTATGCTCAAGGCTACTGTTGAAAGGTAGATTTTTTTTTTCCTGTCCATTTCTTGTTGGTTTTCTGATTGTTTTATAGATCTTTTGTCCTTTTCATCATTTGCTTTCCTGGTTTGATGGTTTTCACTTGTGATAAGCTTTTTTTTTCAGTTTTTTTTTTCTTTTGGGCAGGATTAGAGTTTGAACTCAGAACCTATGCTTGCTAGACAAGTGCTATACTACTTGAGTCTCACTCTCAGCACTTGAGTGAATTTTGAATCTTTGTTTTTATTTGTGGTTTTTGTTTTGGTGGTGCTGGGTCTCAAGCATGCAAGGCAAGCACTTTGTCACCAAGCTAAGCCCTTGTTTTGTTCTTTTGTTGAGACAGGGTCTCACCATGTAGCCCAGGCTGGCCTTGATTATGCATTCCTTCTGCCTCTGCCTCCAGACTGCTGGGATGACAGGCATGTATCACCAACTTCAGATGATGCAATAAGCATTAATTTTAAATTTGTGTATATGCCACCATTTTCCTTTTGTGGCTCCTCTGAGACTTACATAAAAAGTATAAAAGGCTGTTCTGAGCAGATAACTGAACTTTGGTTACAGAAGCACTGACTTTCACCTTTCCTTACAATGTGCATTTTAGTGGGGTTCTCTGAGCTTTGTGGGTCTGTTACCCTGACTACTGCCTAGGTGATTTGGTCCTGTTTATCTTTGAGGACAGAAGACCTGAAGGCCAGAATTTCCTCTCCATGTTGGGTAGCTGACACTGTGTGGATGGGAGAAGGTTGCCAGAGTGCCATCCAGACAACCTGGAGCTTCACATTAACAATGTGCATGCTCCAAAGATCAGTCCAACAAACAATCTGCATGCTAAATGACAACCTCCAGTGACAGTTTACAGTTGCCATGGTGACATCTGGGACCAATGCTAAAAGAAGGAAAAATACATGGACCTGAATTCCTGGAAAATCCCCACCCATCCCAGGAAACATTCCTCCATTAGCAACCTTGCACTATTTCTCGTTCCATCTCCACATCACCAAAGACTGAGAAGTTGACTTCTCTCCTACTCCTTTTTCTTTGTTTTTTTGAGTCAGATCTTCCTATGTGGCAAGGCTGGCCTCAAATTCTCCTCCTTCCTGCATCTGCCTCCCATGTCCGGGGTTTACAGGCAACCTCCATCAGCCCAGCTTCGTGAAGCTTCTTCAGCTGTCTCATTGGCTCTGATCCTGCATGTGCCTCAGTGGCCCAAGATGCAAGGGTCTGTGTGCTCTTGTTTTTAAGTGGCTGGCTTAGAGTTTATACTGTAGGCCTTATCAAAGCCTGCCTTCAGCTGCAGGTCTCCCATGTCATGTGTCATGTGAGAACAGGTCTGCCTTCCCTGCCTGTTACTGCTCTTCATCTCACACAGAACCAGGTTTTCTTGTGATATCATCTCTCTTCCTTAGGGGAAGACGTCATTTCACATGGCATGTCACACAGTTCAGCAGTGAAGGACATCTCGCTGTTGGGACAGCTGGAAATGTCTTCCATCAAGCATTTTCTTCTTGGCCTCTCCAGGCTTCACACTGCTTCTCAGAAGGTGTCTGCTGCCATTTTTGTCTTTGTTCATTTGTACATTTCTTTCACCTTTTAAGTGGTCTTGGGGAATTGATCATCATGTGTGTTGATGTAGGTCACTCCACATTTCTTTCACTTGGGTGTGTTTGAGCTTCTTCCTTTATACTGTGTATGGAATGTGGATAAACATTTGTACACCTATGCAGTGAGATACTGAACAACACTAAGTAATGCAGTACTTATGTGTGCAATAAGATGGATGATCTCAGAGTCTTACATCAATGAAAGAAACCAGACAAGAGAAAAACATGTTCTATGAATCTATGTAAAACTCAAAACTGCAAACATACCTAAACATAAGAGAGTCATGGATACATGGCCATGGAGGTAGACAGGGGGCAAGAGAGACCTTTGGTGGAAAAGGAAGTCTTTTCTTCAGACAAGCACATCATAATCTTTTTTATTCATTTATTCATACGTGCATACATTGTTTGGGCCATTTCTTCCCCCTGAGAGATTCCAAATGCTTCTACCAGTGTGACTGTCACCAATTGGTCCCCAGGGTGGGCCCCCATATCCATGTTTTTGGGTTGCGGGATCTCATCAGTGGTTCTGTCTATTTTGGGGGAGGGGAGACTGAGCACAAGGACCCTGAAGCTTTCGTACTGCGTTTTCCAGATTGGGAAGTGGAGGCCATGTGAGCAGCACAGCAAATTAAGAAGAGTTCTGAGCTTAAGGGAATCGATGTCAGAGTGGGAATCTGACATATCCTCAGGGCTGTCACAACTCTATGCACATTGAGGCCCCTGACCTGAGCTTTGAAATCAAGCTGCCCCTCCCTGTGATGGAGGTGGACCCACTCCCACCTCTGGATAGGATGCTCTATGCACCTCCCTCTGTGCTAGGTGTCTTCCAACTTCCATCTGATCACATGTTTGCAGTAACTCTATGTCTACCAGGAAGATGGAGCTCTTGGCCCTGGCCCCCAACTGGCAAGAACAGGACCAGGTCTCAAAGCTGTTTCTGACTCAAAACTCCATGTGCTTTTGCTCATGCCTGCTGCCTGCAGGCCCCAGGAAGAGCTGGAAAATGGGGGTTCTGGCATTGAGAGCATCTGATCTCAGCATCCTCATAGTTCTTGCAGGTGTTTGAAGGGGGAAGGCCTTGGTTAAGGCCTTAGGAAATCATTTTCAGATAATCTGAAGTGCTCTGGTTCTTTTTTTTGACAGCTCTGCTCTTCAGAATGGACCGCTGAACATGACTGCACAAGCAGCAGGAATCTCTCTAAATTCGGATTAACTCAAATACTGGCTGTGATTTCACTGTGTGAACATGAAAAGTGTTCTCTGTTGCTGCCTCTCTACTGGTGCCTCCTTGTGATGATGTGGGAAGAAGACTGTGGACATGGGTCCCTCTTATTAATGCTGGATTTGGTTCTTGGGGCAGCCAGACCTCCAGTTTAATTAGCTTCTCTTCTGGTTGGCAGATTTGGGCCTCAGCACATTGCTTGTTGATTATATTTTCCCAAATACTCCAGGAAAAGTTTTCCCGGATGTCTCAGAAGGCTTATGTGATGGAAAACATGTCCTGCCTCACTGTGGGGGTGCTGGACCAACCTAGGTTCCCGACTGCTCCATGGAGGCAGCCATTGTGAAGGTAATCCCAGCACAACCAGAGGTGGCATGGTGGGGGACATAGAAAAACGCCTTTGCTGCAGCCTTTCTGAGCCACACCACTGCCTGTCATCTTTCTCTTCTCATTAGTTTATGGGTAAGTTGGCCTTGGTCCAGAATTAATGCTGTGCCTTGGTGTATAGCTCCCTTCGGTGGGCAGGGTCCTAGGAGGCAACTGGGGAGAAGCAGCACAGAGCAGCGCCCAGCTGAGCAACGGTTTGTAGGACAGCTCACTGCTTCCCAGTGTGGTTTGTGCCAACTTTTTACTGGCTGGTTGGTGGTCTACAGCAACAGGAGAAAACACAGGCATTATAACTTCACGTCCATGTAAAATGGCAGCTGGGCTCTCCTGGGAAGGAGTGTCTTTCTTTATGAGTTGATGGCCTTCTTACTTGTTGGTATCAGAGCATCATTTTGTAAAATCTTGGAAGAGGTAAAAGAAGGTTACTGATTGTAGGAACTCGGTGAGTGAAAGTGCCAGGTTAGCACTCAGTTGATATCTTGGTTTCCAGTTGAAATGTGGGCAAAATCCAGGGCTGGAAATGGTGCTTCCTCTCCATGGAGATTCTGGAAACACTGCAAGTATGAAACAACTTTTTGAGCCAAGATCTGGGGATGTGTCTGCACCCCTGTTCTTGAGGCTCTCTCAAATCATCCCCACGCAAAGTGGGCTGCTTCCTGTTCTGACATGAGGACCCTCCTTCCTTAACCTCTCAGAGTCTTAGTCTTGTCAGATATTCAGTTGGATGACAATAGTGCTACTTCTCATGGAAAGAGATTGAGTAGAACTTGGCACATGAGCCACAGCTGTCACCATCATCATCTTTGTAGTTTTGGGCATTTCCAACTGTTCTAACTTCCATCACAGCCAGCCCTCTGCCAGACCTCTCCACAGAGTTTTTACTTTAACAGTAAGAGCCCATAAACGTAATTTTCACAGCCCTCCATCCTATGTGAGATCAGCAAACAGGATGCCACACAATCCAGAGATAATTGTGGCTTTGTTTACAAAGTAACTGACCTTGAAAAGATGTTTGAGAAGCCAAAGTGATCAACCATCTTGAGATGCCTAAGACTGAAAGGGTTCCCAAGACATAAGATTTGCAGTGTCAAAATTGGGGGCTTTCTGAGCAATTCAGGACAAGTTGTCCATCCTGGGCAGAAGAGCATAATGTAGACTATGGATTCTGGATTCAAATTCTGATTGCCATTTATTAGCTGTGTAACCTTGGAAAAATCGCTGAACCTCTCTGAACTTCTATTTTCTCATCTGTAAAATGGAGATGACCAAAGTATCAGCCTAGGATTGTTGAAGGATAGGAGGAGTTAATAACTACAAGCAGTTCGGGAGAGTGCCTGGCACACAGTACACACGATACATTGTCCACTGTGGCTGGTTCAAAGTTTTGTGACATCAAAGCATATTCCAAACACACCACAAAACATTATAAATAAATGATAGGGTAGAGACCACAGTTTCTGCTGCTTTTGTTTTGGGGCTGGGGAGTAATTTTTCAGCCGTAATAAAAAAGATGGCAACACAACTTTGGTCCCCCAAAAGAGTTCTTAATCTGGTCTCTGGAACTGAGCTGGAAGACATGGCACTCTGGGGTGGGCATGGCAGCCTGGAGAGAAGATGTGCAGAGTTGCAGTGAGACTCCTTTAGGGGCAACCTACGTGCTGGTGCCATTGTTTGCTTTCATCAATCTCGTCCCCTCGGCACCTCCAGTAGCAACAATGGACAGGTGCCTGCAAGCTGTGTCTAAGCCTGGAGCCAACCATGACAGTGTCTCTGCCCCCAGATGCTCACAGAGTGGACAGAGAGAAATAAGTCATGGTCACACAGGGCAGGGCAGATGGATGGGGCCATGCAGGAGTGGATCACACTTCCTGGAGATGAAATCAAGGCAGCGTTTTTAGAGCACCAGAGGTAAATCAGATGTGGGAGTGGTGGAGGAAGGCCTAGAGGCATGAAAGCTCATTGTGGAAGTGGGAGCCAAAGCTGGTTGGTGTAGTCCAGGAAGGCAAAGCACTTGCTCACATTGACCAGTGCGTTCCCCCTGGGGTCAGTCTCATCTCAAAGCTCAGGATCTTCACACAGAGCCCCCCACTGCTTCCTGGACTACAGCTCCTGATGCTTCTGTTCTGCTCTTGGAAGGTCAGCACAGGGTCTTGGTGCCACTGGTCCAGTAATGAGGAACATCCCATTGGGATACTGGGATGTCCCAACCAGTATCTCCTCTCCCTTTACAGACAGTCCCTTAGTGGTCAGCCTGAGGGCAGAAGGGGTGGCTCCCTGAGGAGATGGTGTTTCTCAGCCCTTCTGGCTCATGTTACCTGTCCAAAGACCCTTCCCTCAGCCATAGAGGCTCAGGTTCCTCTGTTGGCGCACAGTTAAGGAAACCCTGGAGGCTGTGATTCTCAGAAGAGTTTGGGGTCTTCAGTTGAAGCAGGTGCCTCTGCAGACTATCCTCAGTGCTGGGCATACTGTGGGAGCCTCCACACCCTGCTTCCCCTGTCATGGGAGCCCCTCTGTGCCAGCCTGGCTGCAGGGCAGTGCTGGCCGTGAAGCCTGGGTAAGGGCCCTGCAGCTCCCTGGCATACAGCACCATTGGGCATAGCAGACACAAGCTTACTGGAAACAGGCATGATGTGGGCACCCCCACTCTAGTACTGGGCCACAATGAGGGGCTCCCAGCTGCTTCTGCTCAGCCATTCTCAGCTTCCCTGGGGAATCTGGCCTTAACACAGAGCCAGTGGTCTCTGTCTGACAGTTGCTGTGCCCAGGATCAGGACCCTCATCTCCCAAGGAAGGCTGGTGTTCATCTTAATGGGGAGTCTGGGGTTTATAGAAAGAAGTGACCCTACAAGGCCGGCCTGAGAGGTGGGGGATCTCAGTGGGAGGCCATGCATCTGGTCAGCTTCCCTGCCTGTGCCCATGTATTCCCGACTCCTGGTCAGAACTCTGCTCCCTGTGCTTCTGCAGTGCCACACCTCCATACTGGAGGAATGAGAGGTGCCTCTCAAAGAGGTGCCTGCCACTGGCCACAGGGAATCAGTGAGATTCTCTAAGTGTTCAACACCCTTCAAGGGAGGCCTGCAGCAAGCTGGCTGCATCCTGACTGCAGGATCAAGTACATGCTGTTCCCATGGTCTGCTCCTCAGGCACACCTGCCCAGCAGAGTCCAGAGGAAAGGGCTGCTCTGTCCTGGGACAGTATGGGGCAGTGGGGGCAATGCAGCCACACACAAAGGCCCCCTCCAAGGCTGGCAGGAGGGAGGAGGGCCAGCAGCATTGGGTGGGAGTTGCAGAGTTTGTCCAGCTTGTTCCTCACCTGGGGACAACAGGAAGAGTCAGATGCTCAGAGAGTGCCCTGCCCTTAGAGTCACACCCTCCATCTTTCCCTTCCCCTGTGGCTCCCATTTCCCATACTATGGGTGGCTGCTGTTTCAGAGCGGAGACATGAGAGGAGCCCCTCAAACAGGTGCCCAGCCCTGAGGTCAACCTGAGACCAGTTTCTCTTCTATCTCCTGCTCCTCTCAGCTTTCATCCGAGGGCAGAGCAATTGAATCCGCCCTAATGCAGACTACTTACCTGGCATCCAGGCACTGGGAAGTTGGAATGTAACTGCTCCCCTAATAGGCTGAGAGAGCTACCCTGCATCTAGGAGCTCCCAAGCCTGGCAGAAGGGGTCCACAGAAATGCAGGGGGCCCTGATTCTGGACAGTGGGAGCCAGCAGTGGGCCCTCGAGTCTCTGGGTTGTGGGCTTTCTGCAGTGAGTTTAAGCCAGCATCACGACCATACATGGAGACCATTGGTCAGAAGCTTCCGGCTCTCTGGGCCAATCTGCGGACCTGGGACTGACAGGCAATTTTGCCCTGGGGGGAGGAGTGTATGTGCATACACTGATGGCTGTTTACCGGAGTGTCTAATGCTCCAGGCCCCCTTCCTTTTCTTTAAGACGGTCCTCGTTAATGAATGTTGTCCCTATTGCGATGGCCTGAATAAAATCTCCATTGGCCAGGACATTTCGCTTCCAAAGGAACCAGGGGTCGTTGTAAACGTCCGTCGGTTGGACATCCACTCGTGGTCCAGGACCCAGGTCGCCTGGCTTCCCCTTCGGGCGGGCTTCAGGGCTGGGTTGGGAGTTCAGAGTCCTCATGGCTTAGGAGACATGAGTGGCCGCAGTCCCTCTATCCTAAGCCTCAGGGAGGCGGGCGCCCGGCGGTTGTAACCTCGCATGCGGCCACCAGAGGGCGCGGCTCCGCAAGGCGTCGTGGCCACAGCTCCGGCACCCGGCGCGGGCCTGGACCACGCAGCCGCACTCGGCCCGCTGCACCCAGGCGGCCGCTCCTCCTGCGCCCGGTGCCCCTCGCGAGACAGTGGGGAGGGCTGCACCCGAAAGCCGACCAGAACCTCTGAGCTGAGGCCCTTCTCTCCACCAGGCAACCAGGAGATGGGGGCAGAGCCCGCAGAGAGGCCCAAGGCACCGGTGTCCCCCAAGTGACCGCAGGGCGGTCAGGAAGCAGAGACCTTTCAGCAGGACGCAGGTCTGGGGCGCACGTGGCAGAAAATCCCACGCTGCAGGGACGCGCCTGCACAGGGCTCCCCTGGGGACAGGGGCCTGGACAAAGCTGCAGTCCAGGGATTCACATGGAAGGAGGATTATTTTATTTGAAATACTGGGGTTTGAATTCAGGGCCTAGCACTGTACACTTGACTCACACACCCAGGTCCCCTTCTTCTTCTTTTTTTTGTTATTTTTCAGATAGGGTCTGGGACTCCAACCTCCATCCTTAAGATCTTCACCTCCCAATAACTGGGATTACAGATAGGTGCTATCACTCCAGATGGGTCCCCAACATTGGCTTTTTAAGATGCACATGTCCACAAACACATTTTAAAGCAAATAAAATTTTAAATTTTTAAACTTTTTAAAAGTAAATAATATTTTAAAGCAAATAAAGGCAAAGTTCACAAAAGTGGCTGCCTCTGGCAGTTGTATTACCTATAATGGGAAGAGGAGTTTCCTTTTCTCAGTATTTTATATTATTCAGTGATAACATAAATAGACCAAAAAGACGAACCACAAATCAGTACTTCTATCTGAGAAAACAAAACAGAACAGAAAAAAATAATTAAAAAACTGACCTTATTAAAGAAGTGAAAAATACAAAAGACAATGAAGAAAATAAAATTCACCTGGAATGCCCTCCACCCCCATAGATACTGATGTTTTTCTTTCTCTATGATGTGAGAATGGTGACATTATGAGCTCAGCAAGGGTGGGGGGATGGGGTGAGAGAGTGTACAAGATAGCACAATGGTGAAGTCCATACATGTTAGCTATTCCTACATGTGAGGAGCTGTATATCACTTGCATATACCATTTTCACTAAGAACAGCTTTCATGTCAACTATTCTGACTGTATCTAGTGATTTCAGGAAATTTTGTTCAATGTAAGAACAATTTATTTGTTACCCCTACTGTTGACTCTAGGTTGTTTCCAGTTTTTGCTGTTAAAATAACAGTGAGATTAACATCTTGAAACACCCATCCCTGTCGGCCTTTCTGGTTGTTTCCTTAGATGGATTTTAGAGGTAGGATTAAAGGGACAAAGGGGGCAGTGGTTTTCCGGTTTTGATTCAGGTCACTGCACTGTCTCTCTGAAAGATCTTGCCAGTTCACCCTGTCACCCCAGTGAATGGGAATGCTGGTCCCACAGTTCACAAAGGAGGAGTCTTTGGGATGGGTGAGAGTTGAGTGGTTGCTGGACTTAGGAGAAGGTGCCCAGGGTCGGGAGAGTCTACATTCAGGAGAGAGGGGATGTGTAAAAAAGTAAAGCCCATGGGAGAAAAGGAGGGGTATTTGCAGTGGGTTCAGAGAGATGGCCTTGACTTAGGAAGGGACACTCTGTTTTCAAAGATTGCTAGAAAAGGGGTATGTAAGTGGCCCCCCGTTCTGGTCCCCTAGGGGTCCCTGGGAATTCCTCTGTGGAGGCTGGATCGTCTGTTTAGAGGGAGAGGATGAGGAGAAGACTTGAGGAGAAGGCTTTACCTGAGAATAAAAGTGTTGACAGTGCAGTTGAAGTAGATGACTTTGACTTTGCCAAGGCACCATGCTTCCGGGCTGTGGATACTTCCTCTTCAGCATACAGCCACTTGCAGTGAATTTAAACCAAATCTTTCAAAGAATGTGATAAGCAGTAGAAGACAGTGGGACTGGGGTGATTCTGGTACTGAAAAGTTTATGAATGTCTGGAGTTGTGCTGCACTTTCAGAGAACAGTCATTTCCTGCCTTATATAAGTTCCAGAAAATTAAAGCAAAACCTTCCAGGTCATTTTGTGAAATCAATGTAATCTTGATTCCAAAATCAGTAAGGCACAGCAACAAATGAAAACTGAAGCTCATTTCACCTATGAAAGCAGACATAAAAACCCTAAATAAAATACCAGTCAACCAATCCAGTTTTATATTTTTAAATACATTACCATCAAGTAGGATTTATCCCAGGAATTCCATATTGGTTCAACATTGGAAAAGCACTGATTATCTCAAATAACAAAAATAGCAGTTGATAACATTCATCGCCTACACACGATTTACAAATATCTTCATGAACTAGAAGGAGAGACATTCCTAAATCAGAAAACATTATACAGCAAAAGCTTAAAGCAACGTTATGCTCAGTGGAGGAACAGTAGGCGCATTTTCTTCCCGCTCCAGAGCAAACTAAGGACTCCAGCCATCCTGCCAACATTTACAGCACAATAGTGGAAGTTTTAGAGCTATAAGGGAAGAAAAAAAATACAGGATAAGAAGAGAGGAAATGTAATTATCAGTAATATGTGAAGGTAATATTTTATTGGCTTTAACAAAACAAAGAGAATTAACAGATACATTGTGAAAACTAGTTGAAAAAAACTTAGTAAATTCACTAAATATAAGATTAATCCAAAAATCCCTAACATGGGTGACGTAACCAGTAATAGCTAGCTTCTATTCACAATAGCAACAAAAAGTGGGTAAACTCTCTAATGATAAAAATGCACAAGAAATGCATGGAAATTTTTAGAGATCTAATGAGAGATGTGGGAATGAACTCGGCTAAGTGGAGGGAGTTTTGTGCTATATCGAGTGAAATGACTACTGTAGAGGAGCTAGTTCTTTACAAACCTTGTTTATAAATGCAGTGAAAAGCAATAAAGATTTCCAGTACATTTTCAAAAAACATGAAAAACTCATTCTGAACTTTATGTGAATACACAGGACTAAGCCAACCTTAAAAAAATAAGAGGGCTAGGGATATGGTTCAAATGATAGAGCACCTGGATAGCAAGCACAAGGCCTTGAGTTCAAACCCCAGTGCTGCCAAAAAAATACTACTAACAAGAGAAAAGCCAGGTGAGGTGGCACATGCCCATAATCCCAGTACTCAGCAGACTGAGGCATGCTAGGCCAGCCCGGGCTACATAGAGACCCTATCACAAAAGAAGGATAAAGAGCAGGAATTTGTCCTACCAGAGGTAAGCCCACTGCAAACTGTGTAAAACACAAACAAAGCAAGATAACATTGTTCTGTTTGTGCACAAATACAGATGGCTAGACCATGGAGCAGAACAGAAAACTCACAGTCAGAGAAGCTTGTGTGTGGGAGGCATTGAAAGTCAATGAAGGATGGATTAAACCGGCCTCTGGATGGAGAAAAATAAAACGGGGTCCCTGTTCACCTACTCCCACACCTTACTACCATGTAGATAACAGTCTATTTGTTAAAGGTCCTTTTACCCATGCCATCATGTCTGGTTTTTAACCAACTAAAATGCAAAAAGTACAGTTTGAAGAGATACAATGAACACCAAAAACAGACTCAGATGTGGGAGGGATTGTTTTAAAAAACATTAATACTGACTTAAAATCATATTTTAAAACAATTGTTGTAACTAAAACAATCTTGACTAGCATACTAACGGTCTTAATGGATTCAGTAGACATTTAAGAACCAGTGGGTGATGTGAGTATGAAAATGGACATTCCAAGAACCCAAAATGCTGGAGACTAAAGCACTGTGACAGAAATGAAGAACATCTTTGGGGGATCCACTGTGGCCTGGGCAGTGAGGAAAGACTGTCAGAGCCTGAAGGCACGATGATAGAGGCCTCCAAAACTGAAAGACAAAGAGGAAAAGAAGAAGTGGAAAAAGAAAACAAGGGACGAGGACATGGAGAACCACAGGACAACTGTGCATGTGATGGAAACGCCAAAGGGGGAGAAAAAGAGAGACAGAGAAATAGCTGAAACAATAATAACCAGGAATTTCCCCAAAATTAATGTCAAACACCAAAAACACATTTCAGGATGCTCAGGGAACATGGAACAGGATAGAAATAAAAACTAAAAAATAATTATCTCAGGCAGTCTTATTCAAACTTCAGAAAATCACAGACTCCTGGGGTATGGCTCAGTAGTGAAGCACTTGCCAACATGCAGGAGGCCCCGGGTTCAACCCCCAGCAAGGGATAAAACAAAGAAACTGGGAGTGGTGGCTCATGCCTGGAATCCCAGCACTCAGAAAGGTGAGGCAGGAGGATCATAAGTTTCAGCTAATCTGAGTGACTGAATAGACTTTGCCTCAAAAAAAGAAAAGAAAGCAAAAAAAAAGTTTGGGCTGGGCACCATGGTACATGTCTATAGTCCCCGTTACTCAGAAAGCTAAGTCAGGAGGATCACTTGTTCCCAGGAGCTTCAGGCTAGGCTATGCAACAAAGTAAGACCGCATTTCTTAAAAATAAATAAAAATCATTTAAAAGTTTGAAAGGGAAAATCCCAGCTTATCTCTAGAGGAGCATAGGTGAGATTTACGTCCAACTTGTGCAAGAGAAAGGGTAGAGAAAAATATATAAAGTCCTAGGAGAAAAAGAAATCCACCAACTCAGAATTTTGTATTCTGAGAAATTATCCTTCAACAGTAAGACAGAAATACTTTCCCACTAGATCTGCCTTGTAAGAAACGTCAAAAAAGAAGTTCTTCAGAGAGAAGGAAAATTATGCAGGTCAGAAAACTTGGAGGTAGGTAAAGACAGGACAGATATTAAAGAACAGATATGTAAAGGTAAAGTAAAATATTTTGTTTTCTTATTTTTGATTGATGAAACAGGTAACAGTTTGTTCAAAATAACAATTGCAAACAACAGATTTATTTATTGTAGCTTATGTGTAAGAGAAATAAATAACAGCTACTTCAGGAGACAGAGGGAGGACTCTGAAATGCTTGACTGAGGACACATTTGCAGGACCTGTGGAGTTGTGTCACATTATTTGGAAGTTAGGATGGCTAGTGGTTAAGTACATATTGCACATTCTAGAGCCATCTCTTAAAAAAGGTTTTAAAAGTCCAATTGATATGATGAGAAGAGATAATGGAGTTATTTAAGATAGCTAATTAAAACCATAAACAGAAGAAAAAGAATGGAAGACAAAAAGAGATGCAAAGAACAAGAGCAACAAATAGAAAATAATAAAAACAGGATTTATTAATTCAACTATCTCAACAATCAATTTAAATATCAGGGGTCTAAATGTACCAACTAAGAGTCTGAGATTGGTAGAGTGATCAGAAACAAGACACCCACTTGGACACACATAGACATACCCTGCTAAGGCAAATTGGAAGAAACCCGAGAGCTGTGTTCATTTTAGACGGGGTGGACTTCAGAGCAAAAAAATCTGTGAGAGATAAAGGGGCATTGCGAAATGGCGTGTTTAACGTGCACATCCCCACGACAGTCTCAAAAATACACGGGACAAAAACTGACAGAGGTGTGAGGAGAAATGTATCCTGTACCACAGCTGGAGACTTCAGCGTCTCTATCAAACAGCCCAGCAGGCAGAAAGTCAGTGAGGATGTGCGCAGCTCAAGGGCACAGGCCATAGACAGCACAGTGCACATTTTGCTCGTGCTCACACGTATCAATCACAAAAACAGACCATGTGCTGGGCCATGAAGCATACCTAACATGTCTGCTTTCAGACCATGATGGAATGAAGCAGAAAGACAGCTGGAAAGGCACAAATGCTTGCAGATTAGGCAACACTTCTAAATAAAACATGAGTTAAATGAAGAAATCTTAGGAGCAATGGGAAATATTCAGAATAAAGTGGAAATGAAAACAAATCTTATCAAAACTTGTGAAAGGCAGCATAGCTGTGCTTTGAGGGGTATTTATAGCATTGGGTGCACAGATTAGGAAAGAAGAAAGGCCAAGAATCTTAGCTTCTGCCTCAGGAATCAGGGAAAAGAAAAAAAAAAAAACAGCAAATTAAATGCAAGGTATTCCAAAGGTAGCAGGCCTCATAGAAAAAGGGGCAAAGTTCATCAATTAGCAGAATCACTAACCATTAAAACCATCAGAAATCACAGGCCGTCTAATTAAAACAGAAATGAAATATCACCTTACACTTAATAGATTGGCAAAAATTGGAAAGCTGGCAGGTACATGGAGAAGCAGAATGGTCAACCATGGTGCTCAGCTGTTGGGCAGTAGGTGGACAAGCTAGGCATACGCACAGCCTAGGAGCCAGCAGATCCATTCTGTGAATATTTACCAGAGAAATATTTTCCATTCACGCGGGATGGAAATTAGAACATTCGTCGTGTCAGTTCTGCTAGCAGACAGCAGGGGACAATGGATTGTCCGTCTTCAGAGAGCTCAGAGTAGAGTGTGTGTATGTAGAGTATAGCAGTGAGAAGCAAATTAGGGACAGTCCATTGTGCCCAAAAGCACCCAGAATTCGTATATGGCTGGTGGGAATGCAAAATGGCACACCACTGGAATATGGTTTGTCAATTTCTTATAAAGTTTAATAGGCTTCATGTACAAGTCTCATGGTTTCAATTTACAATCTATTCATGACAAATACTACTCAACATCTTTTCACAATCTTATTTATGATCTATTTTCTTTGATGAGCTATTCTGATGTTTGTCCATTTTTAACTTGGGTTGGTTCACATTTGGAATGTGTCCCCCAAAATATCATGTGTTTGAAATAATCCCCCAATTCAACCTCAAAGGTGAGGGCTTCGGGTAGTGGTGAGAGTTAGAGGAGGCCGTCAGAGTGGGTCCCCTGTGATGGCAGCATACTGGCTTTATAAGAGGAGGAAGAGCAGGGTTGAAAGAATGACTCGATCTGAGCACCTACCTAGCAAGCATGAGCCCCCGAGTTCAAACACCAGTGCTGTCAAAAAAAGAGAGAGAAGAAGAAGAAAGAAGCAAGAGGAGGAGGAGGAGAAGGAGGAGGAGAAAGTGAAGAAAAAGAAGAAGAAGAAGAAAATGAAGAGTGACCAAAACTAGCACACTGCTCTGTCTTGTGATGCTAAGTTAAGATGTGGCCCCAGCCAGATACCTGAGCGAATGCTGTTACCTGCTCTGGAACAGCACGGCCTCTCTGACTGTGAGCCAATCAAACCTCTCTTCTTTATAAATTATCCCACCTATGACACTCAGTTGTAGTAACAGAAAATGGATTAAGATAGCCTGTTCATTATTTTTACTTTCACTTTTTATTTTTACTTTTAAGAGTTCTTTGTAAAAGGGATGAAGGCTCAGTTTAAGCAGTAGAGTGCTTACCTAGCAAACACAATTTCATTTTATTTTGTAATTTTAGTAGAGTGAAACATAACATTTTTTTTCTTTCATGAATCATGCTTTTGGTATTATTTCTAAAAATCCATAGCTAAACCCAAAGTCAACTAGACTTATAGACTAGTCCACAGGTCTTCTCTACTTTTCTTCCAAAAGTTTTATAGATTTGCATTCTACATTGAGGGCTGTGATCCATTTTCAGTTAATTCGTTATGGGGTATCAGTGAGGCCAACTGGGATTTGAGGTGCTTTCTGCCATGCATCAAGCATGTCCTTCTGCCATTGTGTTGAGTTCAGGAGCATGGATGAATTAGACCTGAACCCTCCCTTCAGGAACCTTCTTCTCTAAGTGATTTTATCCTTCCATGGTGTCTAGAACCTGAGTCAGTCCTGGGCTCAGAGGGACAGCTTGTTTTCCTGCATCTATTTGTGTTGTCAGGCCCTTGCTTGAGTTTTAGGAAGCAAAAGTTTATAAAGCTCAAGAGTTTCTGCCTTCACAGGCTTAGAGATGTTCATATGGTAGGATCTGCTGAGGAAGAGGGTGTCCAGACCTGTCCCCTGGAAAACGGGGTAGTTTCTGTAAGTTGACATGGGAGCATAATCCTCACACAGAGACTGTTATGGTCTGAATCTAAAAATGCCCCCAAAAGACTTGGTTGCCAGGTGCTGGGCTTTTGAAAGGCACAATACTAGATCATGAGGGTTTTAACCCTACCAAAAGATTAATCTGTTGAGGAATTTATAGTTGACTGGACTATTAGGTGAGACCTGGTTGGTTACAGGAAGTGGGTCACCGGAGGTATGTCTTTGAACTGTGTATCTTGGTCCTGGGCCCTTCCTCTCTATCTCTCTGCCTCGTTCCACCAGGAGGTGAACCACTTTGCTCCACACGTGCTCCCTGCCGTGATGTTCTGCCTCACATGCATTGACCCAAAAGCAACAGAGCCAAGTAACCACAGACTAAACTCCTGAACCCCTGAGCTCAAACGAATCTCTCATTCTTTAGGTTGACTTTCTTAGGTACTCTGTCAAGGCTGACAGACACAGAGTCCAAGGAAAGGGACAAGTCAAAACTTAGCTCTAACTCTGTCATGATAGACATATACTGAATCCCTCAAAATTCCCATTTTCTCATTTGTAGCATGGGGACAGTAATGGCGTCTCCTCACATGGAGTCAGGATTATATGAGGAAATCAAAGTCTGGGGCTTAATTCTCTCTCTGGTATATTACCAATGCCCTATGGATTGGTGTAATAAAAAGAAAGCTTTTTCAAAGGTGTAAAGTCTGGGTCTAAATTCTTTATTTGCTTTTGCACATGGAGATCCAATTATTCCACTATCATTTGTTGAAGAGACTAGCCTTTTCCAATTGAATTGCCTTTGTCACAGATCAAACTATTACTGAATGTAAATCATACCTCAATAAAATTGAAGGCTGGGTGTTCAGCACAATGATAGAACACCTGTCTAGAGTGTGCAAGACCTTGGGGTTAAACCCAAGCACTAAAAACAAAGAAAAAAATATATATATTTTTTCCAAAAAGTACAACTAAAACATGTGCTATAAACACATCAGTGGTAGTCAAACTGAACAGGAAGGTACATGGTATGGTTATAAAACAGAGTGGGTTAATGAACGAGTGAAAAGTGAAGGAGTTAGCACAAACCAACGGTGATAATTTTGATAGATTGATGTTTGTCACCAAATTGTTCTCTCCTTCCTGAACACTGGGCAAACAGTTAGAAACTACATTTCCCAGCACCTCCTTGCTACTTGATATGACCATGTGACACAGTCCTCACCAATGAATGAGATGCAAGTAGAAGTGTTTGCACAGTTTCCATATCATAGCTCCTTGCCTTCCTTCTCACCAGAAATATTTTCAACTGAGCAGCCCAAAACCCACATATTAACGGAAGCAGAATTCTCTTGCTTCTCTGAGTCCTTGGGTGACTGAGGAGTACTGAGGAAGTGAGGCCATTCTCTCTTGGAGGTGGACCTCTGTCAACCCTGCAGTAACTGCCAACATGGAGACAAAGAAGGGCTGAGTGAGATTAAGAATTGTTCTACCTCACAAACCCACCAGAAATGTTGTCCCCACCCTAACCTGCCATGATCATCACTCTTTTCCTTCCTTCCTTTCCTCTCTCCCTCTTTATTTTTGTCCTTCCTTTCTTTTTTTTTTTTATAGTATTGGGGTTTGAATTCAGGGCCTACACCTTGAGCCACTCCACCAGTCCTTTTTGTATAATGGGTTTTTGCAATATAGGGTCTCGAGAACTATCAGTTTGGCTTCAAACTGAGATCCTCCCAATCTCTGCCTCCTGAATAGCTAGGATTATAGGCTTGAGCCACTGGCACACAGCTTTTTCTTTCATTTTTTTGGGGGGGAGGAGTTGCCAGGATCTTGCTCCGTTCAGTCTGCTCTCAAATTCACAATGTAGACAAGGCTGGTCTCAAACTTAGGATTCACCTACCTCAGCCTCCCAGGTGCTGGAATTCCAGGTGTGTACCACCACACCTGACTTCCCTTGGACTTTTTTGGCATGACATTTATAAAAGTATTTTATATATAAAAGAGTAAAATCAGTCTCTAAAGAGCTTTTAAAACCTTTTCATTGTATAAGGAAACATGACATAAATGTTTTCTAAATTTGTGTATGTGTATATAGACATACATTATCAATATATTTTAAATATATTGATGCATGTTCAAACATATCTAAATATGTTTTGCCAATATATTTACTTAAATCAAAATCTGTCTTTTAATAAGTTTTATTTATCGTGTTTTCATACTGTAGATAATATTAGGGAAGGAACATCATGCACTGTTTTTTGTTTGTTTTATTTTTTATTCATTTATTCATATGTGCATACATTGTTGTGCCATCTCTCCTCCCTGCCCCCCCGCCCCCTCCCTCTCCTCCCACCCCCTCACCTTGCTTCCAGGCAGAACCTGTTCTGCCCTCCTCTCCAATTTTGTTGAGGAGAAGACATAAGCAATAATAAGAAAGACAAAGCATTTTTGCCAGTTTGAGATAAGGATAGCTACACAAAGAGATTCCTAGCATTGTTTCCATGCACATGTGTATTACAACCCAAATTGATTCATCTCTCCCAGACCTTTTCACTACTGCCCGGTCACCTTCCCATAGTGACCTCTGTCGTTTTAAGGTTACTGTATTAGCTCCTCTGCAGTAGGGGTATCAAACACTGTCAAGTTTTGGTTTTCCTACCTTTCCCTATTCCTCCTGTACACATTCTTCCCTTAGCGTGTGACCCATGTCCAATAATATTACTGCATTTGTTTTAGGTCTAGTCTGCATGTGAGGGAGAACATACAATTTTTGGTTTTCTGAGCCTGGCTAACTTTGCTTAAGATGATGTTCTCTGTTTCATCTATTTACTTTCGAATGACAAGATTTCATTCTTCTTCATGGCTGAATAAATTCCATTGTGTATAAATACCACATTTTCTTAATCCATTCATCAGTAGTGGGGCATTTTGGCTATTTCTACAACTTGGCTATTGTGAATAGTGCTGCAATAAACATGAGTGTGCAGGTGCCTCGAGAGTAACCTGAGTCGCATTCTTTTGGGTAGGACTGGAATTGCTGGATCATATGACTGATCTATGTTTAGATTTTTAAGAAGCCTCAATATTGTTTTCCAGAGTGGTTGTACTAGCTTACATTCCCACCAGCAGTGTACAAGGGTTCCTTTTTCCCCACATCCTCACCAACAGCTGTTGTTGGTGGTGTTTTTGATGATAGCTATTCTAACAGGGGTGAGGTAGAATCTTAGTATGGTTTTGATTTGCATTTCCTTTATGGCCAGAGATGGTGAGCATTTTTTCATGTGTTTTTTGCCCTTTGGATTTCTTCTTTTGAAAAAGTTCTGTTTAGTTCAGTTGCCCATTTCTTTATTGGTTCATTGATTTTGGGAGAGTCTAGTTTTTTGAGTTCCTCTATATTCTGGTTATCAGTCCTTTGTCTGATGTATAGCTGGCAAATATTTTCTCCCACTCTGTGGGTGTTCTCTTCAGTTTAGAGACCATTTCTTTTGTTGTGCAGAAGCTTTTTAATTTCATGTAGTCCCATTTGTCCATCCTTTCTCTTAGCTGCTGAGCTGCTGGGGTTCTATTGAGGAAGTCCTTCCTATACCTATTGCTTCCAGAGTATTCCCTGCTTTTTCCTGTACTAACTTCAGAGTTTTGGGTCTAATATTAAGGTCCTTGACCCATTTTGAGTTGATACTAGTACAGAGTGATACACATGGATCTAGTTTCAGTTTTCTGCAGGCAGATAACCATTTTTCCCAGCAACGATTGTTGAAGAGGCTGTCTTTTCTCCATCATATGTTTTTGGCACCTTTATCAAAAATAAGGTGAGCATAATTGTGTGGATTCATATCCATGTCTTCTATTCTGTTCCACTGGTCTTCATATCTGTTTTTGTGCCACTACCATGCTGTTTTTATTGCTATGGCTCTGAAATATAGTTTGAAGTCGGGTATTGTGATACCTCCAGCATTGCTCTTTTTTCTGAGTATTGCCTTGGCTATTCGTGGTCTCTTGTGTTTCCAAATGAACTTTAGGGTAGATTTTTCAATCTCTGTGATGAATGTCATTGGGATTTTGATGGGAATTGCATTAAACGTGTAGATTGCTTTTGACAGTATAGCCATTTTTACTATGTTGATTCTAGCAATCCATGAGCACAGCAGATCTCTCCACCTTCTGTAGTCTTCCTCGATCTCTTTCTTCAGGGGTTTATAGTTCTCCTTGTAGGTCATTGACATCCTTTGTTAAATTTACTCTTAGATATTTGATTTTTTTGAGGCTATTGTAAATGGAATTGTTTTCATATATTCTTTCTCAGTTTGTTCATTGTTGGTGTGTATAAAAGCTAATGATTTTTGTAAGTTGATTTTGTATCCTGCCACCTTGCTGTAGCTGTTTATGGTAGAGTTTTTTGGGTCTTCAAGGTATAGGATCATATCATCTGCAAATAAGGATATTTTGACAGTTTCTTTACCTATTTGTATTCCGTTTTATTTCTTCTTCTTTCCTAATTTATCTAGCTAGGAATTCCAGGACTATGTTGAATAGGAATGGGGAGAGTAGGCACCCTTGTCTTGTTCCTGATTTTAGGGGAAATGTTTTCAGTTTTTCTCCATTAAGTACGATGTTGGCTATAGGTTTGTCATATATAGCCTTTATAATGTTGAGGTACGTTCCTTCTATTCCTAGTTTTCTTAGAGCTTTTATCACGAAGTGGTGTTGGATCTTGTTGTAGGCTTATTCTCCATCTATCGAGATGATCAAGTGGTTTTTGTCTTTGCTCTATTGCATTTATAGATTTTCGTATGTTGGTCATGATGAATGATCTTTCTGATATGTTGTTGGATTCAGTTCAGCATGCACTGGTATAAACCAGCAGTCACCTGAATGTTGGGTGCAGCCTGCAACTCCATGCCCAGCTCTTTAAAAACAAAATATGGACACAACTGTGAATAGGACACATCGCACGTGCAGCATCAGTTCATGTGGCTTTGCTTTGGTGACCATTGCAGTTCAGTTATTCCTAGTAGAAATGGCTCTGAGTCATTGCAGTCTTCTGTGTTTTTCAGATGTGGATCCAGGGCTGGGGATGTATCTCAGTGGTAAAGTGTTTGCCTAGCATGCTCAAGGCCCTGAGTTCCCCAGTACTGAATAAAAACAAAACATTGCTAGAAGTGGGTCTGTCTCTTGGCCTGATTCATCTCCCCTGCCTCCTTCCCTATTAAAACAATCATCCATGAGGGTACTGGGGAGGCTGAGACAGGATCACAGGCCAACCTGGGCAATAGTGAGTTCCAGGCCATGTTAGAATACATAGCAAGACCCTGTCTCAACCCTGCCCCTCCAAAAGAAAACCAAGGAAATCACAGGCAAACCTGGCTGTGACATCTGTCACCCCATTGATTGTTAGGGTACCTTCAGCTGATCTGGCTAGCTAGGCTGGTGGCCTGCCCTCACCACTTCATGTGTGTCCCTTCCAGAAGCTCTGCACTCTGTTGAAGAAAAGGACCTTCCCTAAGAGAGGAGACCATCCTGGGACATGGGTATATGAATGAGTGACTGCACGTCCCTGCTAGAACCTCCACACGAGCTCCTGAGAAATCATGGGCAAAATGAAAGTAAGTGTCAAAATTGCAACCCACAGGCTCTGAGATCATCTGTAGTCCTCACAACTATTGGTGACACAGCTGCTAGGGATACAAGCCACTAGCACAGGTGATAAATGTGGGTCATGTGAAAATCTGGGGAGCCCCCCCCATACCAGCCTTATCTCTGCTGCTCCAAATAGCAGACGGTCATTCAAGGAAGTGAGGGTGACATATTATATCCGAACATACTTTGCTACTTCACAATTAATTAGTCTTTAGTCAGTAAACATTTTGGGCAATCACTGAAACAGCATAGTCTCCATACAGCTTAGAATAAAACAGAAGTATGATTAAATGTCCTCCCTGATTAAACTAAAACTAAATAAACATTCAAACCCTACTTTTACTGAACGGTAGTATATATAATTTATGTATTTTAACAAAATTATATTCAAAATTCAGCATTACTGAATCAGCATTTTAAAATTTATTTCTTGGGCAATTTTGTCTCTGGAGACAGCATTGACTTCTGGAAAATATATTTCAAGAACCATAAAATTTATGAACAAAACAGTGTCTTCTGACTTTTCCCATTGTAAGATGGCATTTCAACATTTTTGGTTGAATATAAATGCAAATAATTCAGCATTCAAAGCTGTAGAAGATGATAAGTGGAAAGTAAGTCTCTTGTCCTCTCCCAGGTCACTCATGACCCTCAACTAGGGCAGCGATGACTACAGTTTCTTTCATATCCTTCCAGAGATATTTACGCATTCAGTGAGTTTTATGAACACACACAAGCACCAGAAATGCAACTATCCTGGCTTACCCAGGTAGGAGTTTGCATGTCTCACTTTTTTTTTTTTTTTGCAGGTGCTGGAGAGAGAACCTATGACCTTGCACATACTAGGCAAGCTCTCTACCACTAATTGACATCCCCAGCCATTTGTTTTTTGAGACAGGGTCTTGCTACATAGCCCAGGTTGACTTTGAACTCACAGTCTTTCTGCTTCAGCCTCCTAAGTGCTGGGATTATAGGCGTGACCACCACACCCAGCTGCATGTCTCACTATTGAGAAGTCTGGATATAGATAGTCAGGGTAGGAGCAGCACATCTGTGATATCCTCAATACCTGGCCTCCTTTCTGCTTTGTCAAGTATAACATGTGGCTTTTGCTACCTGGCTCATTATGTCTCACGGTCACAGGTTGACTATGCCACCGTCTCTCACACCTGCAGTTCAGAATTCAAGAAGCAGTAAGAAAGGATGATAAGGGAGGCCTGTACCAGACACAGGTGTTCTTAGAGATTTCCAGCTGCCTCCAATTTGCATCTCAGTGGTCACAGTGGCTAACATGGCCAGGTGGAGAAAGCCTGGAGGTGAACTATTGCATTTGGGCCCCTTGGCACTCTCAATAAAATTCTTAGGAAAGAATAAAAGCAAATGCCTGCCTCAGTCAGCCCTGCTTTGCTTTTCCATTTACTATATGATTCAATATACTTTAACTTCTCAGAGTACAAACCTTCAATATCAGTTGGGTGAATTTATTCCTTTTCTCATTTAACAAGTAAGAATTTATGTGATGAAAACTAACAGGCTTATAATAATCTGTTTCTAACTTTTAAAACCATAGATTGTTAGCTGGACATAGACCACCCAGAGCAAAATTACATTTCCACGCAGGCTTTCAGCTAGATGTGACCATGTGCCTAAGTCTTGGCCTATGGGAAGAGGGCACAGTAGCAATGTCCTTAAAGAGGGTTGTGTGGTCCCTTCTCTCTCCTCCTCCTTCCTGCTGGCTGCAGGTGGGCCTGGCTGGTGGTGCCCCTCATGCAGAGGGCAGTTGCATGTAACAGCCTCAAATCTGCAATCCAACTTCCATGAATGTGCCAGGCACTGTGCTGCAACATGGGCTCAACATCTTGTAAAGCCCGATGGACAAACAAACCACTTTGCAATCATCTGATCAGGGTTGTGGTCAGCCCAGGGCACCTGGGAACCCTGCACAGCCACTCATCTACATGTCTCCCTTTCTTGTCCACCTAGCCCCCTTGGATTTTCTAAACCTCCTATTAACAGTGAAGAGAAAACCAAGGACACAGATTGTGGCAGGAACGAGCTAAGACATGGTATTTTCTGTTTCGTTTAAGGAGGAAGAGTACTGTTCTGTTAAGAGGTTAAATGGCTCACTTATTGTGTACTGAATGTTCAAGAACTCTGAATGTATTTGATTTAAAGCATGAAATATCAAACTTTAAGCAAATCAAACTTAGGAAGTTGAGTCTCATATTCATGGAGGTGAACTGGGAAGCATGAGTAAGGCAAGGGGAAGAATGCAGGAAAGGATGCAATTTTCTATTTGAAGTTGAATGAGTCCTGGAAACTACAGGAATTCAGCCCTATTCTTGGTTCTGGGGAAGCACAAACATCAGATCCCTTTATCCCCTGTAGGGAATGTCCTGTCTACTGAGGTAAAGGCCCATAGCAGACTAGAAGGTGGCTACAAGAGATATGCAAAGTGATAAATAAGTAAACAGTGTTGATAAGAAATGTGGAGTGCAGGAGCCCAGCCTGGTGGTGCACATCTGTAGCCCCAGCTACTCTGAAGGCAGACACAGGAGGACCTAGGTTCAAGGTCAGCCTGGGCAAAAGTTAGTGAGGCCCTATCTCAAAAACAAAACTTGAAAACAAAAGGACTGGGTGTATGGCTCAAGTAGTAGAGCCCTTGTGAGGCCAAGTTTAATCCCCAGTACAGAAGGAAAGGAGGGGGTGAGAGTGTTTTGTTTTCTTGTTCCCTTTCCCATAGGATCAAGACGGGTTGCACTGAGGCAACACCAACCTTTGCATTTTTGAAAGAAGGCTGCCTGTTAACCCAAAGAGGAAAGCTGGGAGTCTACTAAGGATTTGGATACAGCCTCAAAGCCTCTGTTCCTCCTTTACAAGAAATCAATGTACCTGTTAAGAAAATAAGGACACATAGAACAAGGGGAAAGAGTCCTTAATCCTGCCCAAGGAGTCCACCTTAAACTTGGCTGTGTCCTTTCAGACGTCTGTGCACAAAACCACATAGACATACAGGGAATGAATATGAAGAAGATGACACTGATAGTTTGTCTTTAAACCAATCAAGTTTTGTTTCAAAGAAGTGTCAGCCTAACAGAACATTGAGGACCCAGTGCCCAGTGTCCACATGCCTCCTTTCCCCAGCATCGCTAATGTTGCCTCACCTGGGTGGGAGTGCTTCTAACAGTGGATGAAGCAGTGTCCACAAGCCGTTATTCACTAAGGTCCACAGTGCACATGGAGGACCACTCAGTGCTGTAAAGTTCTTATTATTTGTCATCTATTGGGTGCCTACTGTGTGTCCTGAGCTAGGCCTCTTGGACATTGCTAAGACTCCATGATACATGTGATGTTACCCTCAGACAATGTTGCTGCAACTTCCACTGGGGGGTGGTACAAAGCAAAGCATATTAACTCTTCACATGATTTTCTCTGGACCGGACACTGTTCTAGAATTTGAACACAGGGTCCAGTTCTAACCAGCACAATGCCTGCCTCTCTGTCAAGTAATTCCCTCTCTCTTGCCAAAATATGAAGCAAGACGAGGCTAACAGAGTGAAGATGAAGAACTCGGGGGCCCAGTGATGGCTTCCAGTTGGCAGACCAGGGAAACTTTATGTTAAAATTCATTGAATTCACTTATGGAGAATTTAATCCCAGGTATAGCCCTAAGTACTGGGCAAATAAAGAAGCAAGTAAAATTAACAGAGAGTATATGATCTGACAGGGGAGACAGGAAAGAAGCAAAAGTCAAGTGACAGGTGGTGGCACAAGCTGCAAAGGAAATACAGGCTTCTGTGATAGACGATGAGGGGGTGGGTCACCACCTGAGTCATGATGGCCTTGGAGAAGATGACTTTGAACTCCTGAGAACTGTGGCACAGGGAATCAACCACATGAGGAGTTGTGAGGAATATTCTATCAACAAGAACAAGCAAAAGCTGGAGGTAGGGAAGCTCTTGGTGTCCAAATGCTATCAGAATACAGTGTGGGAGAACAACAGGAAGCAAGTGAAGGTGGTTCAAGATGAAGTTTCACAACAGACATGTCAGACTCTTGCAACCCTTTCATACCTTACCTTAAGGATGAGGAAACTGAGGCTTAGGTTTATTCCAAGTGTAAAGGGAAACCCCTGAAGGATCTTAAGCAAGGCAGTAGTATGGCAGGGTTGATAGGTAAAAGATACTGCTGGTGGCTCTGAGGATTGTACAGGAACCACCATTCCCCTACTTCAATCATCCAGGTAAGAGTTAAAAATGGCTGTTGGTATAGCTCATTGGTTGGATCTGTTGCCTAGTATGCATGAGGCCCTGGGTTTGATCCCTCAGAATGGGGAGTGGGGTGGAGATTTGGCTACAATGATGGCAGTGGACCCAGAGATTGCTGTGTGGCTGTGAATTTATTTCAGAGGTGATGCTGATAGGAGCCATTGATGAATTAGAACATTGCAGGGTAGGAAGAAGGATACAAAGTCATTTTATCAATTTTTTTTCAGCATTGGGAATTGAACCCAGGGCCTCATGCATGATAGGCAAGGGTTTTGCCTTCTTTCTTTTTCTAGGATGTACTGAGCTACATCCCAGCCCCTATAAACTCATTTTAAGGATTCAAACAATACAAAAAAGCACAAAGAAGATACAATTTTAAACCCTTGGCAGCCAAGTACTCAGACAGAACGTCTATTAACTTTTATTAGGACACTCTTCCAATGCCTATGTCCTAATATAGTATAAGCGGGCTCCTTGAGTTGAAAAACAATGACACAAAGGCCCACTGGCACTAACTTGCTTAACAAGGACTTACTTATGAGGCTCACCAGTGTCCCCTGAGATTGTAGCCCAGTGGGCTGCATGCAGAACTGAGAGCCCTGCAGAAAGCCAGGACTTCTTTTCTTCCCGGGGCTCATTGTCTGTGCTCAGCTTCTCCCTGCCTGTTTGACCTTGAGGCACACCTAGTTGGGCTGTCCTCTCTGACTTTGCACCATCACCAATTCAAGTGTCCAACAGGAAGTGTTTGTGTGCTTGAGCCACAAATCCCACTTTCTGGAGATGAGATGGTCAGTCCCTTACAATACTGGAGATGCCGTGATGAGTGCAGGTGCAGACAGGAGTCCCTGGGTGGCAGGAAGTTGAGGTAGCGCTCTCAGAACCTTGCATTTAAAGAAGTGAGTGAGTCATCAACCTGGAAGCTGAGACAGGAGTGGGGTAGGCATGGCAGTTTTCCTGAAGGACAAGAAGATAGGAAACGGTTATCTCTAAAAGTGAATTAGTGCTGTGAGGTCATTATAGACAAAGAGAAATTAGCATGCACCACTGTGTTTTCTGTTCAGGTGCACATGTGAGGGATGGAAAAATCACCTTTAACATTTTTTCAGGGCAATATAATGAATAGGAAGAGAAGTAAAGCGTGGTCATTGTGACAGAACTAAAGGGCTAATGAAGGGCTGGGGACATGGTCAGTAGAAGAGCATGTGGCTCTCATGCTGGATGCACTCCCCAGAACTAAAGACCAGAACAACAAACAAAGAAAAGCTGAGGAGCTGTGTGAGTGATGGTCATAGAAGAAGTTGGGAGTCTCACTGGAGTGGAGGAACTGAGTAAGATAGCTGGAAAGACTTCAAGGACAGGGTGCTGGAGACTGACCTTTCAAAGGTGGAAAAGGTGTTGCTGATCAGAGTTTAGGGGAGAACTCAGCCAAGATTTGAGAGGGCTACAAGGAAAGCAAGGCTCTTGAGAAAAATAGCCTGCAATGAAAACAGGAAGGGGAAAGGAAACCTTGGAGAAGAGGCTGAGTGAGAGTTTAGGGCATTTTGCTGAGGGCTGAAACAGAAGAATGGAGAAGTAGGGCTGGGGGACCTGGATTAGATTAAGGGGTGTGGGTAGGAGTTGGAATGGTAATGGATGACCTGAGAAGCAAGGTTTTGGAGCAGATCTTGAGATTCAGAGGGACAGGAGGCACAGGGATGCATTCTGGGGGTCTCTGAGGTGACGGGGGGAGTGATCAGAACAGATGCTTCAAGCAGTTTTCACTGGTGAGAAAGAGCAGGAGTAGTCTTGCCAGGAGCACCAAAGAGCTCTTGAAAATGGTGTCATAAGCAATGTAGGGGGACAAGAAGGGACAGTTTTATAAGAAAAGTATGTTGCTATTCAAATCTGCAAAGAAATTCTTCAGTTTGCTTTCCTTGGTTTTATTTTATCCTTGTTTTAACTTTCTGTCTGAATGCTTATCCCATTTGTTTCCTTCCTTTTTTACTATTTAGAATTAGGGTGATGAACTATCCTCAGAATATAGTTTTGTTCATGGCCCAAGGGGTTTTCCCTTCATTTTTTTAACTGTTAAGTAAAATGTGCAGAAAAGCTTAGGAAACATAAATGTATAACTCAGTAAATTATTACAAATATTTAAGTAACCTCTCTCATGGCCAAGAAATAGCACCAGCCGGGTGTCAGTGGCTCACACTTATAATCCTAGCTATTTGGATGGCTTCAATCGGAGGATCAAGTTTCAAGGCCAGCTCAGGCCAATAGTTCGGGAGACACCATCTCCAAAATAACTGGACAAAATGGACTGGAGGTATGGATCAAGCGATAGAGCTCCTGCTTTGCAAAAGTAAAGGCCTGAATTTAAAACTCAGTCTCACCAAAATAAAAGAACTGGAACGTGAGCATTGCACCAAAAGCCTTCCTTCCACCCTTCCTAATCCTTACCTCTCTGCTCCTCACCTAAGGTAGCCAGTGTTGTAGCTTGTCACATTGTGGTTTGGTATTTGCCTGTTTGAAAACAGCACATTCAAGGGTCACATGAGCATCACCATGTGCTATGTGTTATGGTTTGCTTGGATCTCGAATGTCCCCCAAAGGCCCAAGTGTTAGAGGCTGAGTGCCCAGCACCTGCCACTAGAGGGAGGTGGTGGAACTTTTGTCCTTCGGGTCATTCGTGGAGGGCTGCCCTGAAGGGGATTGTGAGACCCTGTCTCTTTCTTTGCCTATTTTGCCACAGCTGTGCTCTACTTCACGCTACCCATGATGCCACCCCCCCTCCCCAGGCCTAAGAGCAACAGGTCCAGCTCATCATGGACTGAAAGATTGTCCTTTTTCTTCCTCTCTTCTGTATCCTGGCTGTGAGGTAAATGGTTTTGTCACATGCTGCAACAAGGATAGGTTGCTTCGCCATAAACCCAAAAGCAACAGAGCATCCAACCCTAAGCTGAAACCTCCAAAAGTGTGAACCAAAATAAACTTTTCTTCCTTTTTTCCCCTCTTTTCTTTTCATGCAGAAGATTGAACCCAGGGCCTGGCGTGTACTGGCTCTACCACCAAGGGACACCCCAGCCTTAAACCTTTCCTCTTACTGACTTCATTATAGCAGGGATTTGTTATAGTAACAGAAAGCTGTCTAGCACAGTAGCCTGTGCATGTTGTTGAGTTTCTTTTGCTGTTACTTTGTTGCAGATTTTTTTGCCTCTGTGTTCATTTTGTGAGATTGTCTTCAGCTCTCCTTCCTCTAAATATCCTTTTAGGTTTTAGTAACCAGGCTAGGTTAGTCTCATAATTTGAGTTTGAGTATGTTTCTATCTTTCCTATTCTCTAGAAGAGTTTGTGTTATTGTGGTATATTTTATTTTTTAAATATTAAATATTTATTAGACTTTGCTAGTGAAGCCCTCTGGAACTCGAGTTTTCTTTTTGGAAAATTTAAATTACAAATTCAGGTTTTTTGTGGGGTTTTTTGGTAGCTTTTCTGTGATTCAGATTTTATACTTCTTTTGCTGGCTTTTGCAAATTTTAGTTTTCTAGGAACTTTCCAAACGTCACTTGAAATTTAAAATTTATTTGAAGGCATAAAGTTGATCATAATCTTGTTTTCTTTTTAAGGCCTACAGAACTTATGACAATGTCCTTTTCATTCCAATATTATTAGCAATTCATTCCTTCTCTCTTTTCCTTGTCAGTTTTCCTAGGGACTTTGTCCTTTGTATTGTTTGTTTTTGTTGTATTGTTTCTGCTCTTTAATTCCTTTACACATTTTAAATTTTAATTTGTCAAAACGTGGAGTTACCATACAATCCTAGATATGACCAAGAGAAATGAAAGCAGATGTACACACAAAAATTTGTACATGAATGTTCCTAGCAACATAACTCACAGTAGCCCAAAGTGGAACCAACCAGCATGCCATCGACAGGTAACTGAAAAAAAACAAATGAGTTATGGCCACTCATATTCCTTTGCTAGGCTCCATCACAAAATTCCACAGGCTGGGTGGCTTCAACAACAGAGATTATCCACCCACACACACCCTGTCTGAGGCCAGAAGTCCAACATCAAGATGTTAGCAATCCTGGTTTCTCCTCACCCTTCCTCCTTGCTTTGCAGATGGCTGATTTTTCATCATGTCCTTACTTGACCTTTTGTCTGTACGTGTACATGCCTGGCATCTTGGCATTTTCTTATAAGGACACCAGTTCTACTGGATTAGGGCCCCACCATTATGACTTCATTTAACCTTAATTATTGTTTTCAAGGTCTGTCTCCAAATACAGTTATGTCATGGGTAAGAGTTTCAACATATGAAAGGAAGGGGGCACTGTTTGGTCCTTCACAAAGAAATGAAGCCATAAAAAGAAATGAGGTTCTAGCAGGTACCAATGCCTCATACCTGTAATCCTAGTTTCTTGGGAGGCTGAGATCAGGGAGGTCAGCCCAAGCAAATATCTCACAAGACCCCATCTCCAAAATTACCAGAGAAAAATAGACTGGAGGTGTGGCTCAAGTGGCAGAGCACCTGCTTTACAAGCACAAAGCCCTGGGTTCAAACCCCAGTCCCAGCAAAAAAAGAAATGAAATGAAGCGCTGATACATGCTAACTCATGGTGAACCTGAGTGTATGGTGAATAAAAGAACTCTGACAGGAGAGGCCACGTAGCACATGAAGTGTCCAGAGCAGACAGACAGAAGTACATTGCTGGTTTCCAGGCAAGGTGGGACAGGGGTGTAGATAGAGACCGACAGCCATTATGTGCGTGGTTTCTTTTGCAGATGAAGACAACGTTCATCAGATAGTGTTGACAGATGACAACTTTGTGATGTACAAAACAACCCCTACTGAATTGCAGTCTTTTTTTGGTGGTACTGGGGTTTGAACTAGGGGCTTTTTTATGCTTGCTAAGCAGGCACTTTACCACTTTAATCACTCTGCCAGCCTGTCTTTTGTGATGGATTTTTTTGAGATAGGGTCTCAAGAACTGTCTGCCTGTGACTGGTGTCAAACTGCAATTCCCCTCATCTCTGCCTTCTGAGTAGCTAGGATTATAGGTGTGAGTCTCTGGGGCTCAGTTGAATTGTACTCTTTAAGAATGAACTAGCTGTTGCTTTGTTAGCTCAAAGCCCTGAGTTCAGTCCCATCAAAAAAATAAAAATAAAAAAAAGCATGAATTAGCCAGGTACTGTAGCTCATGGTTGTAATCATAACTACTTGAGAGGCTGAGGTTGGGAGGATTGAAATTCAAGGCCAGCCCCATCTCAAAAATTACCAAAGCAAAACAGACTACAGTTCAAGCTGTAGAGTGGCTGCTTTGCAAGAGTGAAGACCTGAGCTCAAATCCCAGGCTCACAAAAAAGGGTGAATTTCAGCCAAGTATGGAAGTACACACCTGTAATTCCAGCACTGAGGAGGCTGAGGCAGGAGATTTCGAGCTGGAGGCCAGCCTGACTACATAATGAGACCATGTACTCATGAGGTGGAGAGTGCAGAGAGTAGGAAGATAGCAAGCAGTGGTTTAGCAGTTGCGAAGTGGGCAGTTTGGATGAGGACTGACTGCCTCAAAATTGTCAGGGCTTGGGGTTTTTATTATCCAAAAGAGTAGAGTTAGTAGGTGGTGCAAAATTGGGGTCCTCCTCCCCAAATGGTTTAGCAACTACTGAGTTGCTGGTCCAGGTATGGGAAATCATCCACCAGTTCTCTGAGGAGGTGAGAGTGAGCAGTATCTGCTCATTTAGTCCTCCTTGCCCTCCCCAGCCTCAAACTGCAGGAGGAAAGTCATAAAGTCCCATCACGCACTTCAAGGCATAGGCACAGCTTTCATATGGGGAACAAGCTGCATAAGGAGGACATAGGGCTGTTGTTTCAACAGAAAGTCCAGAGTATGGGGCATGGAGGCTCAGTGGCAAAAACACCTAATAATAGCAACCCAATTAAAAATGAGAAAAAGACCTAAATAGACATTTCTCCAAATAATACATGCAAATGGTATATGAAAAATTCTCAGCACCATCAATCATGAGGAAGGTGTAAATCAAAACACCAGGGAAGTATCACCTCCCTCAAGGAAGAAGGACCACCATCCAAAAGTCTGACCTGGGTGACATATGAGACCCTGTCTCAGAAAACCAAACGAAATCAAGGAAATGAGAAATATTTGAGGAGGCATGTTTAACTGGCTTTAAATATGACACAATGTATGCACATATTGAAATGTCACATGATACCCAATAAGGATTTTTATGTTGTGATACATCAGTTACAAATAGTTTTAAATTACAATGAAATGCTTTTTAATCCATAACAACCCTTTCTACACATCTGTTCTTGATAATGACTTAGGGCAGGTCCTCTATCAGAGCATCCTGTGGTTCCAGCACTGGACTGCTCACCAGCAAGAGATTAGGGCTGGAACTTTCAGCCTCACCTGCAGGACCTTCAGGAAGGCAGTGGGAAGGAGGCTAGGAGCTGCGCAAAAAACTCTTTCCTCTTCATTCTTGAAGGGTGTTTCTTCTGGGGGCAGCATCTCAGCATTCTGATGGTTTTATTCAATTGGGTGTGGATTTTATGCTTTGTCATAACTTTGTAAGTTCTAATTATTGTTTCTTTGAAAGAAATTTGTTTTGCATTCTAAGATTTTTTTGTGTCTGAGTTTATGATTTGTCTAAGTGTGGTTCTCTTTTTATTTTCAGTCCATTTATAGGAACTTTTACATTGATGGCTGAATACCTGTAGTCAATTTTTAAAAATTCTTAGTAATCTCTTCAAATATTGCTTCTGTACCCTTTCTCTCTCCTGTCTGTATGCGATTACAATTACCCACGCTAGACCTTAATGCACTGCTTACATTAATTTTCCATTCTTTATTCTGGATATTTTTGTTATTTTTTTTGCACATTATTCATTCCTCACCTTCGTCTAATCTGCTATTTATTCTACACATTGAGTCCTTATTTGTAGGTTATAGTTTTCATGTTTACAATTTCCATTTGATTCTTTTTTATGGCTTCATTGTTTTCTGGAGTTATAGGGGTTGTGGAATTATCATAGTTATGGCAGGTAGACTCTTGTCTTAGGGCTGTCTCTTAGGACCCCTGAGGAGCTGCTGTTATAACCTGGGTGGTACCCTGGGAACAGCTCTCTCCTGGTTACAGGTGGCAGTTACAAGGTGAATGGGTAGTGTCCTGTTGGGAATGCTGCCACTCAAGTTGAAAAAGGTGGAAATGAATCATCTCTGTAGATAGACTTATGTTTTACTGACTCATGGCCTGGATGAGTGGTTAGGCAGACAGTGATGAAAAACTGATCCAGTGAAGGGCCCACCCCCATGGGAACCACTGTGGAGGATGAGGGGTGCATTAAAGTAGGGCATGTCAGTGCCCAGGTGATTTGTGGCCAGGTTGTAATTTATAAAGGTGACTAAGTGACCCCAGAGGCCATGCATTGCTGAAGATTTTTATTGTGTACATTTCCTGAGGTGAAGAGCTACAACGTGCCACTCTGGGCCATGTGGGGAAGTGCCAGTGTCAATCAGGAGACAAAAAGCAAGGCACAAGCCACTGCCTTGATTGGGTTTCCCATGAGAAAGTCAGGACAAGGTAATCAGCTCAAGGCAGGCCATCTGGATGAGTCCAGTGAGCCTAGGGACAAAGGGGTTATCCTTCATTGTCCACTGCCTGGCCCTGGGTTGGTTTAGGGCCAAAGGAATTTTGGTTTTATATATGAGAATTAGATGAGAAGGTGGTTCAGAGTAAGAGCACTGGGTTGCAGGGGACATGTAGATAACTTGGCCACACAGTTTGTTCCTGTAATTATTGGATGACACACAGAAAAATGCAGAATCTCAGAAATCCCAGGTAGAATGGCAGAAGAACGTCTTTCAGGAAAGAAGGTCACTGGAGTCCCCACATAGATGTCCTGGTGTGTTCAGTTGAGGGGGCCAGTGGACATTGGGCAAACATAGCAATGCAGAGATGGGCGAACTTAGACACATTCTTCTTGCACCCTCGGAAGCACAAAATGCTGGTGAGTTCTGTTGCATCTCCCTACAAGACCCTGACTTCCTTGGGGAAGGCCCTGCATGTGGCTGGCAAGTGACACTGGAGGCTGTGAGCAGATCCCCAAAGGGAAGGACACTGACTTGGTGCTTACCCGGTGGTAGATGCAAATGTTGAGTACTATGAAAAGAAGATCCTGCACCGATCTGGATCACTGAGCTTTGTTTATTCAGAACGCAATGTGCCATCTGATGCCCACCAGTGGTAAACGAGATGTCCTCTTCAGAGCAACAGTTTCATAAAGAGTTGGATGAGCAGTCGAAACACTACTGGACAAAAGGAGATGTTTACATGAAGCACTGGCTTACACGCCTTGCTGACATGTGTCACACTCAACGTAAGGTCCTCAGTCCACCTGCGCTGGTGCACCTGGAAGTGGGAGAGGACAATGACATGGCTGTACAATCCTCCCACAGAGGTGGTAGCATGACTACCCTTTTCTCTTTCTTCCTCACATTACCTCAACTTCTTTTCCCTACCTGATTCGGTGGTCTGAGGAGCAGGACTCCAACAAGTGCTAGAAGCAGACAGTTCCTAAGTGGGGAAGTGCAGCTGGAGCTTATGTGTCAGAATTCCTCAACGCCTGGGGAAGTGGCTTGTGGCTTCATCCCTCAGAGTCAGGTTACACTGGACAGAGCCAGTGAGTGAAATGAGACCAAGGGGAGGCACCTGCTAGACTGACATTGCTGCCTACAGCCTGGACCACCCCTGTGGCTGAACCTCACATTTCTTCCAAGTGTAGAAAAGTTTGAGTAGCATGGGAGAAGGAGGAGGAAGATCAGTAAGGAAAGAATAGGTAAATGGGTTACACCATGATGGAAATCAATGTTACAATAACACTGTGAATAAGGTTCAGAAGTATAGGCGATATGGTTTGCTACTTTAATTATACTGGAAAGCGTGCTGGAAAGGTGCTGGGAAGGGTGAGGATACATTTTGGAGAGCACCCCTCCTTCTGCAACCTTACAAGATAGAATGGAAGCTGGCAAACCCACAAGGCCTAGCCCTGGGAGACATTTTGGTTATTCAATCTGATGATGAACAGGGCTGAGAAGTCACTAAATGGGGCCCTAGCAATGTTCCAAGTACCATTTTCACACTTGTTTTCCTGGTTACAACTATCACAGTGTGACAGGGAGACAACACTGGCACTGTTCGTAGCATTATTATACTGATACTGAGGGGCAAATGTATAAGGAAACAGATAAGATCCTTCTGCCCCATCCTATCTTAGCCATGTTTGTGTTGGCACCACTGCCAACAAACCCAGCCACTCAGACAGCTTTTCTTCCACTGCCAAAGACCAGGTAGCAGTAGGTGGCCTGCTGTATGAGGAAAAATTCATCTAGCCTTTGTCTTGGTTTCCTGGATGGCAAAATCTTTGGAATTTCCCAAATGATCGGTGTCTTTGTGATTTGTGAAGCCATGGAGCACACATGAAGTTGTGTTAATGAGGTAACCCACGTAGGCCTCCTCAGCCTCAGGACAGCAGCTGGTTTAAGTCAAGTGATAGCAGTCTGACCTACCAATCCCCAGGGAGAGAGAGGGCCTTGAGACTGAGTTCAACCCCATGGCAGGGGTTCAATCAATCGTCCTGAAATGAAACTCCAATAAAAACGCTGGTTCTGGAGCTCTGCCGCACTTCCTGGCTAGGGAACACACTGACGCCTCCATAGCAGGGTGACACCTGGCTCTTTGTGAGGAAGGCACACATTGTGTCAGGACCTTTACTTGGGCCTCTTCACTTGGCAGGTCCTAGTGTGTGTGTTGTGTTGATACTGAGGTTCACGCTCAAGACCTCACACTTGCTAGGCAGGCACTGGAGCCAAGAGCCTAACCCTAGTCAACTGGTTTTCATAGTATGTCCAGGCTTTTGGACTGAATTATCAGGCCTATCATTAATGAAAACATGAATCCTTCTTCTCATTGATTTTTTTCATTATGCTTAAATAAACGTAAGATTTGTCATGTGAAACATTCTATTATTTTTTTAATCTGTACTGGGGATCAAACCTAGGGCCTGTGCACGCTGGGCAAACACTCGGCCACTGAGCCACTTTCCCAGCCCGCAGTTATTTGACAGGGTCTTCCCATGTTGCACAAGCTGGAGTTTCCTCCTGGCTGTGCCTCCGGGGTGTTGGGGTTGCAGGTGTGTATCACCATGCCCAGCCACTTAACCATTCCAAAGTTCTGTGGCACTTCACGCTTACTCAGTGCTCTGCAACAGTCATTGGCTAGTTCCAGAACATTTTCACCACTATTTTCACTCACCAAGAAGTTCTCCCCATTCCTCTCCCCAAAGCCCCTGGCAACCAGCAGTCTGCTCTCTGTCTGTGGACCTGCCTGTTCTAGACATTGCATAGGGGGAATTGAACACAGGCCTTCTGTGTCTGGATTCTTTCAGTTAGCATAATGTTTTTAAGGTCATAGATTTTCCCCCGCTGATGGTGTTTCTTTAGTTTTCTTAATATTCTGTAGTCACTGTATTCATTTCTTCCTTGACTCAGAAGGCGTTTGCAGTGGGGCACTGGTGGCTCACACCTGTAATCCTAGCTACTTGGGAAGCTGAGAGCCAGAGGATCAAAGTTTAAGACCAGCCTGGGCAAAGTTCTTGAGACCCCATTTCCAAAATAGCCAGAGCAAAATGGATTGGAGGTGCGGCTCAAGTGGTAGAGCGCCTACTCTCTAAGCATGAAACTCTGAGTTCAAACCCCAGTCCCACCAAAAATAAAAGAAAGAGAAAAAAGGCTTCTCTAATTTTTGTGCCATTTTCATTACTCATTGTCAGTTTAGGGACACTGTAGTCAGAGAAAGTCATTGATTCCATTCCCACTTTAAACAAAATTTTTTTTTCTTTGTTGACTACTGTACTCCCAAATTTTATAAATGCATCATGGTGGTGAAGATAAGATGTAGGCTTTGTACTCAGGGTGTGCACTTATGTATTTGCTTACCTGCCCTGTCAGCTAGCGCCTGTCCGTCATCAGTGACGTCACTATCAGCTAGTGATGACATATTCGTGGGCTGCAGTGTGACATTTCAATATGTATATACAACGTGTGGTGGTCTTGCTAATTAACGTCTCCATCTCGTCATTACTTCCTGTTTTGACCCTTTGAATTCCTCCAGCTATTCATAAAACAAATCACGAACTCTAGTCACCCATGAGTCTGTTTTGTTAATGGGCTCTTGCCCACTTTTTGTTTAAATTTGCCTGCAATGTGTTTGCTCCTCCATTAATTTAAACCTTTCTGTGTTTTTATATTCTGGATTTTAGGTATAGCTCTGTTGCTAACGTATAACTGGCTTTTGTTCTCTTTTAAAAAGTGAGTTTCTATCAGTTTTACTCATGCTTATAACAGATAGGATTGGTCTATTTCTGTCACATTTTGTGTCCTCTGTTTTTATTCTTCTGTGTGGCCAACTTTTGTTTTTTGCCTTCTACAATTTGGAAGGTATTCAAACTATTTTTTGTTCTACTCATGGACACCTTTAGAAGTTTTGTTTGTTTCTTGTGGTGCTGGGGATCAGGTTCAGGACTGAGTGCATGCCAGCCAAGAATCCCCAGCCCCAAATAATATGCTTAACCAATATTTCATAATTTATCATCTACAGAAAATAAGTAATATAATTTACTCCTCCTCCACACACACAAAAAAAACCGGAAACTGGTGATATAACAATCTTCCTTGCAGCCACTATCAAAAGCTGGAGTGTGGCTCGAGACATAGACTCTTGCCTAGCAAGCATGAGGCCCTGAGTTCAAATCCCAATACTGCCAAGAAAATAGCATTTTCCATGTGATCCAGCAATACCAACCTGGATGTGTACTCAGAATAAAAAGCAGGAATTGGAACAAATATTTGCACACCTATGTTCACAGTATCCAAAAGATAGAAGCAACCCAAGAGTCCATAAACAAAGAAAATTTGGTCTGTACATCCAGTGAAATGTTACTCAGCCTTACAAAGAGAGGAGATTCTGAAACATGGTACAACATGAGTGACACACTGAGAACCTCGAGTATGCTATGCAAAGTGAAATAATCCAGACATAAAAAGATGAACACTGTATAATCCCACTTATTTAAGGTAGCAAGAGTAAAAACTGCTACAGACAGAAACTGGAATGGTGGGTGCAGAGGCTGGGAGAGGAGGGATTGGGACACAGTGCTTAGCAGGTGCAGATTTCAGTTTGGGAAGATGAAAAGTTCTGGAGATGGATGTGGCGTTAGCTGTACAACAGTGATCCCTTCCATTCCTTCCCACATTCTTAATGACACTTTGGAGAATGGCTCCCCTATACGTAATCTAGCATCAGCAACAATTTACAAAGAAATACTTTGTAGGTTTTGCATTACTTTCTGGTAAATGTAATCACTGTGGTTTTATAGGTTTAATTATATTTACATGGATTTAATTCTTACCATTAGCCTTTTTATAACTTCCTTTCTCTTTTTTCTTTTTGTGAGACAGGCTCCCACTGTGTAGTCCAGGCCAACCTTGAACTCGCAATCTCCTGTCTCAACCTCCTAAGTCCTGGGATGCCCAACTCAGTTATCTTTTTAATTTTTTGTTGTTGTATTTTTTAATTTTAATATTTATTGGTTTTTTGAATTATGAAAATAGCATTCTAATTGTGCAATATTTAGAAAAGGTTGAAAAAAGTTGAAACTAAGAAAAAATAAACCACAAATCCAATAGTCCCAACCTGCTCAGACAACCACTGCTCTTTAATTTGGGAATGTTTCTTTTGTATTTTTTAACATATATTATAAATACACATAATAAACCAGGATCATATTGTGTAAGTTTTTCTGTCCTGTTATATTTTCGCTAACTATATTTTCTTAACTCATTTCTCTAGTAGTTGAGAGGGGATAATTGTATCTTTTTTTCTCAATGATTATCTTTATGTTATTGTTTGGGGTTTTGTTTGTTTTATAAACAGCTTTATTTATTGAGATACAGTTCACACCACATACAATTCTCCCATGTAAAGGGTGCAACTTAATGGTTTTTAGAATATTCTCAGAGTTGAGCTTTTTTTTTTTTTCCTTGAGTCAGGACCTTGCTGTGTTGCTCAGGCTGACCTGGAGCTTGTGATTCTCCTGCCCCAGCCTCCTGAGGGTTAGAATTAAGGCATGTACCACCATACCCAGTTTATGTCTGTTCTAGCATTTGTTCCATTGTGTCTTCAAACACAGCAGTTTATTTCCAGGTGATAGACTGGGTCAGAAGTGTGCCTTGCGAGGTGTCTAAAGGACTGTAGGTCTCCGTATGACATCAGCTCTCCTGCTGCTTCAGGCGCTGGGTAGGGTCCCATCCCCTCTGTTCCCCTTCTTTCACCAGTACCTTGCCCTAGTGCCTTTGTTAAACTTCCCCCATCCCGATTTCCCAGCTGGAGAATGGCTTCTGCTTCTAGCTAGGACAGTTGAAGCTGGAACACAGCCTCTGCCTCCTCTTCTTTCTTTCTCCACCCCCACTCCTATCCCTCCCTGATTTCTCTCTTCCTCCTTTCTCCTTCTCCCTGTGGGAGCAAGGTGACAGAGAGCATGTAGGCTCCTCATCTGCTCTGTGGCTCCCTTGTCCCTGGGTGGTCAAGAACAGAGTATTCCTTCTTTCTGAACAGTTCCGAGTTCTGGCTGCTTTTCAGAGTGTGCAACCCATCCCCCAGCCTCCCGCAGCCCCACCCAGGCCGCCACAGCTCGCCATTCTGTCCTGTGTTCCCTTCCTTATACACTATCACTTTTATTTCCTAGTGTGACATCTTGAAAGGTGGGCGAGACCAAGTCTGTTACATTAGTGTCTGGATGGAGCATTAGCCGGTGCAGGCCAACACATCAGGAGCTGGATTTTTACTGCTTTCCCAATAGTGTATGCAGACTTTATTGTGTTAGTAGTTAAAAATGTAATAAACAAGGGAGAAAAAAAAATCCAAGTCCTCTGGCTAAAGACTCCAGCCTAACAAAATCTTCAACAGACCCTTCTAAGTCCTGTTGCTCGGGAATATTTGTCCAACAGACCTGGAACGGTTTTAAAAAGAAGATGTGGGGGTTGGTAACATAAAAGGAACACAAAGATTTTTTTCATGTGGCTTTGGGGAGACCTGAGCCACGGAGGGAACAAGAAAAAAAAGAGGGACTGAGCATTTTTGCAAACAAATGATAAAAGAGCTTTTTAAAGAAGTGGGGGGACCCCTTGTCCAAACAAGACTTTCGCCAGGCTTGGAAATCATTTCTGCAGTTGTTTACAATGGCCAGGCAGCCCCGCCAAAGTCAACATGGCCTGGGAGTGTTGCCCTGGATCCTCCCCCTCTGCCAGCGCCTGCCATCTCCCGCTCAGCTATTTCTGGGACTTCATTCCCTCCCTTGAAAAACAAACTGTGGCCCTCGTTGTCGTCCCCAGTTTAAACCCCAGTTTTTGTCTTTGTCATATTTTCCAGAACGCTTGTCCAACTGGGGGCCAGGGTGCAGTGTCTGGCTTGGAAGAGCCACTGTGGGGGAAGGGTTCATTGCCAGGTGCCAAGATGGAAATTTCCACATTCCAAGAGAGCTTCACCTGTAGCAGAGGAGCCCTATGAAGATTTGACAAGCCTGAAAGTTTTGCCTTTCCGACAGTCCATTCTGCCAGCCCAAAGCAAAGTTTGCTTTTACTAAAAAGCACAGTGATTCACATCTGGCTGTCACTCAGTGTAGAAGACGTTCACTTCTGGTTTCTCATTTGTTCTCCACCAAGACAAAAGCATTATTCATACCATTTACTCAATTAACCCATCTATCTGCCTCCCTATTTTATGCTAATAATACAGTCACATGATTTGAGAATTTAAAAGCACAGTGAAAATATTCCTCTCTTCTCTGTGCCCATCTTCCTGGTCTCCACCTGCCCACTGCTCAAGCTCTGGTTCTCTGTGCAGAGATGGCTTGTGTGTTTCTAACCCTGGGGAAGTGCATGGAGAGAGTCTGCAGAGACAGAGGAGCTCCAGATGCCAGTCCTAACCACCTCTCATCTGCCCTGCGACATTGTGCAAGCCACTTCCTTGTCTGGACCTCATTTGTGATGTCTGTGAGGAATGAGAGTAGTAATAGCTGACATTCATTAGCTTATTATTTACAGTGTCTCTGCCACCATGCTAAGGGTTTTCACGAGTGCTAGTAGAAGTCCGCTCACTGCACCCTCCACGGATGCACTGCTCAGCCATTTAATCAGCAACGAAACCAAGGTACAAAACTAGACAACCTGCCCAGGACATAGCTACTTAGAGGGAGAGCCTGGATTTTTAAAAAGCTTGGAAGTCCAGCAGTGAAGCTCAAGACCAGAGGGACTACCATTGTCTCTCACACTGCCTCTCACTGATGGTGTGGGCAAAACCCAGGAGGTCTTGACGCAGAAGCTGGCCCAGGGCAGCCAGTGTCGATGGTCCTAAGTCCGTTGCCTCTAAAACCTGGCCAGGTGGCTCTGACTCACTCAGTTCCATTTGGATGGATGAACCCCACGTCAGACTAGTGTCCCTCCAGGGACATCAGGCTACTCCTTAAAAACAAGAACTTCTTATTTCCATTAAAAGGAGAAATGCATATAACTCAAAAAGCCAAGTAGAATTTTGTTTTGTTTTTTGAGACAGGGTCTTGCTATGTAGCCCAGGATGGTCTCAAATTCACCATCCTCCTCCGGCCTCTGCTTCCTGAGTGCTGGGATTACGGGCATTTGCCACAATACCTGTTTTAAAATAGTCAACTAACATCTAAAGGCTTCTAATAAAAGACAGTAGACAAAAAAAAAAAAAAACAAGTTTGGCTACCTTTTTTTAAAAAAACATATTTATCTTCACTTTCCCAAATCAGAGGTTGGTAAACTTTTTCTGCGCAGTGCCGGATAGTGAATATTTTCGGCTTCATGGGCCATGCAGTCTTTGTTACAACTTAATGACTGAAAAAGCTGGGTCAAAGAGTGGGCATAGCCAGGTCCCAATAAAATTCCAAAAGGAACTATTTGCAAAATATGGATTTGGCCTATAGGATGTAGTTTCCTGTCACCTGTTTTAAATTAATTGCTTACGTTTTTATTTCTTAATTTGTAAACTTTACTTAATTAAATCTCCACTATGGTAGATAAGGACTTACTTTTGTGCGTGTGTGTATGTGGTACTGGAGGTCAAACCTAGGGCCTCACAGATGCTGGGCTTCTGGCCTACCACTGAGCTTCACCCCCTGCCCAGGACATACTTCTCATAAACATCACCTCTCCTTTCTGCCGCTGCCGCTGCTAACCCTCCCAATTCCTCTTTTTCTGGGTGAGAGGGAGGAGACAGCATCTCATTCTGTATCCCAGGCTGGTCTCAAACTTGTGATCCTCCTGCCTCAGCTTCCATGCCCAGGCATTTGCCTCCATGCCTACCTATCCCAGTTCATCTTAATGGAACTAATGCTGTAATTATTCGTTGAATTAATAGTCAATGTTTAGTCTCGGTCCCTGCAGAGTTAAGAAGAGATGATGGACATTTCCTTTCTCTCTCAGCTTTTACTTTTACCTGGAGTTGAGCACTATCTTAATCTGTTTTCTACCACTGTAACAAAACATCTGAAGCTGAGTCATTTATAAACCAGAGAGATTTACTTGACCCTTAGTTCTGGAGACCAGGAGGTCCAAGAACATAGTGCCGGTGAGGTAAGGGCCTTCCTACTGCATGGTAACAACAGCAAGCATGTTTCTTCTTCTTATAAATCTAGGATGGCCTTCTCTAATGCTGACTATCTCTCAAAGGTACAAGGTTAGAATATCAGGATCCAGTTTCCAATGTGGGAAATCGGGCTTGGGGGAGCACATTCACACCACACACAATCTCTTCTTTTTTCATTTTGTAGTGTTTTGACCTTCCGCAGACTCTCAGACATTTTTCTACGTGTCAAATGAGACAGCACGTCAATGCCTCTTCTTTCCCAGGGCCATTGATTTACTGGAGCCTCTCCTACAGCCCCCAGCCTCTTGGTCCTGTGGGGATGGGTGCCCCAGTCCAGGCTCATTTATTTTAAGATTTCCTTTACCCGTTGTCCTACAAATCCCTTGGCCCTCCTGTCTGTGCAGAATCTCCTCTGTCCAGGGCTCAGGTCTTCCACTCTGAGCTACTTCCTCACTTTGCTGGAGCTGCCTGAGAAAGGGAATGTGCTTAATCTGTCACTCTGGAATGATGCTTTGGGAAAATTCTACACTGAAATCTTTTTTCCTCAACATTTTCAAGTACACAGGTTTTTAGAAGACTAATGTCTTTCTTATTCTCAAGTCTTTGTACGTGAGCTGATTTTTCTTCTCTAAAAGTTTTTCATGTTTTTACTTGGCCTTACTCTTCTGAAATTCCAGTATGGTGAGCATTGGCACAGCCTAACTTCTAGGTATTGTGCCAGGGACACAGTGGACTCTTTCAGCTTGGACAGTCATGTTCTTCAGCTCTGAGATTTCTTTGTAATATTTTCTTCCTTCATAATTTCCTGCTCTTTATTTTCTCTGTTGTTTCTTTCTGAAACTGCAAATCCAACAGCCTGGATTAGTCCTTTTTTTGTAAAAATATTTTCTAATTTCTGCTTTTTTCTTTTTGATCTGCTCTTGAAGGGATTTCCTAGATACATCCTCTGGCCCATCTATTGAAATCATTTTCATTCAGGACACCATACTTTTGACATCTCACGCCTCTGTCTTGCTCTCCATGGCTATTTAAGGCCCTGCATTCTGTTTGCACATGCTCAGAGTCTCTGAAGGATATCGGACATGGTGGAGTGTGAGCTTCTGCTGCTCCCTGCGTGGTCCTGGCTCCTCTTTTTTGTTTGTTTGATTCTCTTTTTCCCAAATGTTGGAAACTGCCTGACTTGTTGGTAATCTTGTTTCTTCTTATTAAAAATGAGACATTAAAACGCTGTGTGGAAGTTCCGTCTTCACAGACGGGGTCAGGTGGAGGCCTCACAAAGAAGATGCAGCAGGGAGAGTATCTGTGTATTATCAACCAAGCCTCTGCTTTAGCCTTCTGTTCACCAGCAAACACTGTGCTGAGCAGTCTGGGAAGAGAAAGATAAGACAAGCTCATTCTCCACCCGTTGGGCCCAATCCTGATGCCCTAGAATCTTGTTTCCAAACACAATTGACATGTACTGAAAGTCCTGTTGACCAGACAGTGATACGGGAAGTGGGCCTTCTCAAAGATTTGGGGGAATAAAATTTATTAGAGTAGTCTTTTCTGTAAAATATTTTAGCACCAATATACATACTTTGGTTTGGTTAAGAATTACAATTTGAAGAGCCAGGCACATGTCTCAAGGATGTTTGCCTAGTAAATGCAAAGTGCTGAGTTCAAGCCCCAGTGCCACAAAAAAAAAAAAAACAAGAATTGTAACTTGGCAGGTGATGGCTTTGGAGGCCTTCTGGAAGGCAACTGCACATTCTGAAATACATGATGCTGTCAGCGCCATCACCTTGGGGTCCCATGCCCTCTCTCCCCAGGCAATGCAGGAAGTCCACAGACAGGGTTTGGAACACTTCTTATCTCCCCTCATGGCCTCCACCCTTCCACAGGAAAGATACCAGCTATCTTTTCCCTTCTTGTCTGACTCCTGTCTACAGCTCTTGCTCTTGGACCAGCACCCAGTCTTTAGAAGGTGTTTCTGGAGAAGAAGAAAAGCTACAGTGACAAAGAAAACATATTCGTCCAAGGTCACTGTGGCAGGAGGCATTTGGGCTTTCCAGAACTGGGTTCAAATTCTGACTTGACTTTGGATCACACATTCAGTTTTCTGAGTCTTAATTTCTTCATTTATAAAAGGACAATGGTACTTTCTGAATGAGGCATTTTGAGAATTAAAGATGATACTGTCAGGTGTTTTCTTACTTAGGAGGGGTCAGAAGAGTCGTACTTGGATACTAACAAGGCTTTGGGGGGATTCTGCTGACTGCCCACCGCCTTTGCTGGCACGTGGCTGGATTACTTTTCCTGCCCCTCTTCAGGCCAGGATGGCCGTATGACCACATTTTTTCCAGTGGGTGTGAGTGGTAAAGGACTCAGGCCATAAGATCACGGACCTGTCCCCTTCTTTTCTCCTTCTTACCATGTGCAGCCTGGAGGTGGCGGCAGACTCAGCCTCCATCGTGCAGATGATATGTTGGCTACTGGAAGGCAGAGCAAGAACTTGGACAAAGCCTGGGTCTTGATGGACTGTGTGCAGCAGGGCTGCCAGACTCCACAGCCTGAAATGTGAGAGGAAGACTCTTGCGCTCCGTAAGCCACGGCTTGATTGGACCTCTTTGTTACAACTGCTGAGTATTGCCCTAACTGATGTATCTGGAATGGACCTTACCATGGGTAAGGGATCTGTTTCTCAAGTTGGGTTCATTTTAATAAACAATGGACAGTTGCACTGCAGTAGAAAACATCCCAGAGCTAGGTGTAGTAGCTCAAATCTGTAATCCCAGCTACTTGGGAGGCAGAATTATGAAAATTACAGTTTGAGGCCAGCCTGGGCAAAAAGGTTAATGAGACCCTATCTCAAAGAACAAGCAAGGCATGGTGATTCATGCCTCTAATCCCACCTATGTAGGAGGCAGAGGTAGGAGGATCACAGTTAGAGTCCAGTGAAGGCAAAAAGTATAAGACCCTATATGAAAAATAACTAAAACAAAAGGGCTGGGGCATGGCTCAAATGGTATAGCACCTTCCTACCTAGCAAGCGTGAGGACCTGAGCTCAAACTCCAGTACCAAATTAAAAAAAAAAAAAAAAGCTAACTAACGTCCTGGACTCTAAGTTGAGAAATATGGCTGGTCAGAACAAACAATGAGGATTTTCTGCTTTACTGTAGCTAACCAAGATTTCCTCTGCAAATCTGTAAAATGGCAACCACAGAAGTACAGGAATTGTGAGTGGGTGCGTGCCCTGAATTGTCAAATACCATCCCTGGGCACTGGGGGCACTACACAGAGCTTGCCTCCACTGAGAAGCAGGGTGGAGTTGTCTCAAGAGTAGCTAGGGGCTGGGAGTGAAGCTCAGTGGGAGAGCAAGTTCTTAGCATCCACAAGACCCTGGGTCTGATCTCCAGCCCCACAAAATAAAGAAATCCATAATCAGTTGAAGAGGAGCCAGAGAGTAAAGTGATTGGAGTCTGTGGCCTCACTTCCTGGCTAGATTAACATGTAAGAGGCCCACAATACAATGGACTCCCAGCCAACTAATTGTAAAAATATGCAGAATTATAGATACAGCAGGAGCCTATATAATACCACACATTACAAAGAACGATCCCTGCAGAGGAGCAGTGCATTAAAATAACAGCCCAGGCAGTCATGTGGCCGCCTTCTGAGATAAACGCCGGAGTTTGGCTCTAAATACCAACATCCTTCACTAATCTAAGTAATGCAAGAGCAGGAAGAATTCAGTGGCTGGGAGCCCAAGAGGAATCGCATAAAGAACTCCTCAGAGCAGCCAGCAGCCTCCAAGCAACAGGCCAAGTGCATGATGGTGATTGTAGCATTTAATCAAATCTAAGGGGAGTAAGGCTTCTGAGAGGACTAGGGGTGGGCTCTTAGGTCTTGGCAAGAGGAAGGTCATTAAGGGGCCTCTGCCACACCACAGATGGTTTTTGTCTCTGTGGTTCATCTGTTTGGGGCAAGACCAACCACTTCCAGGCAGGAGTCCCAGGTCAGGAAGCTCACTGTCCCCTCACTGAAGAGGGCTTGAGGGGCTTGGCCAAAAACTTGGGGAAAATAGTTCCCTCCTGTTGAGAAGGGAACCAGTCTCACACCGCTGATGTGTCGGCCCCATGACTTTTGAACTGGAACATCCCCACTTCTCTACCAACTTTCAATTTATCGTTGAAGACACTGAAGTCAGGAATTGGAAAGTAGAGTTCCAGAGGTCACTTAGGTCATCTCCTCCCGTCCAGATCACCCTACTTGTGCCCACCCACCATATTACTGCACAACACAGATACTAAGGTACAGAGCGACAAAGGGGCAAGGTCACGGCTTCCTACTGATTTCATGGCAGAACAGCGGTAGCCAGGTTACCTGTCCAAAATCAGGGCCCTTAAATGACCACTTTCCTGCATCTCTCCGGTCAAGGATGCTGGAAGGGTGGCCTCCACAACCCCTATTGGACCATGGGCCAGCCCTTGAGCCAATCAGCTGTGGCCAGGAGGTTAGATGATGGAAGATGACCGCAGCTTCTACAATAGGTGGGTGGACCTAGAGAGAGGCCATTCCCAGGAGAAGGGGATGCTGAGCACAGGATGCTCACAGCATGTACTGCAGCCTCCTTGGCCTCCATGGTCCTCATCTGTAAATAGGGACAGTAACTGGGCCACGCCATAGAGCTGTTATGAGAAGTAAGCAGTGCAATATCTGTCTCCTTGCTTTTATAAGCACCTCATACAGACCAGTTCCCTTCTCCCTCTGTTCTTTCCAGGACCATTCCTAAAATTGGAAGCTACATCCGATAGCAAATAAGGGAGAGAGAGAGAGAGAATGTGGTCAGAAAATGTCACTTTGAAGGAGTGTTGTGTTCCAATTTTTAATTTCAAAAGATCCATCTAGCTATATGGAACATGAATGGGAAGGGTGTAAGGGCAGAAGCAGGAGAACAGCTAGAGGGCAATGGCTACTTTCCTGGCAAAAGACACCTGCTGCTGGATGGGTAGTCAGCAGGAAGGGGGACAGAGAAATGGACAGGTCTGAGATATCCTGAAAGTACAGTCGACAGCACTTGAATGTATGGAATAAGGCGAGGGCACAAACCAACAATAGCTCCTCCACCTAGAACTTTTTTGGTTGCTTTTAAAAAGTCATCGTTTTTCTTTTTCTTGGATGGTTCATTGATGGATTCCTTTTTTGGTTTTTGGTGTTAGGGACAGAACTCCAGGCCTTGTGCCCTTAAAGCACACAGGGTACCACTCAGGTACACCCTGGCCCCTTCATTGATTCTTTTTTATTCTTATTATAAAAGATATCATGCTTATTTTTTTGGTAGTCAAGACTTTCACATGATACCAAAAATTGTATATAATAAATACAAAAATTAAAAATACAAAAATGTCTAAAAGGTATAAAGTGAAATTTCTTCCTTTCCAAACATCAGTTCCCTTCCTTGAAAGCAAAATTGTGAATTTAATACATATTATTTCAGAGATATTTTATGCATATAAAAAGCAGATGTGGGTACGTGGGCTGTATATATTATACAGCTATCTGTATAATATCCTTGCTATCTGTGGGGAATGCCAAAACCCACAGATGCTCAAGTTCTTATAGAAAAATGGCATAGAATTCCCATACATTATATGTATCCCATATACTTAAGTCCTCTCCAGATAACTTATAATACCTAATACATGTGAATGTTTTGGTTTTTTGGGGGCAGTTCTGGGGTTTGAACTCAGGACCTCGTGCTTGATAGGCAGGCACTGTCTACCACTTGAGCCCCAGCCCCAGCCCAATGTTATGTAAACAGTTGGTGTGCTGTATTGTTTAGGAAATAACAAGAAAAAATGTCTGTAGGTGTTGAGTCAGAATGAACAAAATTTTCTTTTAATATTTTCCATCTGAGGTTGGTTGAGTCCATGGGATAGTTGTAACCCAGGGCTAGAGGGGCCCCAAAATAGCTAGGAACATTCTGCAGAGTCTGAGTTCCTATGTGGGCCAATAGGTTTTTAAATAACTTGTATTTAAATAATTAACTTTTATTATTGGCCTAGAGAGGATTGAACATAGCCATCGTGTTAGATGTTACAGTTGTAAAAACAGATGATGCCAAAAAATATAGTGTATCAACATTTTAATAGATCTTTTTACTTCACAAAGTGTTTACCCATACATACATTCTCTAGTTGATCCTCAAATAATCCTATAAGATATGTAGAACAGGTATTCATTTGTTAATTCCTCTTACTAATTATCAGACTAAACCATATGAAATTACTCTATAAGTCAAGTGTGGTTAAATGTCAACGATTTTGTATGGTTTAACCTAACGTCACGTAAGTTGTAACTGTCGTCAGGATGTGCAGCCTTTTTCTCTAGGCTAAAACCTGCACAGCAGGTTCAGGCACTGAATTCTGAGGACAATTGGAACATAATGGTGAGTGCTTATGTATCTGAACATAAGTAAACAGAAAAGATGCAGTAAAAACTTTTAGCTCCATTTTAATTTTCTGGGACCTCAGCATGTATGTGGCCATAGTGTGGGGACTGAACCCAGGGCCTTGTACAACTAAACAACTCTACAACTGAGCCACACCAGCCCCTATGTTATTGCTAAGCTCTTAACACATCTTATCTCATTCAGGTCTCATAAGTCCTTGATGAGACAGTAATATACTGGGTATAGCTAAGTTTCTTTGAGGTCTGTCTTTGGGGTGCACATTCCTTTCCCAGATACCAGAACATTGGCTGCTAACCTCACATCTTCTTCCCTCAGTGGGTTGCTGCTGCCACAAGATGACACCCAGTCCCTGAGGGCGGTCTGCAGCCCAAGGTTGGTTATTCTGGGCTATAAAGACTGGACCCCCTTCCTCAACTTGGGACCCTCAGAAGGGCCTTGTGGCCCAAAGTCCCCCAAAGAGTTAACTGAGGCTTCATGTGCACATTGGGGGGATCATCTTCTCCCTCTTCCTAATCCTGTCCTCTCACTTACTATAGTGTGTCTCCCAAAAGCACTGCCAGACAATTCCCCATCTCAGGGTTGCTTTCAGAAACTCACACTTAAGACAGTTTGTGCCAGCAGTCACCCTGGGAGGCAGACTCTAAAGTGGGGTTTTGGAGAGGGGCCACTGGCCCACAGCTATCAGTGAACTCGCAAAAAAAAAAAAAAAGAAGTAAGGATGGCCCCTGGCCAAAGTAACTGTATGACTGTTAAAACTTTCCCTGGTGGGGCATAGGACAGTCAATTCCAAATACGACACCTTAGAAGTTAAGAAACAGTCAAAGAAAGAAGGCCACTCTCACCTTGCCTTGTACCCTGAAGGAGACCATGAGAACAAGGAAGGTCACTCTCTGACCTCTCCCTACCCTTCTCCTGTAAAGACCCTCATGTGACAGGTGTCTTGCCCTATACCCTAAGGGAAACAGTGTCCCACAGGATTCTGAGAAGAATCTGAGCAAACAGGCCTGGCTCGGTCCCCTGGTTTCCTGCCGTTGGATCATCCACCTTTGTTCATTCTTACTTCTGCACGCTGTCCGCTCTGCACAAAACCTTGGCATAAAAACACCGGGACTACCTAGGCTTCATTTGTGACGCCTCCTAATCACATAGACTAATACTAAATCTATGTCTAACCTTTCTCCTGCTAATCTTTTATCAGCGTCATTTCAGCCATGAGCCCAGCAATGAGTAAGAAGATAAACCTCTTCTCCACAGATGGGACATAGGTGAGATGTGCCCCACTGGCCAGTGTGACAGCTCTGTGTTGGACCCTGATTATGAGAACGTCTGTTGCTGAGCTGGCTGATTTCCTGGAAAGGGTTAATGATGGTCTCACAGTGCAGAATCACCAAGGCAAAATGTGAAACCCAGAGGGCTCCCTCCCCCCATCCTCCCCACCCCACCCCCACTCCCCCATCCCCTGCAACATGCAAGGAAGTTCCTCCTGCAGAGGGAGATTGAGTTTAGCATTTAGTGCTTAGAGTAGCAGAGCTTCCAAGAAGGTGGAACTCTTAGTCCTGACAGGCCTTCTATGTCAAGAGCCCTAATAGAAAGGGAGTGGGAACCGAGACTTGGGCTGGGGATACAGGAGCCCATACAGCTGAGACCTCTGAACTCTCAGATTCTTATGAATTCCCTACATCTGCAGAAGTGACCTGATCCCCCTTGCTGGATGATCACACGAAGTTTCCAATGAGGCAGGTGCCTTACAGGAGAGTGCCTGCCCTTCTCACAACCCACCTTCACATCCTTCTGCCCATTTGATGGACAATAGCCAAATCCTAACTGTGCTGGGCCTGCTAAAGGAGGAGAGGGACCATCCTCTGAAGGACCCGCAAGACCTGCTAATCCATTCAGGCAAAAACTATGCAGGGAACTGGATCCTGAGCTGAATCAGAAGGGAAGGAAGGTACAGGTGATTTGATAGTTTTTTGTCACTATGACAAAATACCTGAGATAATCAATTGTCAAGAGAAAAGGGTTATCTTGCCTCATAGTTTTGGAGGTCTCTGTGCATGACCATTTGGCCCCACTGCTTTGGGCCTGTGGTAAGGCCACACATCATGGAAGGAGCTTATGATGGAGCAGAACCACTTACATCAGGGCTAGGAAAAAGAGAGGGGAAAAGGAAAAGGTCCCACCTTGTAAAGGTTCCACCACCTCCCAATAGGGACCAACATTTGAACACACTGACCTTTGGGGGACATGGACAAGGGCAGGACAGGACAGCTCCAAGACATGGTGTATTCTCCACTATTACACAAGTTAACATCCTGGCAAGGAACCCCAGAGGTGGGGCTGCTGCGCATTAAAGATGGGTTTTAGGAACTTAGGAAAAGCAAATGCCACACTAAGTGAAGTAGAACTATGGAGCTGCATGGCAGGCAAGGGAGGAAGAGAAGCGGGCACGCTGCAGTGTTTGTAGAATGCTGTGCAAAAGGCCAGACAACCACCAGCTCAGTGTTCACTAACCATACAAGATACACAGAACCAGGCTCCCTGACACTGAGGGGACAATAGAATTCCCAAATAATGAAGCCAGGTGGCCATGCTCCACCATAGAACCCAGGCATGTGCAATTGCAGTGAGCAGCAGAGTGGGGAGGGCCTGACCCTCAGAGGACTGTGGAGGTGGCTAATAGAATAAGTGTTCCCAGGTGCAAAAGAGTGGGGTAGCCAATAGCACGTTGCTTAATTTAGACAATTAAAGGAAATCAGGCCCCCCAGTAAAATGTTGTGATTCCTTACCCTGTTTCTGAACCTGAGCCATTGAGTAAAGTAGAGGCCAGGTCCTTGGGAGGAGGGACCCCCAATATCACAGCGAATGCATTCAGTGGTCATTTCGTCATCCTTCTCTGAAAAATCCATGGCCACTTACTTGTGTAACTGAGCATGAGATAGGGGAAACAGTGAGGACTTTAAAGGATTATTGACACTGGTGGCCCAAAGTGTCACCATGCCCCTCCATCCATGGAGGATCATGGCCTGGCGATAACAGAACCTTGTCCCTCCCAACACAGTGAATTCCTGGGTCCACCAGTCCTGTGAGGATTCTACCCCAGGTCCCTAGTGTACAACTAAAATGGACATACTTGAGATGTCCTGTGGACATCCCAAGCTAGCAAAATCAGGAAGTCCAGTTGGAAATCTGTAAAATTGTCCCCTCTATGTGGCCAATATAGAAAATCTTGCAAGACTGTTTTTCATTCCCAGGAGAATGACAGGAATATAGGACACCCTCAAAGAGTAAAGAATGCAAGTGTGGTGGTCTCTGGTGCACCCCCACTTAACTCATCAACCTGGCCTCAGCACAAATCACATAAAAAGCTGGCGAATGGGAACCACCACCAGCTCAGTCACACAGTAGCCTAGTTGTGCCTATTGTGCTAGATATGACTTCTTTCCTGGCCACTAGCCTGCTTTTCTGGCCACTAGTCCCATTAGGAAGATAAAAAGTGACTCGCTTTTCCGTGGAGCAGACAACAGGTGCACTGCATCCCTGCACCGAGGCTCTATTAACTCTCCTGCCTTCTATCATCATCTAGCCCAAAAGGATCTGGACCACCTGAGCTTTCTCAAAACCTAGTGTTAGTCTGCCATATCAATAACATCATGCTAATTAGACCACATGGGCAAGAAATTACAAGTACATTAAAGACCTGTGCATGGCACATTCACTCCAAAAAGGTGGAGAAAATCCTGCACCAAATTTAAGGCCCCGACACATCAGTGAAATGCAGATAGGCCCAGTTGTGTGGGGATGTCCCCTCCAAAGTAAAGACTGTGACAAGTCGGGGGGTCACTTCAGCACAAAGTGGGTCTGAGCTCACGTGAAACTGCCCTTCACAGCCGTATTGAGGCTGCAGGTAGGCCAAGGGCATAGAGGTGTCTTCTGTACCCTGTTTTACAGAGCAGTAAATTGCCTGGAAAGGCAAGAGTGGATGTAAGATTAAAATCTAGATCTCTCTGACCTCAAAGCCCATGTGCTTCAGTCCCTACATTGCCTAGATAAGCAGCCTGGGGACAGTAATCAGATGGCCTTTGTTGCATTCTGGGTTCCCAGGGATGTAGACTCAGATGGTCTGGCATGTGGGAAGGTTATTGGAATCAACATCCAAGGGGGAGTGCAGAGGGCAGCACCGGGCAGAGAGAGGCTGACATGGCCCAAGGACCCCAGAAGGTTTGCTGGGAACCCTGGAGCTAGGGTGGCCTGCAGAGCTGTCCCCTGCTGGGCAGAAAGGTCTGAGTTTTTATATTCCTGCATAGAGACAGTCCATCTAAGTCCATATTGTGCAGCTATAACAAAATGCTTGAGACTGGGTAATTTATAAAGAACAGTAATTATTTCTTTCCATTCTAGAGGCAGGGTTAAATTTCCAACATGTGAACTTTGAAGGACGCAGTCAAACCAGTCATTGGGATGCCCAGGAGGAGGGTGTCACCAAGAGAGATGGTGCTTTTCAACCAAGGGCAACTGTCCAGGGAACTCAGCCCAAGGCTGAGGGAGGGTGCTTTCATTCTGGAAAAGGGTGTGGGGTGATACAACACAACATCCAGTACACCTCCCCATGGTTGCATGCCTAGTGGCTGAGTGACAACACCAGAGAAGGTTGGTTAGCCCTGTTCTGCAGCTCCATGATGTGTGCCCTAAGCCAGGGCAAATGGCCAGGACCCTGGGCTCTAGCTGGGGTTGTAGATGGGAAAGAACAATGACCCACTCACTCTTGACAAATTAGAGGAAGGGACTTATCAGCATCTGTGGGTAGGGAAGAAATCCATTCATGCTGAAATGTGGCCTGAGTGCTTTCCATAGACCAAGCTCTGTCCTCTGGATTGGAAAACCAGAGCCCCTTTCTAGTGACAAAGGCCCAGGCTGGTGGAGCGGCTCAAGTGGGCTCCTTTTCCTAAAGAGCCCACAGAAGAATGTGACTCGGATAACTTCTCATCTCTCTCATCTGTCATATAGAAGTAAGTGAGTGGGAAAGGGTAGGCAGGGGGTAAGGTAAGCAGAAATGGGGGAGTAAGCAAAGCTTAGTTCTCCTCCCTTTCTTACACTCCATCCACATTTCATCAGTTCCTGGTTTGCTTGGGGTATGGCTGCTGGGCCTGGAGGCGTGTGTCCAACAGCCGCTGCTTCTTCTCTACTGTAGTTTTTGGGCTGGAACAGCAGTTGGAATTCCCTTGCTCTGTCTGTCCTTTTCCTCCTCTTCCTAGCAACTGAGAAGGGGGAATGGTACCTGGAGATTCCATAAAAATGCAGTACACATTTGGGGGATATGGAGAAATGAGAGTCAATTTGCAGACTTGAATTTTTTCACTCTACACATTTCTCATTACATGAGTGTTTTGTAACAAGTGTGATTTGCATCCTGCATGCATAACTGTTGCTGTGGTGAGGGTTTTGGTTTTTGCATATTTGCTGCCTCTTCCTCCGTCTTTGTGGTGCTGGATGTAACACAGGGCCTCTGCGTGCTAAGAACACACTCTACCATTGAGCTACAACCCTGGACCTTGCTTCTTCTTTTCTTTATTGCAGATAGAAGACTCTGGCTGACCAACCAAGCCTGACTTGGGACTTCCCAGAATGAAAATCTTAGGTCAGCACCTACCTTTGGCCAAATTGTGCAGGTGGTCAGGCTGCCTACAGGAGCCTTCTGTGACCTTGTCCCCTCCTGTTCCCGTGAGTGACTCTGACTCTGTGAGTCATCCCACTGAAGACAAAGTTCTCTCCAGGTGGGCTTCCTTGCCCTGGGCCTTTGCACTTTACCCTGGACTTTCCAGCTTGGGTGAAAGGTTCTGTGTCCTGGGGAAGGAAACACAGCAGCAGCAACAGCGATGACCCTGGAGATCTGGTGAGGGGTGATTCTGCCATAAAGATGACTCTAGCCCCTTGCAGAGAGCACAGAAGCTTTGGAGATGAGATAGCATGAATTGCTTCTGCCCAGGACCCAGTGGTCATTTCTCTGGTGACAGCACCACAGTTTTACCTTAGTAGTTGACCCCTCTTTCATTTAATAGTGTTAGCAAGACTGTGATCAAAGAGCCATGCCATGACTGTAAGTTAGCCAGGGAGATAATTCTTTCCTGGGACTTGAATCCTGATCAGATGATAGAAAACCTGAGACTTTTGGGGACCAACTTATCCTAGCTCGGCACTACCTGGAGGCCCATGTCCATTAAGTCCTGCTTTCCACATACTGCCCACCCATCCTGGGGCCACAGCTCTTCCTTGTGTTTTCTGTTGCTTCCTGTCCTCCAGTAGCATACTCTCTGAGTAAGTTGCCCAGAGTTGATTTCTGTCACTTGACACCTAGGACCCCTGGTAATATGACATTCACATCACCTAGATCCCCAAGCACTGGTTTAGGCTTTTCAGGTGGGTTAATGTGCATGTGTGAGAGAGAGAGAGACTGTGTGTGTGTGTGTGTGTGTGTGTGTGTGTGTGTGTGAGAAAGAGAGAGAGAGAGAGAGTGGGTGAAGGTGTGTGAATGAATGTGTGTGTGACAGAGAGAGAGAGAGAGAGACAGAGTGTATGTGTGCATGTGTTTGAGTGTGTGTGGGGGTGAATGTATGAGAATGAATGTGTGAGTGTGTATGTGTGTGTATGTCTTGGGGATGGGCGACCTTGCTAATTCTGATGGCATTTTATTTGTGCTGTGGACATGTAGTGGGGAGCAGGTGAATAGGTCAGGCTTGATGTCACAGACTAAGACAGCTGAAGTCAGCCAGATTCACAGCCTACATTCCTGAGCCCAGGGGTCAAACTGGGATGTGTACAACCATGAGAGGGGGCCTGGGGCAGAGTACAGGCAGAACGTGAAGCTACAGGCTGACACACCACAAGAAGAGCCAATTTGAAGACTTTAGACAGGTGGGAAGACATGGTTGGTTGGGTTTTTTAATTTAATAATAAATATGTATGTATTCTGGCATAGAATGTAAGAATCTGCAGGAATTTTTATGAGAAAATTCTAAGAAATTTCCAAGTAGCAGAAAGCCAGTTCGGTACACACCTCTAGACCTCTTGGCAGGACACATTTCTCTTCGCAACTCTAAAGGAGTCTTTGGTGGAAATTTAGAGAAACATGGACCCTGGTGTTGGGAGATTTGATTAAATTTCACACTATTCTGGGCCAGTGGGGTGGCTCAAGTGGTAAAGCTCCTTCCTAGCAAGTGTGAGCCCCAGACTTCAAACCCTGGTACTGCCAAAAAAGAAAAAGAAAAAAAAAATCAGACTGCTAATCCAGTTCCCCACCTCTGTCTGACCTCAGATTCCTTTTAGGATTGGGCCTCTGAGTCCAGTTAGCTCTGACATCTTTTCACAGATCCTAAATACCGCTACTATCACAGTCAAGCTTGTTAAAAATTACTCACCAAGGAAAGACACCCTTCCTCTGCAGGTAATGACGCAGGAGGCTTAAAATCTGTGGGGAGAAGGAAGTCAGTAAAGAAAGCCCAAGGCTCAGTTTCTAAGTGTGTGAATTCCCTCCACGAGCTGGGTGTTTGCAATGGTTGATGACTGCAATCCAAGGCAATGTGCTGTTCTAATCCAATGGCATGGATGAAGACTTGTATTTTGAAATCCTAATGCCCAATCTGAAGAAGTTGGAAGGCGGGGCCTTCAGGAGATAATTAGACCATGAGGGTGGAGCCATGAATGGAATTAGAGCCCTCATAAATGGGAGTCCAGATTGCTCTAATAGCTCTTTTTCATGTGAGGATGCAAGAGGTTGGCAGTCTGCAGCTCTCCCCAATACCCAATCATGTTGGCACCCTGATCTCAGACTTCCAGCCTCCAGAACTGGTGTAAATAAATTCGTGTTGTTGAAAAGCCCCTCACTCACTGCACTTTGTGACAGCACCCAAACTAAGACAAAGATAGCAGGGCTCAGTTAGGTTGAGTAGGTAACCCAAGGTCACAGAGCTCACTAGGCCATTTAAAACGTAGCTATTCTTCTTCCCTCACCCCTTTTGAGATTCCATTTCTGACCTGAATAGGGAACATATTCAGTCCACAAAACCTTGGTCTGAATGGGTCTGTTGTCTGCTGGGCCCTCAGTAGGACCCTGACCACCTGCAGTGCTCTGGAGAAGCCCAGAGAGGAAGAGGGACCTCAAGATACCTCCCATGGATGTAGTACTACTGGGTTAAAAACACAGGCTCTGAAAACAGAGCTGGCTTGGAAACCCCCTCTCCTCCTGTTCACGTGCAGAGGGACAGACAGCAGTATGGTGAGAGGAAAGCCACTACTGCCAGCAAGCCACAGACCCCCAGGAGGCCACAACTGGGTCCCAAACCAACTGTGTTCTCAGTGACTTTACAGAGGAACTACAGTTGCTCCACCTGCCAAAACATGTCACCACATGTCCTGAAGAACGTAGCTGAGGCAGAGGCCCTGAGGATAACCCTGGCAGTATGGACCTAGCCAGACCAGCTGCCTGGCCACCTATTCTCATGAACAAAGTGTCTGCCCTGGAGGCACTCCGTCTTCTTCCCTGATCCCAGGGCCAGGACCACAGGCCCTTCCTTGATGCAGGCTTGGAGCCATGGTAGTCACTGCTCCTTGTTGAGTTCCCTCTGGTGGCAAGAGAGTCATAGCCCGCCCAGGGCATCCTGTGCAGTTGGAGCTAATGAGACCATGCTGCAGCTAGCGTGCCAAGAGCCCTTTTGTTAACAGGTCCTGACACTGAACTGGAGCCTGGAACCCAGGCTGGATGGGGACGGGGCGGGAAGGGGCCTCTGGGGCCCAGAGCCAAGGATCCTGTTACCTCTATAGGGAGGAGCTGGATGATCTATTTTATGGCCGAGTTTTGGGTTTTTACTAAAACTTCCTTTCCATTATGTTTCTTCTAAGGGAAGAAATTCCATTGTTCACTGACACTAAACACATCTACATTCTCAAGAGTCCCGCTGGGCAATACTCAGGCCTGCAAGAGACACTAGTTTCTGTTGCTGGAATGCAGGTCCCAGTCTGAGAGCCTCTGTTCAGGCCCTAAGGCCCCAAGGGAAGGTCCAGTTCACCCCAGAAAGGAGAAGTAGCGTGGCTGTGCTGAACGGACAAAACAGCCCACAAAGGAGGAGCCGCACCTACGATTCTTATCACTGCACCGTCACCCCTAAACAAAGCCTTGCTCATTCGTAGTTGACACTAAAAGCATGTGACAGCTGAGTGGGTGAAGCAATGGGGAGACGAAGTGAGCCTTGTTCATCAAGTGGCCTGGCCTTGACCTTGCCTTCCTTCTCAAATGGCTGCTTTGATGGCCAAGCTCCTCCTGCCGCTGCCTGTGACCTCACAGCAGAGGCGACATCTTGGCATTCCCACCGCCCAACATGGAAACCTCTAGAGAGGAGCTGCGGAAGCTGCGTGTGTGGAACGTGCGTGAGGATCGGGGGCTCTGCACTTCCCTCTAGCCATTTTCCATGTGGAGAACATGGACACGATAGTCTTCACCTCCTTTTGGGGGTAGGGAGCAGTGCTAGAGTTTGAACTCAAGACCTCATGCGTGCACTCCATCACTTGAGCCATGCTCCTGGCCCTCTTACTTTAGCTACTTTTCAGGTAAGGTCCCATGTTTTTGCCTGCGGCCAGCCTGGATCTGGACTCTGCTAATCACCACCTCAGGAGTAGCTGGAATTACAAATGTTTGCCTCCACACCCAGCTTGTTGGTTGAGATGGGGAATCTCCCTAAGTTTTTGCCCAGACTGGCCTTGAACTGTGATCCTTCTGATCTCACAAGTAGCTGGGATTACAGGAGCGAGCCACCTCACTTGGCTTTTCCCTTGACCCTAAGACAAGGACTTGGGGCACATTACTTGACTGGAGACATGATCCAGGAAAGTCAAGTGCTGGGCAGGGGAGTGAGGTAAGAGGGGAGAAAAGTCTGCAAATGTGTCAATGAGCAGCCTCTTATCCTGGGGAAACATGCTCTGAAGTACATGTGGACCACTGAGGGGCTAGGAAGTTCTGCTTTTCCACCCACTGCTCTTCACTAGCCAGTTATTAATTTGCTGACACTCTTGGTGTTAGTTAGCTCCTGTTATTAATTAGCTCCTGTTGCTACAGACAGCCCTCGAAGACTGCCACCTGTGTGTGCTGGACTGCCCACCAAGGCAGGGAGGGGTGGGGCACTGACAGTGCCTGGTAGAAGGCTGTCCACATTGTCATCCTCACTGTCAGTCCATGCTGTCTGTGTGTACAACAAAGCTATCTGGTGAGCCCAGCCTAAGCCAGTGACTTTGGCCCCATGCCAGGCAGCCCCTAAACACCCTGTAGGCTGAGGGTCCCAGCTCCCAGTCTGAGCTGCTGTTGATGAGAGGACAAAGTCCACCTCTTCTCAGTGCTGAGATCAAGGGACAGAGTGGGGTGTCCTCAAAGTGCAATTCAGCTGGTCTGGGTATCCACATGTGTCATCACTCCCTGAGCAAATGATGTGTGTTGATGGCACATCTATCAAACATCAATCATGTGACACCATTAAGTCCCGATGGCCATGACACACTTTATGTTCACAAGTCCTTGAGTTACTCTCAGGCTACTCCAAGTGGGGATTTTTCGCTCGATTTTTAAGGGCCAGGGAAGGAAAGTGACTTTCTCAAGGTCAGTAGGTGACCTACAAGTGCCAGTGCAGACCTTCACCCTGCTCCCACCAGTCTTCTGTGAATGACAGTGAGGAAAATGCAGACCAGATGGCCTCCTGAGTGACACTTACTGGGGAACAAGCCATCCATTACCTCTTAGAGTATTTTCTGAACCGCGGTGGAAAAGTTGATTTTGTCCATTCATTTCTTCGTCTGTATGTCCAAGGAAGCTTGCAAGGCACCCAGTCTGTGCTGGGCATGAAGCAGAAGGGATCACAGTAGTGGGGACCCTGCGCCTTAACATACAGAAAGACGCTCATGGATCCTTTTCATCTCTGACCATTTTCCAGCTTCCCGCAGGCCTTCAGGAGAAATTGAGGGGCCGTGAAGAGGGAGCCCTTCAGGAGGTGGGGCACATGGCGTGGTGGGGTCTCAGGTGGTGAGTGTCCTGTGAGCACACTGGGGCTGGGCCTGAGCACCACATCTCCACCCCATCTCCCGGTCACGGGACTCTAATCACAGCAGCCTGGCTTTAACCAGACACAGATTCCACTGCCCTCTGCAGCTGCTTTGTTTGATCGCCCCTCAGACACAGTTCAGAAGGACCAGGAGGGAAGGTGGCAGCTGTGGGGGGTGTGGGGCTTCCTGAGTCATCTTTTAACTAAGACATGGGTTCCTAAGGCCTCCTAAGTTACCACTGCCTTGCATGGAAGGGGCTCAGTCACAGGACCCAGTGACCAGGAGCCACCTTGAAGCCACAAACGCAGCCCACTTGATTTACACACCTGGGGGGTGTGGGGGGTTAGTGATTTCTTTGACGTTGCACAGCAGAGAGGGGTGGTTTGCTTCAGGTAGCTACTCCTGAACAGTGGTTTGGGAACCTAAAGAGCCTTCCACGTAACAACTGGCCCCACCAGTTGCTCAGTGACACCTGAACTGCCTCACTTATGGCTCTGCCTTCTATTACACCACAGAGATTAACACAACAAGCAAATGCACAGGGAGGAAGTGTGTGCTACCAGAGACTCATTTATGCTAAGGTGAACATGACTGATACCAAGAGAAATAGGTAGTGGTCAAAGGAGAGGTGATCAGAAGGACACTGCCTCCTGTAGGGGCAAGACAGCCTGAGGCTCATCCTCGAAGGAGGAGGGCACAGAACTGGGAGGCTTTGCACCAAAGAGAAACTTAATACTGGTGAAGGCCCTGGGTCCTCAGCCTGATTTTCTCTTTCCTCAGGCAGGAAGCTGTGGGATTCCCAATGTCATCTAACCCTGTTGCCCTCTGGAGAGAATTGTTCAGATTTATCTTCAAGCTGCCTCTGAAGGGATCAGCAGGTCGTTCAATTTAGTGCCTGGGTCTGATAGGGCTTTCAGTGCCCAGCACCCCACTGCTGCCTTCCTCCAGCTTTGTGGGAAATGATCTGTTTTCAGGAGGCTTTTTTTTTTTTTTTTTTAATAATCTCAGGTCCCTGTTTGATGGATCTAATCACTTCATATTTTCTATATGAAACCAGATCTACAGGGCATTTTACGTTCTCTGAGTATATTGTACTTGTTTATAATTTAAATTTAATCTTTTTCTTTCTTTAGTGTTTTTAATTACTTGAGAAATACATACCCATTGTGAAGGATTCATGAACTAGAAAAGAATATGAAGTAAAAAGTAAGCATCTTTTTATTACTGTCACTCCTAGCAGTGGGCACTGCTAGCGTTTTGATGTGCAACCTTTTAAAGAAACAAACAGAAAAGCTACATTGAACAGAACTAAAGGTCTCCAAAACCAGTCCATGTGTGCACAAGGGCAAAGATGTTTTTATAATAATGCTAACACAGGTTTCCTTCACCATAGTGTGACATTTGTGCCACGTTAGCAAAAAGCAAGCATGAACAGTGCCAACCTGTCCTAGTGGGCACTGTGTCCCCCACCAGCACACTGTCCAGCAACAGAAAGGCCAGCTTCCTTAAAAAAAACCCTCCCCCAGGCATGGTGACCACACCTGTAATCCCAGCACTTGGGAGGCTCAAGAAGGAGGACCCAGAGATTGAGGCCAGCCTGGGCTACATAGGGAGATGCTATCTCAAAAAAAGAAAATGAGAGAGAGAGAAAAGAAGAAAGAAGAGGAAGAGGGGGAGGAGGAGTGAGAAAGGGCATAAGGGAGAAAAGCCCCTGCTGATTCATTTCATCCACCTCAGCCCTGGAGCATCCGCTTTAGGGTTCTGCACACTGACCTGAAAGCGTGCACCCCTCCTGTTGCACTCCCAAGTGCCATGATCCTTGGAGGGCAGCACCAGTGCAAGTGTTTGACTTGTAAGCAGAGTTCGCTGTTGTTTTGGTTTTGGTTTATATGGAACACCATTTTTTCATGAAATAACTACCAATGGGCAAACTATGTTTGTTCAGATTGGAGGAGTTTTCAAATACATTCTCAAAAATGACTGAGTGAGTAAGGAAAAGTGACAATATTTATTGCCAATGATGAAGTTCAATGTTTCAAGCAAAAATTAGAATTTCAAAGCTTTAATTAGTGAAACTGTACAGCTTCTTAATAATTAGAGACTTAATAATGAAATTAATGGTGATATTAGCACATGTGACTTTTGATATTGCTAGATTGATAAAACTCGGTGGACCAACATCTTTCACAGGTCAATGCAACATTAGTTTCAAAACCATGCATGGATAGAAGAGTCCCTCAAAGTGGAAGATAAACTGTTGGGTTTAATGTAAGAGTATGAGCAATTCATAGATAAGGTTTACAATCTGCATAGAGACAGACTTTTGAGAAACTACCACTTGTCAAGTTGTAAACAATCAAAACATGTCTGCAACAATCTGAAAGACTATGAAAGTTAGTCTCCCTTTTCCAACTCCACTGTGTGAGGCCAGATTCTCTTCATCTACTTCCACCAAAACAGCATATCACAGCGATTGAAGACTGACACAGATATGGGAATTCAGCTGTCTTCCGTCAAGCCAGATATTAAATCACACTTGCAAAAATGTGAGACAGTGCCAGTCTTTTCACTAAACCATGTTAGCTTTCACAAAAAAGGTTATGACTATGTTAACATGAAAAGAATTTACCACTATCATTTTAATAAATTATTAAGAATGCTTTTCAATGTGGTAAATAGTGATGGACAAAATCTGCCTCAACAAAAGCTCCTGGGATCTGCATTCATTCATGAGTGTAAAAGTGTCCTGAAACCAAAATGCCTGAGAACTGCTGCTCAGCTTTGCATCCTTGATCATTATCCATGCCAGGGAACCTTGGTGGCTGTAGTTTGAATGCATCCTCCCAAAGGTCATGTGTTGCAAACTTAACCCTAAATTGGTACATTGCTGGCATTTGAAGGTGAGACCTATAGGGTGACTGGGATTAGCTGATGTCATAAGTATGGGGCCCATGATGTCCTCAGTGGCTTCATGGAAAGGGGAAGCAACCCAAAGGAGTGCACTTGCTCTAGCTTGCCATGTAATGCCCTCCATCATGGTACCATGTAGGATGAAGGCCAAATGTTGGAAAGAAGTCATTGGACTTCGTGGTGCACAGAAGCATGAACCATACAAACCTCTCTTAGATTACCAATCTTGGGTATTTTGTCAAGGCAACAGAAAACAGAGTAAGGCAGACTTCTACCTCACTCTCTTTAGCTATTACATAGTTTTTCCAATATTTACTTAACCACTCCCCAATTGATGGACATTTAGATTGATTGGGATTTCTCATTATTGCATAATAATAAGGCACAGTGAATTTCTATTGTACTTATGGCTTCCACATTTTGCAAGTATTTCTGGAGGGCAAATTCCTAGAACTGTTGAATCAAAGGCTATGTACACCTAAAAACCTTATAATAGATGCTTACAAATTATTCTTTAAAGATTATATCCTTGTAAACTTCAATCAAAAATGTGCAAAAGTGCCCATTTTCCTGTCTTCTTAAATCAAGTATTATGCGATTATTCTTTCTCTTCTTTGTTGATTATTTTGCCTTAAAAGGCATGAGAGTGGGTTTATAATGACAGTAAGAAACAAGGATAAATTGACAAAAAAGAAAGTACGGGCAGGACCATGGTAGCACTTACTAGAAATCTAGATCAGTGGGAGATGAGTTCTGTGCTTCCAGGCAACAAGGCAAAAAAGAACCACAGCGATTTGCATATCTTTGCTTAGCTAATAGCAGGAAGGCAGTGAGCACCCAAAAGGAGAAAGCTCTATTCTTAACATTCCATATGCTCAGTATTTCCTCACACAGATTTTTTTCCTTGAAATTTTACTTTATTTTAGTTTATTACATTTTATCGAGTAGGTAATACATATATATGGCACAAAAACTAAATAATATGAACATAACAAATGTTGGCAAGAATGTGAAGAAATTGAGACACTTATACAGTTTGGGGAGTTGCCGGTGCAACCACTGTGAAAAACAGTAGAAAGATTTCTCAAAAGCTTAAAAAAGCTTGCTGTGATCCAGCAAGCCTATGTCCAGCGATTTATGTATATATATATATAAGTGATTTGAAAGCAGGATCTCAAAGTCATATTTGCATACCCAACGAGGGCAACAAAAATAACTTAATGAATATTCATGGAGTAAAAAAGGAGGCAGTCTAAACAGAGCCACCAGCTAAGCTGATGCAGACAGCCTGGGTCAAGAAGTGAAATATGGGCTCCCAGCCAGCTGGTTCTCCAGGCCTTGACATCTGGTCTACTTCATGGGCCAGCACGCCTTCACCAAAACTTGCTTGAGCTGCTGTCCTTCAAGGCCATTTCAAGGCTGTTGAAAGGACTCAGTCATGTAAAGTGCTTGTAGACACCCAGTAGGTGCTGTTTTCAGTAGCAGCAGCAAACATAGTTTCTAAGTTAGTCAGTTTTTGTCACTATGACAAAATACCTGAGGTAAACAATTTAAAAGAAGAAAGATTTATTTTGGCTCATTGCTTCAGAGGAGTTAGTTCATGGTCAGTCAGCTCCATTGCTTTTTGGCCTGAGGTGAGGCAGAACATTACAGTGGGAAGCACATGGTGGAGCAAAGATGTTCATTTCTTGAGAGAGAAAGAGGAAGAAAGAGAGGCAGGAAGAGAGAGGAAAGGACCATGGTTACCTTCGAAGATAAACCCTTCGAAGACACGCTCCCAGTGACCACTTCCTCCAACCAGGCCAACCTCCCAGTAGCCCATTCAGCTATAAAGTCATCAATGGATTGACCCATTGATGAAGTCAGTGCCCTCACAATGCAATCACTTCTCAATAGCACAACCAGCTGGGAGCCCCACCTTCAACACTTGAGTCATTGGGGGATACTTCAGATTCAAACCATAGCAGTAAAGATGATGGGTGTGGAACATAAACATGTGTTCTGCCTTCTAGGCTTGAAATTTATGCCAAGAGCCTGTGCCTAAAGTCAGAGTCCCACAAGTGTCTGGGATGGACTCTGAACAAGCATGTGCCTGATGTCTGCACAGAGGTTATACAAACTGGATAATTTTTGCCAGTAGAATTAAAGGGTGATAGTAGGTGAGTAATGAACAACTTAAGCTGTTCTTAACCACTGAGAAGAGTCTTTAGAACCAACTTAACATTTCTCAGATTCATTCTGAGTCTCAAGTGCTATTCAGGGCTCTCAGCTGGGGCAGCTTGGGATCACCAAAGAGCACAAAGCTTGCCTGATAGTAAATGGCCCAATGGGTAGCTTCTTGAGTTCTAATAACCCAATGGTAATTTTTCATTGCTTAACATGGTTAATAAATGTCAGTTGATTAATAATATTTGGCTAATGATTGTAAATACTTTCTCATCTTCCACTTCCTCTCTTTATCATGAACTGCTTCAGTCTACTATCAACTGAGAAGACAGATGTCGAATCTCACAAATTCTGCCAGAAGGAGTTAGCTTTGAAAGCAGTTTATTTTACTCCCAGGGCCTTGCTGCCCTTGTGGACGCCTCTTGAAGAAAGCTGACCACTTGACCCTGCCACTGTGGAGTTGTCTCAGACAACAGACCAAGAAGAGTTGGCTGTAGATTGACAGCCAGTGAGACCACCTCAAAAGGGCACCAGTAATGGAAGCATTCAGAGCCTGTCACTGGAGACTTTGAATGTGAGTCTTAACAAGGATATGGATTTGGGGGAGGAGGAAGGGCAGAGCCTCACATGTACAGACAGCAGGCAGGGAGTATACACCCTACTGTAGAACAAGGCTCTAGCATTAGTAGTGGTGGGAGCAGAGAGTAGCTCTGTTGCCTGATGGTGGAGCCCCAGAGGCAGGCACAGCATATGTCAGCAGCCACTGGGCAGTGCTCCAGGCATGACTCCTGACCCATACTCCTCAGTCTGCCTTAAGGAGAGAGCATGGATATGGGTAGATGTTCCTGTCTATGGGGCTGTGTGGACTATTTGTTTAAGAAGTGAACTAAACCTGGTTTAGTGGCACATTCTGTAATCCCAGCACTTAGAGGCTGAGAGAAGGAAGACCTCAAGTTTGAGGCCAGCCTGGGCTACATAGTGAAGGCATGTCTCAAACAAATAAATAACAACAACAACAAAAAAGCAACAAATCAGAGAGGTAAAAAATGTAGGCTCATTCTAACCCGTGTTTCCTTATATCCTCAAAATTTCTTTTAAATTTGAGTTCTGATCGATGGAGCCTGGAATACATATTAAAATTCACACAAGAGGAGACATACTTTTGAACTGAGTAGTGTCCGGTTTCTTTTCCTTTCATTCAAGTCTGGCAGGAAGTTTTACATTGCCTCTCAGGTGTAAGGACCAGACACTACAGCACTTGGAAAGAATGAAAACAAATCCAGTGGAATTTTTTTTTCCCAACGTGCTGTTGGCTCTAAAACTACTCCAGATATCAGCTAGTGTGACTTTCAGATGCTCAGTTCAAGGTCATGGCATGCCTGTCCCTCTCCATCTCTGTCTTCTCAATCTTCACCTCTGCCAGCTCCCACTCACTCGTCCACAGCGTTCTTGGTCGCTCATGCCTCCCCAACCCTCTCCTTTCTCTGCTTTTCTGACTCAGTGTAATTCTTCTCAGCACCAGACAGTATTACATTGTGTTGACAGATAAGGAGCCCAGGTGCTGGCAGAGGCACAGGGCTGGGCTCAGCGACATCCATTGCCAGCTGTCCCTAGGACGAGGGTGAAGAGCTATAGTGATGGCCTCAGAAATGTCAGGAGAGAAAAGCTTGCTAAGGTGGAGCTGGAATCCAAAACTTTAGGGAAATATGAACACATCTGACTACATAAAATACTTAAAATTCTGCATTGCCAAAGGTCCCTAAACAAAGCCAGAAGGCAAATGGCAGAGGGGACAAAAATACCTGCAGCACGTGAAGCAGGTGAAAGGTAAATGTCCTGCCTACACAAAGAGTGCTGTAGTTTAATAAGAAAAAAAGCAGCAAGTCTAACACAGCAATGAGTGTTCACAAAGATGAAGATGCAGGCCTCCAAAAGACAGACAATGGTAACTTACCTGACTTTGGTCAAAGAAATGTAACTCAAAACAACTAGATACTGGTTTTGCCCATCATAATAGAAAAGACTAAAATGATAAGTTTTACCCAGCAAGGACACACTGCGAGTGGAGGAACATCAGCCACCTTTGGAATACAGTTTGGTAATGTCCATACTCTGACCCAGCAGATCCACTTCTGGAAATCTGGCCTACAGAAAATCTCATGCATTTGTGTGAAGATGTGGAGAAGGTGCTCACTATGGCTCTGCTTCGTGATAGCAACTATGAAGAAGAACTTTATTCAAATTAACCTTGCAGAGTGCATCTGTTTAATGCTGCAGTAGATAAAAAGAATGTGGAGGGTTTAACATACCACCCTATAAAGATGCTCATGAGATATTAAGCAAAAGGAATTAAATAAAGTCTGACGTGGTGATTCACACCTGTCATTCCAGCACTTGGTTGACTAAGGCAGGAAGACTGAGCGCTCAAGACCAGCCTGGGCTACATAAATCAGACTCTTTCTCAAAAAAATAGATAGATAATGTTATGTTTTGAATATGTCCCCCATGAAGTGTTAGACACTTTTTTTTTTGAACTTGGGGCCTACACCTTGAGCCACTCCACCAGTCCTTTTTTGTGATGGGTTTTTCAGGATAGGGTCTCACAAACTATTTGCCCAGGGCTGGCTTTGAACCATGATCCTCCTGATCTCTGCCTCCTGAGCTGGGATTACAGGAGTGAACCACCGGCACATGACACATGTTAGAAGCTTAATCTCCCTTGCAAGACAGGACCTTAGAGAGGTGATCAGGTCTTGAGACCCGCCATCATCCATGGGCTAACTGGTGATCACAGGAACAGATTTGTCATCTTGATGGTGGATTTGTCATGAGAGTTTGGGCCTCTCTTGCTCTCTCACCCTTTCTTTGCCTTTCTTCTGTGTTAGGATAAACTGGAAAACCCTCATGGATGAATCCATGTTTTCAGACTCCAGAACCAAATAACATTTTCTGCATAAATTACCTAGTCTTAGACAAAGCAGGCTAAGAAATAAACAGATAATTCAATTTCTGCATTTTTTGTGAAAGCACAAAGAAAGGGCAGGGACACAGCTCCGTGGTAGAGAAGCTGCCTAGCATGCCCAAAGCCTTTTACTAGGGCTCCGTCCCTAGTAAAAGAAAGAAAGAAAGAAGCAAAGGAAGAGTGAAAGGAAGGAGGGAAGGAAGGAAGGAGAAATACAATGGATGCACATAGGTTCCATGCACACTAGAGGAGAACATTAGGTTGGACACAGAGCAAACTGCTCTGTGTGGTTTAATCTGCTAGTTCTTTCTAAGCAGAGTGCAGTGAAGGGAGGTTCTACTTACGTGTTTTCATGTGAGTTAGAAACCCACTACACTGTCGGGGTGTTTGTGAGGACAGATCACTCTGCTGCACACCTGCCTGCTTTAGGCATTTTACCTGGGCGTTTCCACGTGTGAGTTACTATCTGTGCACGGCCCTGTGAACAGATGCTGTTAGGGAATCATTTCACATGTGAAGACATCTGACTTGTGCCCAGACTGTGGTGACAGCAATTTGAAGGAAAGGTGCTGTCAACATTGCTGACACCCAGAATACAGTAAGGAGTAGATTAAAGTCACCAATCTGAGGAACTCCTAAAAAACCGGGTCTTAAAGTAGCTGTCCTTGGCTGAGATCATGTCCCCTTGTTGATTTGGACGTCCTGCTCTGGAGAGCTGCTGTACTCCAGAAGGGAAGATGGACTCTGCAAGGTCTCAAGTCCCCAGCCCCAGGCAGCAACTTCGCCTCCCACCCACTTAATTGGCAAAGCCAACTGGTCCTCCAGGTGTCAACTACCAATCCTCAGTAGCATGCTGGCCTCTTCCCACCCCTCAGGTCACATTCCCAGCTGGGAAGTCCCCAGAATGCACCTGCCACAAAGCCAGCAGTCCTGGGTAGGGCTCTGGCAATGACCACAGGTCTCTGGAGAGTCCACACCCCCCAGACCCCACATTAGCCTACCGGGGGTCAGTCTCCCCTCCTGGGGTCTAGGGCTGACAGGAGGAGGTGATCTGCACAGACCCAAAGTGGCCAGGAGAAGCTGGGAGCCAGAAAGCCAGCAGCTCTGAAGTGGGTCTGTGTGAGTGAGTGAGAAGGAAGAAAGACCGGGTCTCCCGCAGCTGCACGTGAAACCTGAGGAACAGAGTACTCAGAAAATGCAGAATGTACCTTTCAAAGAGCAAGACAGGCCCTTGATTTGTGCCATAGCCCTCCATCTGGGTGTATGGGGTGTGTGTGTGTGTGTGTGTGTGTGTGTGTGTGTGTATCTCTGTGTGAGAGAGTATGAGAATGTGCAAGTGTGTGAGTGTATGAGAGAGGTGTGTGTGTCTGGGTATGAGTTGTGAGAGTGTGCCAGTGTGTGTGTGTGTGAAAGAGTTCTGTCTCTGTGTGTCTGTGTGAGAGTGTGTGAGTGTGTGTTTGGGAATGAGTGTGTGTGAGAGGTGTATGTCTGTGTGAGAGTGTGCAACTGTGTGTATGAGTACATGTGGATGTGTGTACATCTGTATGTGAGACAATGTGAGTGTGTGAGAACGAATGAGTGTATGTGCCTCTGTGTGAGTGCATGTGTGAGAGTTGTGAGATGTGTGTGTGTGTGTGTGTGTGTGAGTGTTGGAGTGCTCCCATCTCTGATGAATGGATTCCAGTGTCAGCAGCCCTGTCCCAACCTTCACACCTTCACATCTCCCACCTTGGAGAATGTTCCCTCCTCCTGTCCCAGCTTTTGGGGGAGGAGACCGTTGCCAAGATCTCTCCTTCTGCCTGTCTTCTCCTAGGGCAGGTTGCCTTCCTCAGAGAGAGGGAGCCTTCCGATACTCCCTGCTCTTACCACATCTCGGTCTTCAGACATTTTCTACAGCAGTCCTCAGTCAGTAAGAAATACATGTGTGCTGGGGGCATGGCTCAAGTGGTAGAGCACTTGCCGAGCATGTGCAAGGCCCTGGGTTCAATCCCTGGTAGGCCAAAAGAAAACATGCAGTATCAGCAGTATTCATATGTATGTACATACGTACATACGTACATACATACGTACATACGTACATACATACACACGCACAGGGAAACAAGTTGCACCGAACACTTAGCTCGACTCCTAACTCTCTGTGATGCAGTCTGATTATTTTCCATTCTGCTCTTTTCTTTTTTCATTTTGAAAATGTCTGTAACTGCTCACAGCTCGATTGACTTCAAGACCCGTGGTTCAGACCGGCACTTTGAAATGCACACTCGAAGCCCCTGAGTTGTGCACACACTGGGGAGAACATCTCCTTTGGCCACAGCCATGTGCACCATAGGAGACACCAACTGACCAGCAAGTCATGGTCCAAGGCTGTCCCTCTGACGCTCTTTGGTGAGGGATACTCAGTCACCATGAGGTCCACTGGACGAACCATGTGATGAGCGAGACTACTGTACTTTAGGACAAAGATGAGATGGGTTTCTGCATGCCAGGCACTGCTCTGAGCTCTCTTCATCATCAACATGTTCAACCATCATCACGGCACCACCATGCTACACACAGTGTCCTTAGTCCTTCACGCCAGTCTGAGATGTAAACTCCAGAAAGTAGCTATAAAGTGTGGATCCAGCAGTGAAAACCAGTTAAGTTGGCTCCAGAGCCCCCAACTCTGCCTTCCCAGGGCTTTTCGGTCACTTTACAGTCTTTTCTAGTCCTGTGCTTGAGCTCACAGCTCTGAACAGAATTGCACAGAAGCCTTGGGGAGAGCTGGAGCATGGTGTGATCACCAGCTCAGGCAGTCATCCCGACACGGGGAGAACCCAGCAGAGCCTTCCCTCAACACCCATGGCCTGGACACCTTGGACAAGGTGCTCAGGGCTGAAGGCCACCTGGGCCACCATCCAGTTACTCAGAGACTTTCCTACGGAGTAAAAGGGATGCAGACAACCCCTGCTCCAGGACCTCCACTTCTCACTACTTCAGGATGGAGTTTCTGCACAAGCTGTCCTTGGGCAAACAGTTTTACAGCCAAAATAAGCAAAATTATTTTTGGAGAGGTAAAAATAAATTTTAAGGAGGTAACATTCTTTTGGGAAATAATTCACTCTGGACCTTGCGATCCTCCCGCCTCTGCCTCCCAAGTGCTGGGTGACAGGTCATGTGCCACCACACCCAGCTCCAAACATGTTTTTTATTGCACACAGTATAATAAAAAAGTGTCACACACCTTAGTGACATTTAGTTCCTTTGCCGTGTTTTATAATATTTACCACTATCTAGTCCCTGAATATTTTCATCACTACTACACAAAATCCCTGAGCCACCGAGCAGGGCCACCCCATGACCCTCCCTGTGTGGCCCCTAACCACCACCAATCTGCCTTTGTCTAGGGGTTGTGCTGCACACCTCGTACAGTCAGTAGACCCATCCAATATGTGGCCTTTTGTGTCCGATTTCTCTCACTTAGTGAAATGTCTTCTAAGTTCTTCCATTTCATAGTATTTATCAGCACTTCATTTTTTTATGGCTGGATAATGTTCTACTGCACGAGTGTACCACATTTCCTTTATTTCTCAGTTGGTGGATGTTTGAATTATTTCTTCCTTTTTGCTACTATGAACAATGCTGCTGTGAACACTTGTGTACACGTTTGAACATCTGTTTTCATTTTTTTTTTTTTGTGGCAGTACTGGAGTTGGAACTCAGGGTCTTATGCTTGCTAGGCAGATGTGCTACCTCTTGAGCCACTCCACCAGCCTGTTTTCATTCCTGTGGGTGTATACTAGGACAGCAATGACTGAATCATATAGAAATTTGTGTTTATTTTTTACCTTTGGGGGAGATGCTGGAGATTGGATTCATTGAGGCTCCATGCATGCTGGGAAAACTCCAGTACTTCTGTTTCCTTCAGTGGCTGCACCACTTCCATTCCCAGCAGCCATGCAGGAGTGCTCCAATTTCCCCACTTTTTCAACTCATTATTTTCATTTTTAAAAACATTCTATGCATTCTGATGGGTGTGAAGTATCTTATTGTGCTTTTGATTTGCACCTCCCCAGTGACAATGGCAGGAAACATCTTTTATGTGTTTCTGACTGTTGTGCAGATATGAAAGGATGTTCATTTTAGAGAAATGTCTACTCAAGTCCTTCTCCCATTAAAAATTGTGTTGTCTCTTTGATGCTGAATTGTACGAGTTTTTAATAGACTCTGAACATGAATCCTTACCAGATTCATATCTTCTCCCGTTCTGTGGGTTGTCATGTCACTCTATTTTCTCTCTCTCTCTCTCTCTTCCTCTCTCTCTAGAATTGAATCCAGGACCATGGACATGATAGCTGGTGCACTACTATCTGAGTCACATCCCAACCTTTTAAAAATTTTTTTATTTTTGAAGATCTGGCTGCCTTTACCTGGGCTGGCCTGGACCTCCCAGATAGTTAGGTTTACAGGCATGCATCTCCATCCCCAGCATTACAGTGTCTCTTGATGTGCAAAAAGGTTTCGGTTTTCCTTCTTTTCTTTTCAAGACTTTAAAAATAAACTTAATGAAGGGAAAGAATGAAGGGGATGTTTGGTAAATAATGTTATAGCCACAGAGCAGGATATTATCCAGACAACAAAAACAAAATAAGCTCAAGCTTGGTGGGTGAACAGAGATGAAAATTTGGGGAAAGAGAGAAGAAGAGAGAAGGAGGGGGAAGGAGAAGAAGAAAGCACAGAAGACCCTGCAGGTGTCCCTGCAGGGAATTGGAGATGAATTTTCCTTTTCAATTTTTTTCTGTTGTTCACTTTTCAGTGACTTCACAAACATGATTTCTGAGGAGTGACTAGCTCACAAAGGGGGTCCAGGCCACCCCTGCACACATGGCTGCACACAGTGTCTGGGCAGTGCCAACTGAGCCAGGTCAAGCCTGGCGGCCAGTATCCGCCAAACCCAAGGAGGTGGTAGCCTCAGCACATGTCACTCCCCATGAACTATCTGAGGACCCTACCTAGGGGAACTGCTGTCCCTAGTGGACACAGCAGTGGTCCTGGATGTCTTGTCCCCATCACACACTACAGCTGTCTTCACAAAGTAGAGGACAGCCAGGAAGAGGCCAAGTTTGCTGTTTTATGAAGTCAAATTTATTGACCTGGTTTTTTCTTTTGTTTGGGCTTTTGGCCTCATTAAAAGACAGAACAAGCAAACAACAATAACAAAACCTGACAAATTTTCTTTGACATGTGGACGTTTGGCAGTTTTTCCACCAAAGTTTGTTGTAGAGACATTTTTCCTCATTAAATGAGCAGCCCTCAAAGTCAATTGACCAGAAATGTGAGAGTTCATTTCTGGACTCTTGAATCTGTCCCCTTGATGTGGTTGTGTAGCCTTGGTCCAGTACCATGCTGTTTGGTTACTGTAGCTTTGTAGCAAGTTTTGAAATCAAGAAGGAGGAGGCCCCACTCAGCCGCTTTCCAAGATTGCCTACTCAGTGTTCTCAGTCCCACATGAATTTAGCATGTCTCCTCAGACATTTCTATAAAACAGCCTTTGGAATTTTGATGGGAATTGCATTGACTCTATACATGGCTTTGAATATTCTGCCATCTTTTTGTTTGTTTTGTGTTGTTGGATTTTGTTTGTCTATTTGTTTGCTTGAAACAGGATATCCCTGTGTAATCCAGTCTGGTCTGGAACTCACTATATTGCCCAGACTGGCTTGGAACCCACAATCCTCCTGCCTTTTGCCCCTGAATACTGGGATTACAGACATGCAGCATCTTAAAATCATCTTTAAAACCATGAACCCAGAGCTTGTAGAGTGGCTCAAGTGGTAGAGAGTCTGCTAGCAAGCCTGAAGCCCTGAGTTCAAACCTCAGTACCACACACATACATATACACACATGTACACACACACACACACACACAGTGAACCCAGGATTTTTTCACTTATTTGCATTTATTTTCTTCCAGCAAAATTTTCTCTTTTTCTTTTTGGAATTCTTTATGCATTTATTTATATGTGCATACATTGTTTGGGCCATCTCTCCCTCCTGCCCGTCCCCACCCCCTCTCTCTCCTCCCTCCCCACCTCGCTTCCAGGCAGAATCTGTTCTGCCCTTCTCTCCAATTTTGTTGAAGAGTAGACATAAGCAATAATGAGAAAGCATTTCTGCTAGTTGAGATAAGGATAGCTATACAGAGCAATTCCTAGCATTGCTTCCATGCACAAGTGTATTACAACCCAAATTGATTCATCTCTACCTGACCTCTTCACTACTCCCCAGTCACCTTTCCATACTGACCTCTGTCATTTTAAGGTTACTATATTCACTCCTTTACAGTGGGCACATCAAACACTTTCAAGTTTTGAGTTTCCTACCTTTCCCTATTCCTCCTGTATATGTTCCCCTTAGCATGTGACCTATGCCCTACTTTCAGCAATGTTTTCATTATACAAGTTTTGCGCCTTCTTGGTTAAGTTTATTTCTAGGTTTTTTCATTAATAATTTCAATAATAGTTTGGGGGCGATTTTAGGTTTACAAGAAAATTAAACAGAAAGTAGAAGTTTCCATATACCTGTATTTTGTTTTGACACCATTATATGTGGCATGTCTTCTTAACTTCCTTCTCAGATTGTTGGGTGCTCTTAGTGTATAGAAACGCAGCTGACTGTCACGTGTAGATCTTGCACCCTGCGGCACCACTGGATTTGTTTATCAGCTCTAGTTGTACTTGACCCTGGTTCATAGGCCTTCTCTATCCCCACTTAATTGTCCAGGAAACCAAATACCTGGGACTTGCCCAAGGTCCTGATGCCGGTTAAGGGTGAGTTTGGGATGGGCTTTGTGCTCCCCTTCAATGTTGACAGCCCCAGCCCACTCCCTGAACCCCTGACTTCAGTAGAACTTGCAGGCCCAAATCCAGCAAGACCTGCCTGAGGTAGTGGTGCATGCCTGTGAGAGTTCCAGGCCAGCCTGGACTACAAAGCAAAAACCATGTCTCAAAGAAACAGCAAGAATAAAGCCATCAGTCTGCACCCCCAAGACCCCTGCCCACAGTCTCCTTTCAGGTCCCTGATCTTCACACAAACACACACACACACACCATCATATCAGGAGCTCAGCCCCAATTTCCAGCCTGCTGCTGACAACCTTCCCTGGTTGTCACCTGGGTCATAATCTCCACAGGAAATTAAATCCTGGGATCCTTGGCCCCTGACCTCCCACGTGGAGGAAGAAAAGGCCTGCTGTCCCCTCCCCCTCTAGTCGCTGGGGTCTTCAGGTTGCCGTGGCACCAAAGAGTACTGTTCTCTGCCTCCCGGGAGCCAGGAGGCCTCAGGAAGCTCTGCACACGCTGTCCTGATGAGGTCAGACCCTTGGCAAATTCAACATTCAAACCAGGGTTGTTGTAGGGAGGTGAGTCCCTGCTTGGACTGTTTCCATGCTCACAAAATGGAGCCCTAGAGCTGTGGAGTAGCTCAAGTGGTAAAGCATCTGCCCAGCAAAGGACCCTAATGGTGAAACTCGGGAGGTCACACCCAGGGAAGCCAAGGGAAGACGGCCTGGCATCTGAGGGGGAGGAGGGGGGAGGAGCCTGGCGCCCAGGGCCCCGCCCGGTTGCCTGGGTTACGGGGAGGTGGAGGAGCCAGGCGCCCAGGGCTCCGCCCAGTTGCCTGGGTGACGCGAGGGGGAGGAGGGCTGAGCCCGGCTGAGATTATCCTGCATCTCAGATCTCTCCATCCGGCCGCCCCACTTCAGCCGCTCTGATCCCAGCAGCAAAGCATCAGCGGCAGTGGGAAGGAGGGAGCCCCAAGTCCAGGGGACCTTCTCCATCCTTTCACCCTTTTATCCAGGTTCTGCATCGTGGAGAAATAATATTGGCCTGGAGAGGTCTTGCGTGTCAGGTCTTCTGTCCCACTGGGTTTCAAGCAGATTTGTGGCGACAATTCCTGTTTCAAAGGAAATCGTGCCCAGAGCCCTGTGCAACATAGGGAGCTGCCCAGCCGCCCCGCCTTCGCAGGATGTGAAAAACTGCTCTGAGCCCAAATCCTGCTCGTCGCTATTCCGGGAATACCTAGGTCCCCAGACTGCCCTCGAAATGCTACAGGACACGCAGCAGGGAGGCCATGGCAAATCGGAATTGGAAGGGCCCGCGCGACCTTCAGGAGCCAGGCGCAGGGAAGAGGGGGTCCACTCGGAACCCGGGCCCCAGGAAGAAACTGAGGCCCGGAGGCTCCCTAGGATAGGTGTCCCACACAGATGAACTGGTGCTTGGCTCCGATGAAATTTGGAGGTGCCAGAAAACAGGGAGGGGGCGGAGATCAGCCTGGGAGTTTCAACCCTATTCCAACGCCCCTGACCTTGAGAGATCTATTTTAAAGAGCCAAAGGATCATCCCTGGTTTGTAAGAAGTCCAGGAGAGTAATAGGATTGACTGGTGTGTCCAGCATTTTTTATTGCTCCTAATCAGAGTATGCTGGGGGTTAAGGGGGAAGCACACTGGTCTTTAAAGACTGCATTTGACAGAGGGTTTTTGAAATGTCATCATTTTTGTTTGCATTTGATGTGTCTAATTATAAAGCAATAGAGTGCCATTTCAGAAAATGTGTAAAGTACAGAAAATGAAAGGAGAAAAGAAAGAAAATCACACATGATTTTGGAGGGTTGGGGGATTTGCTTGTTTTGGGGACTGAGTCTTGTTATGTAGCTCAGGCTGGCCTTAAACTTGCTATTCTTCTGCCTTAGCCTCCCAAGTACAAGAGTTTGTGGTTGTGTGTTGCCATGCCCAGCTTCCGTGGCTTTTGTTTGTTTGCTTTGGGCAGGACCTGGGTTTGAACTCAGGACTGCATGCTCTCAAAGCAGGCACTCTAATCCTTGAGCCACACCTCCAGCCCTATATTAGGTCTTTTTAAATGTGCTTTAGTCAAGTTTTGAAATCACCTCCATAAAGCTATTGTTTATTTTCACTAAGTTTAGTCCTAGATTCTTTATAGTTTTGGTTAGTGTTTTTTCCTGATTAAAAACAATTTTCTGATTGTTTCTACTTGCACACTAGATCTGGGCATTTTGGTGTATTGGTTATGCTATTCTAATGGTTCGTTCATTAGTTCCTTTAGGTCTTCTAGGGTAGAGGGTCACATACCATCTGTATTGGTTAATGTGTCAGTTTTTTGGGAGGGTCTTCTCTGCAAGGCTGAGTATGTGGAAGCAAGGGAACGGTGGACATTTGGCCTTGCTACTGGCGTTGGTGGGAATGTGGCTAACAATGTACATAATAGTTGAAGCTGGTACAATGTTGAAATAGACAAAATCTCGACAGCTATGGCGGCCACAATGGCCCCTGGTTGCAGGAAGTCTGAAGTGGATGCTGCACCTCGAGCAATTGTCCTTCATGTGGTGACTCCAATGCCATCCCCTCTTGTGATGGGGCCACGTTCAATTTAGGGGCTCCAGATTTGCTGCACAGAAGAGAAGGTAGAGCCGGAACTGGACCTTTAACCACCTGGCTTGGAATGGCTTCCCCGAGTACCTGTAGGCCTGGTTATGAGGCCCACACAAGCAGGAAGGGTCTGCAAAGCTAGCTCCTGACACACCAGCTGCTTCCTAGAATCTGGGCACTGTGTTGCTTAGTAGTCTTCTGTGACTTTAACAATTCTTCCAATCAGCAGCCTGTGGTTTGACTACTCTGTCAATCCACGCAAACTTAATTTGCCCTCCCCTTGATTTATTGAATCAAGTTTGATTCAATGAATCTTTGTCTTTTCGAAGACTCTTTTTTTTTAAAACAGAATTTCACTATGTAGCCCAGGCTGGTCTTGAACTCACAATCTTCCTGCCTCAGCCTCCCAAGTGCTGGGATTATGGATGTGAGCCAGCCAGAGAATCATTTTTTAATTTATAACTTTTCCCTGTCTATTTTCTTGCTTTTCTACTTCAGTCTGTACTGTTTTCCTTTAACTTCTTTATCTATACCTTGGATTGTCCCCAGTTTACTTCTTTTAGAAGCTATACCAGGTTGAATAGGCCCCCTCCCAGATGTGACATCTGCCTAGAATCTGTAAATGTGGCCTTATTTGGAAATAGAATTTACAGATATAGTCAGGTTAAGAGGAGGTCAGACTGGGTTAGGGTGGCCCCTAATCCAATGTGACTCATGTCCTTATAAGAAAAAGCACTTTGACCCCAGAGACAGACTTCCAGGGAGCGGTGCAGGGGTGTCAAGGAACACCAGGATCATTGACAACCACCAGAAGCCAGCAAGAGGCAAAGACAGATCCTCTTCTAGAGCCTTAGCACAGGCCTTTCCTCACTGACTTCAGTGTCCTCGCTTTCAAAGCTAAGAGACAATACACTTCTGTCATTTTAAAACACATAGTTCCTAGTTCTAATTTGTTTGGGCAGCACTAGGAACTCAATCACAAAAGCTAAGTTCATTCACCATAGCCTTTCTTGTTTTATAATAAATATACCCACATCCATATATCTCCCTACAAACTATGTTGAGTAGATCCTAAAGCAGTATTTCATTCAATTCTGGTTTTTTTTTTTTTTTTTTTTTTTTTTTTTTGAGATAGGCTCTCCATGTTACCCAGGCTGACCTTGACCTCCTGGGCTCAAGTGATCTCTGGCTCAGTCTCCCAACTAGCTGAATTGAAGTATTTCCTTCAACCTACTAATTATGTAGGCCTGTATTTCAGACCTTCCAGAGTATACAAGTTCTAGTCATTGTGGTAGTGGTGTCAAATTTTATTCTTGTGTTATCAATAAGTGTTTGTATTACATCACTTTTTGCGTTGCTGGGGATCACACCTGGGGTTTTGACAAGCAAGGCATGCCCTCCATCACTGAACTCCTTTTCTTCTTGATTCGTCAGTATCTAAGTGGTGTGTTAGAGTCTCTCTTGGTAATTCTATAAAAAATTTTGCCATGTATTTCAAAGCAATGTTGTTACAATCTCATAAGTATTATAATCTCTTGGAAAATTGTTCTTTTATCAATATGAACAATGTTTTTGCTAACTTTGCTTTTGGTGTTTTAAAATTTTCTCACTCCTGTAAAATTCTTTAAAGTACATAATATATGTAAAGAACACATAGCTTCCATTTAAAATTCAGACTAAAAATCATCTTTCAATGGGTGAGCTGAACTACTCACATTTTAACATAATTTCAGACATTCTTGCACTCACTGTCTTTCTTGATTTCCATGTCCATGCTCTCCATGGCTTTTTTCACCCTCTCTTGGACTTTCCCACAATCATTAGGTTTTATTTTTTATCTTATGATTTCAGTGTTGCATATTCAATTTTATAATTTTTGTGGTTAACATTCTGGGTTTTTGTTTTTTGTTTTTTCTTTTGAGACAGGGTCTTGCTATGTAGGCCGGGCTGGTGTTGAACTTGCTAGGCAGCATTCTACCACATGAGCCACTCCACCAGCCCTTTTCTGTGATGGGTATTTTCAAGATAGGGTTTCAAGAACTATTTGCCTGAGGCTGCCTTTGAACCATGATCCTCCTGATCTCTGCCTCCTGAGTAGCTAGGATAACAGGCATGAGCCACCAGCATCCAGCGTTTTTTTTTTTTTTTTTTGGTGGAACTGAGGTTTGAACTTAGGGCTTCAAACTTGCAAAGCAGGTGCTGTATCTCTTGAGCCATACCTCTAGTCCATTTTTGCTCTGTATATTTTTGAAGATGGAGTCTCATGAACTATTTACCTAGACTGGTTTCAAACCTCAGTCCTCCTGACTTCAGCTTCTCAAGTAGCTTACAATTACAGGTGTGAGCCACCAGCTCCCAGTCCAACATTCTTTAAACTTTTTAATTTTTTTTCCCTGTGTACATTTTTTTTATTGTTGTACTGGGCTACATTGTGACATTGAAAAAAGTTCTTACAATATACCATGGTTGAATTCACCCCTTCTACAACACTCTTCTTCTAAATTATGATAAAATTCATACAACACAGCCATTTTAAGCGTATGGTTCTCTATTATTAAGCATTGTACAGCCATCACCTCCATCCACCTCCAGGATCTTTTCATCTTCCACACGTGAAATGCTGTTCCCACTAACATGCTTTCCTTTCTGCCTCTGTAACTCCTGGAAACTACAGCTTTATTTATTTATTTATTTATTTTATTTTCTGTACCAGGGATTGAACCCAGGGCCTCTTGCATGTTAGGCTTGCATGTTAGGACTCTGAGTCCAGCCCCGCTCCCAGCTTTACATCCTGTCTCTGAATTTGGGTGCTCTAGATATCCAGTATAACACAGTCACCCATATTTGTCCTTGACTGGCTTCTTCCACCTCATTTCTAACACACTGGAATGTGTCAGCATTTCCTTCATTTCTTGTCCTAAATAATATCCTTATTTTTAATAACAACTTTCACCCTTTCAAAGCATATAATTGAGTATTTTTAGTACATTCATAGAGCTGTCCAGCCATTACCACCATCTCATTTCAGAATATTTTCCTCCCCTACAAGAGACCCCAAAGCCATCTGTGGTCTGTCCTACTCTCCCTCCCTCCACACCTCAGCGACCACCACTCTGCTTTTCCCTCTGTGCAGGCTGGCTTGTCTGAACATTTTATAAGAATGGGATCAGACAACCCATGGCTGCTCCAGCTAACTGCTTTTTCTTCCCACCAGGTTTTCAAGGTTTTACTCCTGTGGTAGTGTGCATCAGGACGTCCTCCGTTTTTATGACTGAATAATAAATAATATGTTCGTATGAACACATGAACACAGCTCAGTTTTTTTTTTACTGTCTGTTAATTGATGGACATTTGAGTTGCTTCTTTCTTTTGGCCATTGTGCTTTGTGTTGCTATGAACTGATTTTTGTGTGTGTGAACAAACGTTTTAAATTTCCTTGGGTATGTACCACGAGAGGAATTGCTGGATTTTATAGGAACTGAACATTTTGAGGAACTATCAAACTTTTCCAAAGCACCTGCACCATTTTACAATCCCACCCACGATGCAAAAGGCCCCACGTGTCCATGCCATACATTTTACTGTCTTTTCATCACAACCATCTTCGTGGGTGGGAAGAGCTATTTTGTGACTTTCATTTGCATTTCCCTAATTACTAATGATGTGAGCTCTTTTCGTGTGCTTATTAACATTCATTTTCAATGCATATATGCAAATATATTTTTAAAGAATTTATAAAACATTAATAAGAAGCTTTTTATAGGATGCTCTTATACAGTCACTTTGCTAACATCTGAATTTTAGTTTCAGGTTCTTTTTAAATTTTTCAGAGAGTTCTTATTTATGTAAAAATAAGTGTTCTGGGGCTGGAGGTAGGGCGTGGTTCAAGGGGTAGAGTTGCTTGTTGAGCAAGTACAAAGCCCTAAGTTCAAACTCCAGTAACCACAAAAAAAGATGTCTCAAATTATTTGTCCACCTTTGATTTTTGCATTCCACTGTTTTCTGTTGATTTTTTTTTTTTTTTTTTGGTTAACTACCGGACGACATCTAGTAGCTTTTTTTTTTTCCCTCCAAAAAGTGTCTGAAGGGGAAAGAGTGAGTAAAATTTCTGAGTATTTTTATGTTTGAAAAAGGCCTCTTTCTTCCTCACATTTGAATAATAGTACTTTGGCTCTAAAATTATAAAGTCAAATATCCTTTTAATTATCATGTTGGAGGTACTGAACCAATATGATGTCTTTCTTTTGTAGTAGATGAATTTGTTCTTTTCCCTCTCCTCAGAGGACTTAGAATTTCTTGTTTGTCTTGATGTTATTGGGATGGTGGTGTGGCTCAGGTGGCAGTGTGAGGCCTTGAGTTCAAATCCTCCAAAACAATGATCTCATTGTGAGATGTGGTGATGCCTGTAGTCCCAGTTACTCAGGAGGCTGTGTCAGGAGGTTCACAAGTTCAAAACCAGCCTCAGCAACTTAGCAAGGCCCTGTCTTAAAATGAAGTAAAAAAGGGTCAAGGATGTTAGCTCAGGGTTAGAGTTAGAGGGCTTGCTCCATACGCAAAAGATGCTAGGTTTGGTTTGATCCCCAATCCTGAAAAAAAATCTTATTAGTATCCTGTAGACCCTCTCAGTTTGAAGAATTACTCTTTTATGGTGGTACTGAAGTTGAAGTCATTTTTCTTTTAATTCTGGGAAATTCCTCAGTGTGTTGTTTTTTAATGCTGCCTCCTCTTATCACTGCTGCAGATTCTCAAACTTCTACCAGATCAATGTTGACACTTCTGAATCTCTCTCTCATATCTTTACTTTTTTTTTTTAACCATCCATTACTTTGTGCTCATTCTAAAGAATTCCTAGTCACCTTCCAAGTTCCCTGGTTCACTCTTTAGAGTCATTCATTTGGTCATTTATTTCAATAATTTTATTTATTTATTTATTTATTTATTGGTACTGGGGTTTGAAACACTCTGCCAGTGTTGGGTATTTTTGACATAGGGTCTCTTGAACTATTTTCCCGGGCTGGCTTTGAACTGCAATCTTCCTGGTCCCTGTCTTCTGAGTGGCTAGGATTATAGGCTAATTGCTTCTTTTTTAAATCCAGTTTTTTTCTGTTTTGTGAATGAAATATTCTTCCTTACCCCTCTGAGGATTGACAATTTATTTTTGCATCTAATTCTGGTCACCCAATTGACTTTCATGGGTGTGTATTTGTTTCTGTGCCCCATTGGTCCCTGTTTTACCCTGCCACACTCCTGTACATCTGCCCATCCTTGCCTATGTGCATTCTTGCTGTCCCCTGGCAATGGGTTGACAGAGGCCTCTGGTCACACCTGCACAGAGCAAGGGGCAAAGCAGCCACTGAGCTGCAGCTTCTACTGTGTTCAGAGCAGGACCTGCAGGGGGCCAGAACCTCTGCAGCTGCTCTTTGGGGCTTGGGTGTTCCTCATTTCTCCCAGATGTTGGGAGGCTCATCACTGTCTTATCACTCCCAGGACTTACCCCAACACCTGTGCATGTCAGACACATGGAGAAATGCAAGGTGGGCAGGCCTGGCTGCCCTTGCTAGCTCCCCAGAGAATTACCCTGTCAGTTTCCCATGGTCTTCCATCACCCCTGGACATGGTGCATGGTGGCCTTGCTCCTCCTCTCCAACCACTGCAGGGCAGTTTCCTGTCTGCTTTCAGCTGCACAGAGCTTCCTCACACTTTTAGACCATTAAGGCTGGTAGAATGGCTCAAGTGGTAGAGCACCTGCTTTGTAAGCACAAAGCTCTGAGTTCAAACCCCAGTCCTGCCAAAAACAAAACAAAAAACCCATACTTTTGGATTATTGAGCAAAATCCAAACTTGATTTTGAATATATAGCTTGCCCTCTTAGCTTTTCCAAGGTTGGGGAGTGGCTTAGTCTGCCACAAAATTCTGTATTTTTCCACTTGACATTCTCAGTGGTAGAGCACTTGCCTAGCATATACAAGGTATTGGGTTCTATCTGCAGCACCACGAGACATATTTTCAGATCCGTAGGGGTGTGTGTGTGTGTGTGTGTGTGTGTATGTGTCTAGCTTCCAGCTGTGCTTGCTGACAGAGTTAAAAGCACCGACACTCATATAGCCAAGAGCACGACTATTACCCAATATTGCTTTCCATAGACCATTGCCTATTAAAGTAGTCAAAGCTTCCTTGGAGAAAACACAGACAGCACAAGATAAGCCTGGAACATCTCAATGTGTCAGATAATATTGAAGCGGCCCCCAAAATGGACATAGGAGCCAGCTTGAAGGAGATCCATTGGCAAAATCTGGGATAGTTTGAGCATCAAAATAACAAGTGAGGTGTAGTGTCGCACACCTACAATCCCAGCTTTCAGAAGGCTGAGGCAGAAGGATCTCAAGTTCGAGATCTGCCTGGGCTACATAATGAGAACTTGTCTCAAGAAAAAAAAAGAATAAATAAATAAATCTGGGAGGGAGACGTTCTTTGTGAAAATAGAATGACAGCTAATAAGTGAGAAAAGATGGAATTAGAAAATCATCATTTGAAAAGTACCATGCAACAGTTATCTCAAGAAGGAATCATCCATGGATACTCAGCTGGTACACAGACTTCAACAAGGGGCTGGGTACAACTTAGTAGCACAGCGTGTGAGCATCCTGGGCTCCTTCCCAGCACCATAAAAACATTAACAAGAAACTGAAAGTTTACACAGTCTGAAGGCATCTTCCTACAAGACACTAATTATAAAGGAAAAAGATGTGAGTTGGCAGTAGAGAAACCCGACAGTCACCACCCTAATCAAGTAGCGAAGGCTAACACCAGGAATGTGTGCCTCCTGATTTGATAAGGACGCCTGGGCCCCTGGGTGACACTTCTGACAAAAATGCATAACGAAAGCCTGATCCTGAAGAAACACAAATGACAAACCAAACTGAGGGACATCCTACACAAGAACCCAAAGTACTAAAGCCATGAAAGACAAGAGTGAGCAACTGCTTTGATTAAAACACTAGCGAGACTTGCCCACATCTCAATGTGTGATTCTGGATTGTGTGCTGCGTTAGAGGTATGCTTTCCCCTTTGGCTGTAAAGGACATTTTGGGGATGGTGATGCAGTGTCTCTGCCTGTGGGTTCCTTAAATGTATCACATGATTATTTCCTGATTTTGGTTATTATATTTAAAAAGCCTTTGCTTTTAGAGGAAACACACTGAAACATTTAAATGCACACACGCACTTGAGCACCCACTTATTATGCGTGCACTCAGGTGCATATGTTTCATTAAAACTCTTACATGAAGCCAGGCATCCCTCACAGGCTGTAATCCCAGCACTCAGGATCCTAAAACGCAGGAGGGTCACAACTCTGAGGCCAGCCTGAGCTATGTAGTGAGACCCCGTTTCAAAAGCAAACCAACAAGTCTCCCATAACACCCACTGCAAGGCCTGCAAAATATTTCACTGGCTGGGTATGTGGCAAATGACTTAATCATGACATTCGTGTTTGACATTTCTCATATTTCTGACTTTTTGTTCATAAATAATACTGAGATGAGCGTGCATTTAATATTTGGTGTACATTTCAGACTTTTCCCTTTGGATAAGTAGACAGAAATGTTAACTACCATCCAAGAATATAAATGTGTCGAGATTCTGAGCACATATTTGATTCCTGAGAACTGGAATACCCCAATCATGATTTCACATACTCTCACTCATTTAAGTTTTGCTAGCTTAGGGCTGGAGTTCAGTGGCAGAGCACTTGCTTAGCATGCAAAGACCCTGGGCTCAATCCTCAGCACTAAATTCAATTTTCAAAAAATAAAAGTTTTGCTAATTTAAAGGGAAAGAGGATGTTGTATTTCCTGTTGTGGTTGTCATGTCCTTTTTTTTTTTTTTGGCTGTACTAGAGTTTGAACTCAGTGCCTTCACCTTGAGCCACCATCAGCCCTCTTTTGTAAACAGTATTTTCGAGATAAGGTCTCAGGAACTATTTGCCCAGGCTGGCTTCAAACTGCAATCCTCCTGATTTCTACCTCCTGAGTAGCTAGGATTACAGTTGTCATGCCCTCAATCATTAGAAAGAATGATTTTTAGCCCCTAAAAGTAGATTTCATAAGTGCTTATTTCTGGTTCCTGAGGGGATAGAAGTCATAGTCCTCTTAGGATGCCGGTAGCAAAACTGTAACTTCTAAGAAGTAACACGCGGTGATTACCATACTAGAGCAAGCAGTCAAATCTCTTGTGACCCAGCTGCACTGTGACACAGATTGAATTGACAATTTATTTAGACTCCTCAAGTGAGAAAATACAGTATCTCCAGGGAAGGGTAAGGAACGGGTGACAGGAAAAGGCAATCTGTTTGCCTGTTTGTGTAGCTATGCCCTTTTCTTCTCCCTCTCTCCTCCCTTAGAAATATTATGGATACATTTATAACACATTGTATAGGATTTACACGTGTGATGTATGCATTCTAACAAAATATTTTGTGTTGCCATTCTATTCTAACCTATTAGAATTATAACACACAATACTCCGTGATGATATGGCATATTCATGACTTTTTAGAGCATCCAGAAGATTTAGAGCTCAGAGGCCAACTGTCCTTCTTCAGGAATAGAAGCTCCAGTGGAAGCAGCAAGAGTGGCTTCCACTGACAGGTAGGGTCTCAGTCCAGCCCCAGCCTGAGCCCCATTACAAGTGTCCTTACTCTGCCCACCAACCCAAGCCCTGCCTTTTCTCTGACACCCACCCTGCTTCTCTTTCCCAGCACCTTGCTGAGTTTGGGACTCTTTCCTTGGTGGCCCCATCTAACCTAATCCCCCAGGCTCCTCAGATGTCACTGCCTCCAAGAAACCTGCTGTGACCCGGCTCCTGGAAGCAGTGCTGTCAGGTCTCCCTCTGCCTCTCCACCTCTCCCGAGGCACCCAGCACTGCAGACCTGACATGTGTCCTCAATTAGTTTGGGAGCTCCTACAGAGCAGGACTTGATCTGATTCATGTGGCCCATCACAGTCCTGGCAGAGAGAAGGCCCTCCATGAACATCCAGGTAAGTGATACCTGAACACATCTCTACCGCATCATTCAAGTTCAGTTTTCTACATTGTTTGCAGTGTGTGTAACATTAGGCTAGATGTCAAGGTCTCCTCTGCGTGATTGTGCACAGGCCAGGCTATGGGCAAGTTCCCCCAGCAAAAGCAGGACCTCGGCATGGGAAAGTAGAAAGAAACCAGGAAGGCTGGTTTTCTACCCAGCCGTGCAACCTTGGATCTTCACTTCCTCCTCCCAGGGCCTGGATCAACACATCTGTAGAGTGAGACTCTGAGGAGATATTTCCTTTTTCACATTCACCCTTCTACCACAGTGTCACTACCCTGGCAGTCCATGAAGGCCTTTGGTACTCAGAAACAAAGGCAGAGAGCACAGGGCAGCTGCAAAGCCCAGGGAAGACGTGTTCTGTCTTCTTGAAGGCTGTGGTGTTTCCGTAAAGCTATTTCTCATGTGTCATCTTTTCCTTCTGAGCTTTCATACATTATTTCTCAGGTATACATTCATGTATGCATGGCCATCTCACAAAGTAATCATGGGTGAAAAGGGCAGGCCAGACACAGCCCAGAAGATTAGCTGTCAAAAGGCAAAGGTGTGTCCACTTTCTACGGGAGTACAGATATGAAATGCATAGGGAAGCTTGCACAGCACACTGATACCACAGCTTCCTACAAACAGACGAGGTGACCACACCCGTCTGTATCCTAGCACTCAGGAAGCTGAGGCAGGAGAACCACAAGTTCAAGGCCAGCCCAGGCCACAGACTCGGGCTTCCTCTGGTAACTTGGTGATTCCAGTTACCAAGGGAGTCTGTAGGTTGGAGGATCACAGTCCAAGCTCACTCAGACAAACACTGGTGAGCCTTTCAAACATTAACTAAAGCAGAAAAGGGCTGGGAGCATGGCTCAAGTGGTAGAGCACCTGCCTAGGAAGTGGAAGGCCCAAACCCAAAAGGCAAAAAAAAAGAAGCTGCTATTTGTAAACAGATATCTAGCTAGATAAATGTACATACAGAAGATGCTGCTATTAATTATATATGTGTATATGCATTCCTTCTTTGCAGAAAAGAAACTTGAGGCTTGGAATGGCCCACATCCAGTCAATAAGTAACATTGTTGAGCAGGGTGGACGCCTATCCACAGCATCACCTCATGACAGACCTAAAGAATCTTGGGACTGGAAGGATTCTTGGAATCAACCCTCTTCCTGAAGAGCCTTTTTGGACTTGTGTTCTCCTAATCACTCCCCGTGAAACTGTACTGTCACAGATAGATTGCACTTGTATGAGTACACTGAGTGCTTGGTTAGATATTCTCTCATTGATTGCTGGGGTTTTTGTTTCTTTGTTTATTTTCAGCTTTTGCGGGAAGGCACAAGGCACCCAGGGCTGTCCCAAGCACCAAGGATCAAACATAAGGCAGCCAGAGGCAGCCAATCTTACACAGGCCAACACTGGCCATCTGACTGGGATGAAACAAGTGACGACCAGAAAGCCCTTCAGTCCCAGCATCTATTTGCATAGCTTTGTAGCACTAACCTTGCATGTATTTTGAGTATCTTCCCTGGGTCATGTCAATACTCTTCATTCGATACCCAAGGAAGCCCAGAAAGAGAAACCAAACGCTGTGTGTTCTGGTTTGGACATGTTTCAGTGTCCTGCCCAGGTCCATGCGATTACAGACCTGGTCCTCAGGGAGCAGTATTGGGAGGCAGTAGAACCTTCAAGAGGTAGTGCCTTGTGGAGAGCCTATAGGTCATTTGGGAAACAGCTCTTGGAGTAATACCCTTTGGTGGTTCTCTGGAGAAGGTGCTTATAAAATAAGCTTCCTCTTTGCACTCTCTGCTTCTTTGCTCAAGATGTGATCTTTCCTCTGCTTGTGCCCCACCATCCACCATCCACCTTTCATCATCCACATTTCACCATCCACCGTCCTCCATCCACCACCCACCATTCTTCATCCTCCATCCACCATCTGCCATCCTCCATCCTCCATCCTCCATCCTCCATCTATCATCCTCCATCCTCCATCCTCCATCTATCATCCTCTATCCTCCATCCTCCATCCACCATCCTCCATGATCCATCCACCATCCTCCATCCACCATCTCCCATCCACCATCCACCTTTACCATCCTTCATCCTCCATCCACCTTTACCATCCTTCATCTTCCATCCACCTTTCACCATCCACAATCCACAATCCCTGAGTTCAGAACCTGAGCCACACCACTTGAACTTGTATCCCTCAAAACTGAGTTAAATAAACTTATTTTTTGTAGTCAACCTGTCTCAGGTATTTCATCATAGTAACAAAAAGCTAACTAGTACACTATGGGCTGAGCTTTTGGTCTTGGAGGGTTGAGCTTTACCCGGCCATGAACAACTGTAATATCTAAGATTTCCTTGCCTCCCCAGTTCAGTTCAACTCCACCATTTTACAGACCAGAAGAACACTGCAGGTGGGAGAAGCCCTCAGGATGGCTCAAGAGAGCTGAAGGGAAGACCAGATCCTCCTCTCTACTCCCAGGCCTGTCTCATGTCACCTGAGAACCTCGCTCACCAGCCAATAGTAACAGGGCCTAGTCTAGTCAGCCATGGGGCACTTTGGGAGTCAATTTTTTTTTTCTGGTACTGGGGTTTGAAGTCAGGACCTAACACTTGCTAAGCAGGCAGTCTTCCACTTGAGTCACTGTGCCAGTGCATAACATCAACTCCAGGCCAAATTATTCTTTTTTTTTTCTTCCACGTCTACATGAGGATTGAACTCATGATCTCAGGTATGCTAAGTGACCTCGTTTTGTTAGAAAGATTTTTCTTTTGCTGTAGAACGTACCATGAACATCAAGCTGTGTCACAGTGGCTCCCCCATCCCAGTTGGCCAAAGCATATAAAAGCAGGGAGCTAATTATATGATAGCAATTACCTGGAAATTATATGTTTATTGGTTTTCCAATAGCAAATACTCCTATTTTTGAACTCTTCATTGTTCTGCTCAGTGACAGGAGTCACACTGTCTCTACTCCAAATGTCCCCTCCAATATCATGATTAGCAGACTTTCAAATGGGGCCATTAGCACAGTGTGGAAAGCTGGGGGGGAGGGAGGGATGGAGGGGGAGCTGGGCCTGACTCAGTCAACACAGGAGGCACCGGAAGTCACCCTCACCCACGTCCACAGCACCCTCTGTCTAAATGAAGCATATTTCTGTCTTTGCCCTTGGATACTGAAGGCAGCATCCAATAGGAAGGGACCTCACATGTTCCTGGATGTCTTTATAAACCCTTCAATTATGTGCCTTGGTTAATCGTCCCTTTTCTACCAGCTCTTCTTGCGACAGAGACATCCTGAGCCTCGCCTGTAATTAGAGTGAGGAAATACTTCTGTGAGTTTTAGAAGGGAAGTCTAAACCAGGTCAAAACATGGAAGGGATAGGTCAGGGAGTGAGCGTCAGTGTGGGCTTCACTTGATGAGTTGGTTGCGGAAGCTTGGAGGTCTTCTGCCATTTGAGGGTCCTTCCTGAAGTCCTCCATGGGTGCCTCACACTATTAGTAATTGCTACACTTAAGATGGAGAGAGGAGCCTACAGATTCTACAGTGCCTTTTCCACCGAGTACCTCACTTGCCTTCTCCACAAATGATGGGAGCACTTGGGGCAATTTTGCACAGTTTGCTGTTAAGGTGCACACCCCTCACCCCTTACTCTCTTTCCAGTCATGCTTCTGCCTCTCGTGGGCAAAGAGCCAGCTTCCAGCTCTGTATGTAATTATTCACAGGAGGACCTCAGCACCGAGCAAAAGGCCCGGCACAGAGCAGGACACAGGAAATGTCTATTGAGAGTACTCTTGTTGGTTCTTAGGCCCTCTCCCTGCGCAGTCAGTCCGCCATCACCTCTGTGGCTTTGTTCATTCCACCTGTGTGGAACAATGGGATGCCTCTCTAGGCATCCATCAGCTTTGGTATGAATTCTACTAACTTGGGGACTTTCCCAGGGCCAATGACCCCCAGAGATCCTTTCCTTCTCTGCTTCCTCACCCAAACCATCAGCTCCACTCACTAAGCCTTGCATGAGATTGGAAACCAATTAGCTACATGCCCAACTACTTCATTTGAGAATCAGGTCTAGAGAGGTCAACAGCCCTCCCAAGCTCCAGACACCTAGTGAGTCAACAATGGGGTGAAAACTGGAATGCAGGCCTTGGCACAGGGCCTCCCAGAGGACTTCCCATTACAGCACGGCAGGAAGTGGTTCACCTGACTGTCAGTTTGGACCAGTGTGGCTGCAGAGGCTGATGGACTGATGCATTCACTATGTGAAAGGGAGTCGCCCAGCTTGGTGGAAGGAGCACTGGGATTCATAAGTCATGTCTTAAGTCACGTCCTCCCCACTGTGGAAAGGAGTGTGAGGGACTAGAACCCTCCATTTCTACTGGTACCGTTGCCTTCCCTCATCCTCCTGCTGAAGTAATTCTTGGGCTCCCTTTTGCTCACACTGACAAAAAAAACCCAATAAACTGAAGGTCATCCCAGGACAGGGTTAGCACCTCGCCCCACCCAGCTTGGTGACAGGGACATGGTGTCACGTATCCTTCCCATCCCAGGGGCAGTTAAGGTTTTGACCTTGTATTTGCACAATTAGAAGAGCAATCTTTTTTTTTTCTTTTTGTTGTACTGGGGCTTGAACTCAGAGCCCCACATTTGCTTGGCACTCTACCACTTGAGCCACTCTGATGGCCCCTAGAAGAGTAACCTTTCAAAGACAGCAGCTCAATAATGAAATATTACATTCCAAGAGACCAAAGAAGACCATCGGAAAGGCAGAAGGAGGCGTAAGGAAAACATCAAGACCGCTGTTATTAATTACATGCAACACCAACCAGGTCCATGCGAGAGAAAAGACTGCAAACTAGATGACAGTAGGGAAGTGTTTCCTTCTTCCTTGTGGATTTGCAAGAGTGGCTGCAGATGCAGAGAGATGCCTGTAGGGGCGAAAAGAGAATCTAATGGCCTGAGAATAGACAACAGGAAGTAGAGGGGAATGTGGCTGACTGAGAATGTAGTCAAATTCACAAACATTTTAGAAAACACAGCACTATCTGAATGGAAGATGCTTGCTTCATTGGACTTTACGGCTGTTGAGTAAAATTCTGCTCATTAGAGGCGTGTGTGTCTGATTTAAATGTTGTGCACTAGGGCTGGGGTCTAGCACTTGTAAGGTGGTAGGTTCAATGACCGGCACCACACACATGTTATCAACTGGCTAATCAGAATAAGAACCATACCCAACACTCACAGGGCAGTGTGGCACACAGGGCCACAGTCCACTGTAGTCTGTCCTGCTGACTGGACACCATTCCAGACTAAACTCAAAAGACTTGTACTGCTGACTAGCACATGTCTTGGGTAAGATCAAGCCCTGGGCTTTGAAGGTGGGGTTTCCTGAAAAGTGGGAGCCGATCTGCAAGGCAGAGTAGAAAGACTGAAGGCAGAGAGCTGTGAAGCTTCAGGAGTGCAATGGAGGAAGCTTAGAGTAGCATGAGGCTGGGATCCAGGGTGATGGGTTGGCAGGGCCCCGAGTGTGGCTGAACTGTGCCACGTTAGCCTGAAGAGGACTGAACGTCTTCATATGCTCCTTCAGACTGTGGGGAAAATCATATTGAATATACCAACTTAAAACTTTTCCATTGTTACATTGGGATTCCCCCTGGCTACTCCAACCCCTGGCTTAGCCTCCTATCCTGCCATGGAGAGGAAGGGATGGGCAGAAGGGCCAGAGTGGCCTGCTGCTCCCACAATGGGAAGCAACTTGCTCTCAAGGGTCCATGAGGTTCCAGCAAGCCACTGGGGAGAAGCATGTGAGCTGAAGGGTCCCTATCACACAAAGCCCCTCCTTTCTAGCCCCAGTGGAGGACTTCCCAGAGGGGGAAGTAGTGAGACTTGGACTAGCTAGGATGGAGCAGCCCTAGCCCTCAGAAGGAACCGGTTGTAATAAAGCCTCTGCCTCCCCACAGCCCCAGATGACTCAGCCCAGTGAAAACCGTAAAATGCTTGGGAAAATAGGAGCCCTATAAAAGCAAAGTCTTATTATGAGCCATTCCTCCCCATACACTTTTCACCTTCCTGGGTGTTATCTTTAAAGCCCACTGGAATGATTCAAGCTCTAAGGTGATGCAACTCACCTGACCCTGATGGGCAGGCAAACATCCAGCTGTAACTGTGGAGCCTCGGACAGGCAGTGCCCACATTTGCCTAGTCTCACCTGGGCCCTGAAGGACAGACCAGGCAGCCAGTGGGAAATGAATGGACCAGGCTTCTGGCAGGCCTGGGTGTGAATCTCAGCTTCATGAATGGTGATCCTCACCTAGAGCTCCAGTCTCCTCACCTCCCTCCAAGACAGTCACGTCTGAAGCTTTAAGCAAAAATAAAGCAGAGTTACAAGTGAACTTATGCAGTGCACTGCCCCAGTCATGGGAAGTGTGTTCCAAGACCCCCAGTGATGCCTGAAACCCTCCCCACTGTATGCTATTTTAACTATACACACCTGGGATAAGTTTAACTTCTAAACCAGCAAGACATTAACAACAAACACTAGTAATAAATTATAACAATATATTGTAATAACAGTTATTTTGAGTTTCAGAATGGCTGGTTGCTCCAATTTTCCATTTTTCTATTTTTGCACAGTTGACTGTGTAACTGGAAGCCTGGAAAGCAGAACCATGGATAAAGGCGGGCCAGCGCACATGGATGAAAAGAAGCAAGGTGTATGGGATCCTCAGACCATGGTTAGATATGATCTAGCTATTCCCCTGAGAAACAAGAAATGACAATGGAATTGTGTCCCTAGCAGGACAGTGCTCTTTCATTTATTTTTCACGGTGCTGGTCCAGGACCACGTGCATGCTAGGGCAAGCACTGTACCTCTGAGCCACACCCAAAGGCCCCTAGAGCATTCTGTTAAGAGGATTGACTGCCACCAGAGCTGTGAAAATAACCTCCTTCTCAGTTACAACTCTGAGCCCCTTTTGCTCAGAGCCACAGGTCAAAACCAAAGAAATGGCTACATCCCAGAATCTGGGGCAGGGGGACCGGTTGCATGGTCCCCAAGGCTGCTGGGTACCTTCTCAAGCCCAGCTCACTGAGGCTGGGACCTGTGCAGCCCTGCCCAGCCCTATGGCTGAGATAGAAGCTGACAACTTCCATCTGGGTTCTAGTGGTTTGTTCTCTGGAAATAGGAAAGAGTTTGGTGACCAGTACTTTTCAAACTAGCTGGGAAGGCTGGGACCTGAGGATTCAGAGTCAATTCTTAACTGATGAGAAAGTGTCCTCTTTGTCTGCAGGCTAAAGTCCAAGACCGGGAGCCTCTACCCAAGACTCCTCAGTGGCGCCAGCCCACTGGCCTGGGATTACAGGTAGCCATTGTCCAGCCCTTCATACTTCCTGCCTTTGAACATGTAGCTCCTGTGCTATTCCCACAAGCTGAACTCCTGCCTACTCATCAATGTCCCTGAAAAAATTTGCCCCATTTGCCCCAAAAGAGCAAGCTCCTATCTTCATCGTCTTCATAGTCTTCCTATTTAACTGACCTGTACACATATTACACACCCTGGCCACTGGGCAAAAGCACTCCAGGCAGGGCAAGTGGTGGCTCATGCCTGTGATCTCGGCTACTTGGGAGGCCTAGGTAGGAGTATCATGGTCCTGGCTGCCAGGCAAAAAGCATGAGACCCTATGTGAAAAATGACTAAAGCAAAACTGGCTGGGGATATGACTTAAGTGGCAGAATGCCTGGCTAGCAAGTGTGAAGCCCTGAGTTCAAGACTCAGTACTGCAAATCAAAAAACAAAAAAAGCAATGCACAAGAAGCAGGCCTAATTATGAAGCCTAGCCCTGGGGGAGTGGGCCCCAGAGGAAAAAGAGGCACAGGAGCCATGGGGGAGATTGGTTTGTTATTGGTGGTGCCTTTCTCTCTTTGTAGTTAGTCTGGGAGTCCGCGCTCCAGTAGTGGGCGTGGCTTCTCAGCGCCGTGGGCGTGGCTCCAAGCGCCGTGGGCGTGGCTCCGAGCGCCGTGGGCGTGGTTCCCTGAACCTTTTGTCTTGTCTGTCCTGGGACTGTTTTAGCTGTAGACTTTGACTTTGTCCATGGATCCTAGCCTTGGTTTAGACTTCCGGTTTTGGTGGCCCAGCTACCTGCCCTTACCCTGGATTTTCAGGTCCTCGTCCAAGTTTCTGTCTGCAAGGGACAAGTTAGACGGCTCCTTCCTCTATCGCTCCACCTTTTGATTCTGTAATTTAGCCTTTTGTCTTATAACAACCTGTTTTCATGACTGGGCAGAGAGTGGGTGTCAAAACATCCCTCACAAATGAACGCATGAATAAATTATGATCAGTCACTGTAATAACTAGCGACAAATGATGTTTTAGACCTATGAATGCCATACAGAATCACACAAATGTCCCTTTGAAGCCTTCCAGGAGGGAAGCAGAACACTGCCTGTCTGGCCTCACCTAGAGTCAAAGGAAGATTTTCCGTCTTCACCTTGTATTCCCCTGATGGTGCTGTTTCGTTGGGGCTTGAGCACAACAGTACTTACAGTCTGCACTTGGATTAAGTCCGTTGCTTGCTTATGCATGTTGAACTTCATCTTAAATTGGTAGTGGTTCATGGCTATTGCCTCATAGTTCATCCGTTCTGTTTCCCCTTTTATTACTTCTGCAGGTTATGAGTTGGGATAATAAAGTCAGGAAAAAATCACTCTGAGCCATTTGCAGCTCTGGGAAGCTGGCACAGGCTGTCAGGAGCTGGCTGGGTGCCACCAAGAGGAGGAAATGTTCGCTCATGTTGCCAGCCTTATCAGGACTCCTGAGAGTTCCTGGCCAAAATTTTAGGGAAATGATGACTTGCTCCCCTGGAGCTATCTTGTATGTTTCTATAGGTGGGGAGTCTTTCAACAAGCATTTTCACTGTACACATCTGTCATGTGTTCTCACAGATTGAGTCTGCACATTGTGAAACATATTAATCACGTGCACAGGGAGGCTTCACTGTCAACATCAGCAGCTCAGTAAGGTTGATAGCATATGGAATTCCATTCAGCTTATCCCATGAAAGAACCATTGGAGACTTTTGGCAGGGAGGGAGCCAGTGCTAGGGTTTGAACTCAGGGCTTCACACTTTCAAGGCAGGCACACTACCACTTGAGCCATGCCTCTAGCCTCTGGAAACTTTTTCAAAAGTGAAAAGTTTTCTTTTGAAGCAATGATTGGTAGGGACAGTGGGAACCACTTATGAAAAGCTGACAAGCAATGACAACTCCATTCTTTCAAATATTTACATTTCTTTGGAAACATTACAACAACTTAATTCAGACAATTCGATTTATATGTGTGTGAATTTTTCTTACTTGGCAGGGACAAATAAGTCAAATTTTAACTTCTTGTTTTGGTATAGAGAAGACATGGCTGTAGCTTTGTCTTTATTCAGCCAGCTGATGTTAGTAAACAAAGTCAGCTTCGTGCCCAGGCCTGTGTCTAGAATTTCTCCCTTCTTCTTATGAATTTATAGTCATTCAAATAGAGTCTAGTCAGAGAGTCCTGGGTTCAAATCCTACCCCTAGCAAAGTGGACCTTTTGCAAGTGACACGTTTCTCTGAGCTGTTTCTCCTTTGACAACAGGAGGTGATGGTTAACCTACTGCACAGGACTGCTGTAGGAATCTAGCAGATCATGGATGTATTTTGCGGGGCACATGAACAAATGACTCCCCTTTTCTAGTCTTTAGCCTGGAGCAGCCCTAGTGGCCTTGGGTGAATGCTGTATCCTTATTGCAGAGCCACAGGAAGGCAGACCTGTGGATGCTGGCTCTAAGCAAGGGCTGCAAACTGGCTGCCCACGACCAAACCTCTAGTTTGTCCTATGTGATGTTTTTTAAAACATAGTGGTGTGGTGTTTCACACCTGTAGTCTCAGCACTCTGAGGCAGGAGGATCTTGAGTTCAAAGCCAGCCTGAGCTACCTAGTGAGACTGGCTCAAAAACAAAATTGTAGCCAGGTGCCAGTGGCTCACTCAGTGCCTCACTCTGTAATCCTAGCTACTCAGGAGGCAGACATCAGGAGGACTGCAGTTCTAAGCCAGCCTGGCCAAATAGTCAGTGAGACCCTATCTTGAAAAAATCCGTCACAAAGAAGGGCTGGTGAAGTGACTCAAGTGGTAGAGTGCCTGCCTTGCAAGCACATAGCCCTAAGCTCAAATTCCAATGCTGCCAAAAAAAATGTGTAAAACATTGCTGATGACTTTGGGATTGCTTGGACATCAGAAGACTTCTGGTCTTTGATGGAGCTGCCTACTTTGCTGGTTTGGTGCTTTCTCTGCAGACAGGCAGTGGTCAAGGGACACAATTTCGCACAGATCTTGTGGTAGTTTGAGTATAGACTCAGCCAAAAGTGATCCACTGGGATCCTACAGGATCCCCTGAAGGAGTACAGGCTCCTACCGAAGCTGCCATGCAGGTTCTGCTGAGAACCTCCTCCGCCCTGCTCCGCTCCATGAGCCCATTGTCCTTGGGCAACACGGAGAGGTGTTAGGAAGGCATTGGAATTTCTCTTGGGAAATGAGGGGATAGCATGGGGTAGGAGGGCTTCCTCTGCATCCCTGCCCCATCCTCTACACCACAGAGCCTGGCTGGGGGCACACGTGTCCCCATCTGTAGGTTGGACACACAAGGATGGATTTCCTGGTAAACTAAAAGATGATGTGCCCTGACTCCTGCTCTAGGAGCAAGACAGACAATGGATGCCATTCAGGTTGCTTTGAGCAGAGACAACAACCAAACACTGGGGGCTCGTGGCTCTGGTTGGAGGCAGCATGCAGGCTGGGCCTTTAAAGTGAGGAGCTCCCCGTCCCCCTCTCTGCCTCCTTCTCCTCCTTGAACCCCAAACCTCAATCCTCCCTATTGCTACCTCCCAGGTAGCTGGGATTACAGGCATTCACTACTATGTTGGGGTAAAGGTGAGAAGGCCTGTAATTGGCAGAAACAGGAAAGGATAGTCTAGGCAGGGAACAGACCCAAGGGACACATGAGGAGTAATCTGGACCGAGTGGGAGGTAAAATGTAAGGAGGGTTTGACAGACACATGGATAGGACCCAAAAAGCAGAATAGTCAGGTCCCAAGTGGCTTAGATGCAGGCTAAAGAATTCAGACATACAGGAATTGCCTAGAAGCAAGGCTCTAGGTTCCATCTCCAGCAACAAAATTTTAAAAATAGAAGAACTCAGACATTGAAAATAAGCATAGCTCACACACAGTAATCCCAAAACTAGGGAGGCTGAAGCAGGACGTGAGCTCAAGGCTAGACTGAGCTACCTAGTGAGACCATGGCTCATAAACAAAACAAAACAAAAGTAGATCACCTGATCCCTCCCAGTGGCACTCCCAGGACCTTTTCTTTGCTACTCTTCTCCATGGGACCTTCTGCTCCCTGCTGTGGCCTCTGTGGCACAGAGATGAGGAAATTCAGACCATGAATGACTGAAGGCATGATGTGACTGATAAAGCATGCATCTCCTCATAAATGATTCAGAAATTATACCCCTAGACATTTACTCTGTGCCTGAGAAACACAGGCACAGGGCTGGCTCTGGCACTGTCATCTCTACTAGTCAAAAAAGCACAAGGAACCCAATGTCCAAGTGGAGGCTGGATAAATAAATGGTGGTGTAGTTATAGAAGAAATGAGGCTGGAGGCATAGCTCAAGTGGTAGAGCGGCCGCCTGCATTGCAAGTTTGAAGCCCTGAGTTCAAACCCCAGTCCCACAAAAAAAAAAAAAAAAGCATCTGTGAACAAAAATAGAACACCACAAAGTAAACGAGAAGCAAGGTACAAAGGACTGCGGTCACGGCCCTTCAAGATCTTTTAAAACAGTGCCCCAGTAACCAGGCACAGGCAGGACGAGGCCCGATCATCTCTAGAGAGTTTAAAAACAAAAATGAAACCTTTTAGAATCTCTTACTTTTGATTCTACAACATGCCGGCACTCTAGACAGCTTCAGTGGTAACCTTGTTCTCCCTGAAGTGACAGCCCAGCTGGCCTGAAGCCCACAATGCAGTGACTGTCAGACTTCATCTGTAACCCAAGACTAGAAACACCCCCATGCCACCCTACCCCAGCCCCACCTCACTCCCACCTCACCCCCCACTCCCCACTCACCCTCACCCCACCCTACCCCAGCCCCACTTCACCCCAATCCGACCTCACCCCCATCCCACCCTACCCCAGCCACACCCCACCCTACCCCCACACCCCCACTCCACCCTCACCCTCAACCCACCCCATCCCACCAGAGAAGGTTCAGAAGCCATGACAAGTAAACATCAAGTGCACCCTGGGACAGACAGACAGACACGGATAAAAACCGAAGGAAATCTGACCCACACGTGAGCTCATTTAATGATCACACATCAATAGTGGCCTGTATCACAGGCATGGAGGTGTTGGTAATAAGGACAGCTGGTGTGGGGTTCCTGGGAATGCTGTACTATCTTGCCACTTTTTCTGTCAATCTAAAACTTCTGAAATTTCAAGTTCGTTTAAAAAGCAGAAAGATCAGGTCCAGAGTCAAGTTTCCTGGGCATATCATTGATGGAAGAGAACCAAATTCTCAGGTTTGAAACCTGCCAACCTTCAAGGTCTTCTGTGGTCCCTTCTGGAAACTGTGACTCCATCTCTCTGGGTCCCCAAGTCCTCCGCCAGGATTGCACCTCTTGGGTTTGTGATTCTTCCCTAGAGTCCAGAATTGTGATTTAGGGACTTCCTTAGAGTCCCCCGAAACATTCCAGGGGACCTCAAGGTCAAACAATTTTATGACAATATCAGACCATGGGTATTCTGTTTTCAAGAGGGTCAACATCTGGGTTGGTGTTGAGAAGCAGTGTTACATGCTGCAGCTGGCACTGTGGCAGCCATCAAGGCCGTGTTGCCACCTTCACCACTATGGACACTCGGTGGGGAGAAAAAGCCAAATTCACTTAAGAATGTGATGAAGCAGTAAAAAGTGCTGTATTAATTTTACTAAAATTGGTCCCTGGAGTATAGCATGTTTTTAAAAATCCTACTGTGAGTGATGAAGTGGAAAGGGTGAATAAGCTGAGCTTTGAAGTGCGTGGCATTTCCAGAAGACCTTGTGCCTTCCTTCTGAGCAGCAAACCAATGCCACTGTTCTTCTGGAACGCCATCTTTACTTGAACAGACTCCAGAGTGACCAAGTGCAGTATCATCAGACCTGGACACTCGGCAGTCAGTCTCTTCAACATGAAACCAGCCGGTCGCTCCAAGGAGCACGACTGATAGTGTTTGTTGCCAATGATAAATTTCAAGCTTTTAATTGAAAACTAAACTTTTGGAAACATGTATTTGCCGTTCAGAACTTGACAGCTTTTCAATACTTAATGACTTTTGTGATAAGATTAGTGATGATATTGACAGATGTGATTTTTTTGGTGTTATATAATGAAATATGTCAATATTTGGAAGATCTAAATGACTAGGTGAACAAGCATTTTCCACACGACCAAGGCATGATCTTGTGAAAGTCACACATGAATAAAATGGTCTGTGTAAAGCACAAGGTACACTGGGCGTGGTGGCACACACCTGCAGTCCCAGCTACTCTGGAGGCTGAGCAAGAGGATTCAGGGCCAGCCTGGCTAACATAGTGAGATCCTGCCCCTCCCCCCCAAAAAAAAATGCAAGCCAGAACACTTTGCTAAGTGTGACACAGTAGCAAAATGTCATGGATGTAGCTTCAGGATCCACATGGCGAGTAACCATTAAGGGATTCTCACTAGCTAGAAGTCTGGCTCCTGTGGCAGAGCACCTGTCTAGCAAGTGCAAGTCGAGTTCAGTCCCAGTACCACCAAAAATAAATATGTGCACATAAAGAAAGCTTTGAAAACTAAAGAAGAAGTTATCACTTTGCTAGGTGTGTGAGGCCCTGGGTTCAATCCCCAGTACAAGAAAAAATGAAAAATCTATCACTAATAAGAGAAATAGTTACAATTACCTGGAAAGACTGTACTGCTCCCTAGTCCCTCCACACACCTAGATTTTCCTCATGTAATTCAACAAAATAATATCACAACAGACTGACTGCAGAGAAAACATGAGAAGAATCTAGCTGTCTTCTACAAGCTGTGCATTAAAGATATTGCAAAACTGAAAACAATGCCACTCTTCTGATTTTTTTTTTGTAGAAAATATGCTTGGTTTTCATAAAATATGTTACTTATTTGAACGTGTAATGATTTTTTTGTTTGTTTGTTGTCATGGTGCCAGGATTGAACCCAGGACCTTGCCCATGCTAGGTGAGTCCTCTACTACTGAGCTACATCACCAGTGCCAGTCTTGACAGCACTGAGGTTTGAACTCAAGGCCTTGCACTCCTACTAGGCAGGCACCTTACCACCTGTGCCACATCCCCAGTCCCATGACATTTCTGAAAGAATACAAAGTCCTCAGGTTTAACTTCTCTTTTGTTTTGTTTTTGCTTGGTGATAGGTTTGTTTTGCTCTGTTTTGTTGGGGCCTCAGGTTTTTAAGAGTGCAGAGGGCTCCAGAGACCAAAAGCTCTGAGATGGATCTGCAGTCTTGGATCCATTCCCCTGGCGCCCCTCCTGCACACTCTGCAAGAGCTGCATTTGCTGAGCCCTGGCTGCAGGGAGCTGCTTGCTGTAGACCTCAGTTCCCTCACCTCTACATCTAGCATGAAAGCACTTCCAAGTTCATACCGCATGTGACTACTGGTCTCTACCTTCAGCAAATGTCCAAGTCCTACTTCTCTAAGTTTTCTTCTTCCTCCTTCTTTATTTGTATTTATTTGTGATTTCACAAACATCATAGAACACCCTTTAAAAATAGTAACAGTACCCAGTGTTTATCGAACACTTACCTAAAAAACACACTTGTCTATTCACTTGTGTTACTCACACCTCCCCTACCACACAGGTCCGTGAGCAGATATCACTCCCCTCTGACAATGAAAAACCCAAACGTTACCTGAGTGAGGTGGCTTGCTCAAGGTTGTGCAAAAGCAACCACGGAGCCCAGATGTGACCCTAGGCATCTCACAGGCCAGGCCAGTGCTCAGCCAAAGTGGGCACTGACATTAACTGAGTTCCCTGTTGTCCCCAGCCTCAGAAATGCCAGGCCCTCATACATAAATCTTGAAAGAATGAAAAAAAGAAAGAAAAGCTGTGACCCCAGGCCTGGGGGCCTACAGACCTGCCCACAAGCATGAGCTTGGAAGGAGGGAAGAAAATTACATAAGAGACTCTGTCATTAAGTGTTGTGGAGCAGTTTACAGGTTAGTGGGGAGAGTTAAACAATTTGGCAAACATTTGATATTTTAAATTTTATTTCTATCTGACCTTGTTCAAGAAAAAAGAAAATTTTTTTAAAGTAACAGTCTTGCTATGTAGCCCAGGTTGACCTCAAACTTGAGATCCTCCTGCCTCAGCCTCCTGAGTGCTGGGATTACAGTCATGCACCACCATGCCTGGCTGAGGAAATAAAACTTTAAACAGCTTTAGTGGTTTGTATTCCTTTACTGCCTGATTCTCCCAATGATTTCGGAATTTAGATGAGCATTCACCAGGAGTTGGTGGGAAAAGTAGCTGGGGATGTAGCTCCAGAGTACAGACTTCTGCAGCATGCACAAGGCTTGGTCACAATCATGCAAAATATTTTCCTAAATACTGCAGCAGCTTGCCTCGAATGTATACAAGGCCCTGGCTTTGATCTCCAGGACCACTAAATAAATAAATAAAACAGTTGTAAAAGCAAAAGTAAGCCTGTACCCCCAGTGTGTCCAGGTGACAGGGGAAAGGCTCACACTGCTACATTATTGGGGAGAATGGCACATGCTCCATGAGAGGCCGGCTGCCCTTTCCAGATGGACAGCACACCTGCCTGGAGCAGGCAGGAAAGGCGTGACAGAGTATGTGGTGTCTGAAAGGTGGGGTATGAGGGGACAGGAAAACGAGGTGGGCAGATGGATCTGTGCCACTGCCAGTGCCTGGCTTCACCTGAAGCAGACAGAAACCAGTTTATGAAAGATCACAGCTGTGAATGAAGGAAGAGGAAACAGGTGGACAGAGGGAAGAGGGCGATTGCAGCACAGGCTTCACAGAGCCACACACAGCAGGTGCAAATGCAGTGGGAAGTGGTGCCCACAGGGCTGGCCCATGTCCAGCTGAAATGACCAGATTCTAAGCTCCTGTCTCACTCAGGCTCACCCACAGCAGCCATAGGTCACCTCAGACATGACCATAGGTGACACACTGTAAGTGAAGTGAGAGCTCCACTCCAGGAAGTTTCAGGGCCAAAATAGAGGTTCATTCCTGGGTTGTTCTTTGGGAATGTCCCTGCCCCTTCCACATGGCAATGCATGGCCCTCCGTCAGGGTTGGGCCTGATCTGCAGGGCCAATCAGCATCCCTGGCAAGGGAAATTGCAGCTGAGCCAAGGAGATTCTAGTTCTAGTCTGGCCTGGTTTGTCTGTTTTATTTGTTTTGCTTTTTTGTTTTTTTGAGACAGTCTCACTATGTAGCCCAGGCTGGCCTGAATCTCACAATCCTCTGACCACAGCCTCCTGAGAGTGGGGATAACAGGTGTGACACCACCATGGTCAGATAAAGTCTGGTCTCTTGAATGCAAATGTAAAAAAATTTCAGGTATGGGTCAATAAGTGTGTTTTCCACCATGGATTCTGGTAACAGGAAAAGATGCACAGACTGAACTTACTCAGGTGTCACAGCAAGAGGAACCAAAAGAGCTTTGGAGACTGTCCTTGTCCCTGAGGTAGCATGTTTTAGAGGTTTCATAAGTCATCCTTGAAATCTTTCAATAAATCTTCCCTATCAACTTTCTGCTTTTTTAAAAAATTCAGTATTTTTTCCACTACTGACTTCTATTCTCAAAAAAAAGTCCTAATTGAGACACTAGTTGGCTATGAGGCTAAGAAGCAAGAAGAGTCCCCATGGGGATGGAGAGAGAGCTGGTTTGAGAACCATTTAGATTCTCAAACTGAAGGCAGAGGGCGCAAAAAACCAGAGAAAAGAGGAAGAGCTTTGGTGCCTCTGTGATGGAGAAGGGCAGTCCCCAAAAACCAAAATGGAGAACTCATGAAGAGGAGCTGAAGCAAGGTGTGGTGGCCATACTTATAGTCCTTGCACTCAGGAGGCTGAGACAGGAGGATCAGAGCCCAAGGCCAGGCAGGGGTACATGGCAAAACCCTGTCTCAAAACAAAAAACACAATTTAAAAAAAAGAGTCAGGCTGCAGTGGCTCACGCCTGTAATCCTAGCTACCTGGAAGGCTGAGATTTTGGAGGATTGAAGTTTGAGGCCAGCCTGGGCAAATAGTTCTTGAAACCCAACTGTAGAACAGCCAGAGCAAAATGGACTGGAGGTCTGGCTCAAGTGGTAGAGCACCTGCTTTGCAAGTGCAAAGGCCTTGCAAAGCCCCTGAGTTCAACCCCAATACCACCACCACCACAAAAAAAAAAAAGAGGAGCTGGTTAAGAGGCGGGGTGGGGCATGGTGACTCAGTGTGGCTTCTGGTGGTCTCCAGCATGTCATGTCACTCTGATCTTCCTGTGGTCTAAACCCAGTACTTCTAAACAACCTCCACAAGCATGTGCTCCCATGGCCCCCAAATGTGCATGCTGCTCTAACCCTTCGGCATGAGTCTTTGGCTCACCCACTTGTGTCATCATTGACCCCTAAGCTTTGGTAGATGTCACCAGGCATTTGTACAACGACCATTCTGTGCCACATACTGGGTGCCATGGCTTAGATATGTGTCCCTCGAAGGCCATGTGAGTCTTGGTCCAGCCTCACAAGTCTGCAAGTTTACTTTGTTTTCTCTCCTTTCACCTGGCATTGTGAATTCTAAAGAAAAGCCACACCTAAACACTGAAGGCATTGACCACCACATACGGCTACTCCAGGAAAAATGACCGAGAGAAACAGCAGTCACAGTACCTCCTACACAGTTCTTGTAACCCAGATGTCTGGTGACCTTCAGGTGATGTCACAATGTCACTGGAGAAAGGAAAAGAGATGAGGAGGATTCCCCACTAGGAGAGAAGAGGGAAAATCCCCAAATCAGCCTCCAGTTCCACACAAAAAACCGAAAAATTGCAAGGTGGGAGCTTAGCAAGAATTTTTTTTAGTAAAGCAGGGATAAGGGAGGTGGGAGCACAAGACTCAAAATGTCCGTCCTCTCCCAGGGTGTTTCCATTAAACCAAGCTAGATAGACTACAGTGCGAATGAAGTTTGCAGGTTCCCTAGATAAGTGACCATGTCACCTGATAACCTTTAATCCAAGTGTGGAGACAATGGATTTAGGCCCTATAATGTTATTATCCAGACATGGAGACAGTGGGTTTAGGATGAATCTACAACCAAAGGGGCTTGTGACATGGGCATCTGCTTCTTGTGACCTGGTCAAAGAATTACCTTCTATTCTCAGACTAAATTTCTCACCTAGGGAGGTTGCAACTCACTTAGTATCTAAAGAAAGGGGTCTAAAGGTTAGGTGAAGTGGCTCATGCCTGTAACTCCAGCTACCCAGGAGGCAAAGATTGAAGGTTAAAATCAACCCAGCCAAAAGTAAGAGAGACCCCATCTCATTCAACAAAAGAATGTGGAAGTGCATACCTGTGATTCCAGCTACACAAGAGACCTTAGGTAGGAGAATCAGGTCTGAAGCTGACCCATGCAAACGTGCAAGACACTATCTGAAAAATAACTAAAGCAAAAAAGGACTGGAGGAGTGGCTCAAGTGGTACAGCACCTGCTCACCAAACATGAGGCCTTGAATTCAAACCCCAGTCCCACCAAAGAAAAAGGAGGGTGTGTGAAAGACATATGTACTTTCTTTAAGAATTGATTTAACTTTTACTGCTCTAAAAGAAAGATTATTCAGCAGGCAATATTTTATCATTTAGATGTGGCTTCCTTTAGGATTTAGAATACTGGACAAAGGGAGGGGGAGAAAAGTCACTTTGCCAAGACAACTTGGAATGGACAGGCCACTGTTACAGTGTGACATTTTATTCACACATAAAATATTTAAATATCTTAGGGATTTCTCTTACTCTTATTCCTGACTGTAGCTTATTTTCAGATTTCTTACCATCTTGTCCCATCTATCCTGCCTTAAGAATGTGCATCAAAGAGATGGGCCAGCCAGGCACCAGTGGCTTGTGCCTGTAATCCCAGCTACTCAGGAGGCAGAGATTAGGAGGATCATGGTTCAAAGTCAGCCCAGGCAAATAGTTCATGAGACCCTATCATGAAAAAACTTATCCCAAAAAAACCCATCACAAAAAAGGGCTGGCAGAGTGGTTCAAGGTATAGGCCCTGAGTTCAAGCTCCAGTACTACAAAAAAAAAAAGAGAGAGAGAGAGAGAGAGAGAGAAAGACGGGCCACTGCATGATTCATGATTACATCCACAGTCACCCATCTGTGACTGAAAATACATTGTCCTTAAATTTCCTATGAAAGCTCTTCACTTTTGACTGTTAGCAAAGATGGTCCTCACGATATGGCCTGGCCATTTTCCTGTCAGCTAGCTCATCATAACGAAATTCTTTCTGTACTAATTGGCTTCCATTGTGTGGCAAACAGACCAAGGCTTTGTGTGGCAACACTGGGAGGTGATGGAACTTTGAGAGGTGGGCCTAGTGACAGGACGTAGGTCACAGGGGTCATGCCCTTGAAGGGGATGTTGGAATCCCATCTTTCCCCTCTCTTTTTGCTTCCTGGCCACCACGAGGTGAACAGGTTTCCTCTGCTACATGCTCCACCCTGATGTTCTGCCTCACCACAGGCTCAGAAGAAACAGAGCCGGTCAACCAGGGACTGAATTCTGAAACCATGAGCCAAAGTAAACCTTTCTTCCTTTCCAGGTGTATCTCAGGTATTTTGTCACAGTGAGAGAAAGCTGACTGACACACTGGGACACAAAGAGGAAATGGAATCTTAGATGCTGCTTTTGCTGAAAGCACAGGCTTCTCCCTTGGACCTGCAAGCATGTGAGGGAAATTGAAAGCAGGAGAAACATGGCTTTGCTGTCTTCCTTCTTTTCTCTGAGTCATTCTCTCCTAGAATCACCTTGCAGTCACCTTGAATTCCAAGAACTGATGGATAAACATCTGCGGCAGAGCTGAAACTCGCCCCCAGGCCACAGAGACTTTCTTAAGTGACAAGGTCCTGCCTGACCAATCCTGAGATAATAATCAACCAGACCACACCTTTGACCAGGACTGTTTAATTATACAGACCTGTCCCCCGTCCCTGTTCCTCCCCTGTCTAAACCTAAAGCTCATGTCTGCACCTCCATGATGGACTCTACCTCTCCCTCTCCCCTGCACAAGCAGCAGTCACCACTCCTCATTTCTTTAGTAAGCGTATTGAGGGATTGACTGGCCTGACATGTTGGGCCTCTGACCTAGGACTCTGGCTACAGAAGAGTCGATATCTAACAGGACAAACGGCCAACCACGAGAGCGTAATGCACAAAGACCTTCAGAAGGGGCAGTCTAACTCTGCAGGAATCTGGGCAGGTTTCACAGAGGAAGCAACTTTTCAGCCAGATTTTGAATTTTAGGCAGGATTTAAGTAGTCAGAGTAAGAAGTGGCATTTCCAAATAAAAGTCACCAGGAAGGAAGCATGAAATGTGGCTGAACTTCAGGACAAAAGAGAGGAGGGATGAGGCTGGGAAGTCCAGGTAGGAAGAGCCTTTTCTGACAGATGAAGGAGTCTGGATTTGGTGTGGAAGTGGTAGACAGAAGCAAACGGTTTTTTCTTTTTGGGTAGGGGGCGCGGGGAGGTTGCAATGTTCGAACTCAGGACTTGGGAAGCAGGTGCTGTACCGCTCAGTCCACACCTCCAGTGCATTTAGCTCTGGTAATTTTGGAGACGGGGGTCTCAAGAATTATTTGATAGGGCTGACCTTGAACCTTGATCCTCCCAATCTTAGCCTCTTAAGTAGCTAAGATTATAGACACGAACCAGCGGTGCAGGCCGCAAAGGATTTTTAACTCTTTTTTTTAATTTTATTGTTGTGCTGCATGGGGGCACACTGTGGCATTTACAAAAGTTCTTACAATGTTTCAAATATGTCACACTTGAATTCAATCCTCCACCATTCTCCTCTATCCCCTTCTCCTCCCATTCCTGGAACAGTTTCAACAGCTATCATTTTCCACTTATGTATGTGTATACACAATATTTGCGCCGTATTCACCTTCCCACTTCCTTTTTTTTTTTTTTTTTGTGGTGGCACTGGGGGTTTGAACTCAGGGCTTCATGCTTGCTAGGCAGGTGGTCTACCACCTGAGCCACTTCACCAGCCCCTGCAAAGGATTTTTGAGCAGGGCTCTAATGTGATGACAGATACAGATTCTCATTATGTAGCTCATTCTTCCTCCACCTGAGTGCCAGGATTACAGGCATGTACCACCATACACAGTCAATAAACCTGTACTTAAATGTAACATACAGACAGAAGAATGCACAAATCATAATTTAAAGCTTGCTGAATTTTCCCAAAGTGACATGTAACCAAGAATCCAAATTCAGAAACAAAACAAGAGCTGCATGCCACAACACCACCCATCCCCAAGGATACAAATATCTTTGCAAAAGCCCTCTCTAGCAGGATGGGTCAGATGGGGCTGGCCTTATAACTCAATGGTAGAGTACTTGCATAGCATGCAAGAAGTCCTGGGTTCAATTCCCAACATGAAAGGGGGGGGGGAGGGAGGACACTGAGGGGAATGGGGGAGGGACAAGGCCAGGGAAAAGATAATGGGCCTGAGCACAAAAGGAGAGGAAGTGTCAGATTTGAAGAGCTGTGAGTGCAGCAGAGTTGATAGTGCCCCTCCCAGGAACTATCCCATGCATTTACTCCTCCAGCAATTATGACCTGACCCTGATAGTTTAAAAGTGTTCAAGACCTGTAAGCAAACGCCTCCACCCTTGTGCTTGTCTCCAAAGCACGCTGCATCTCCAGGCGCTGTCACTTTTAAAGAGACTACTTTGGAGAGCTGTGGCATTGTGACCAGAGCTCGGGATGAGCCTCAGTCCTTGCCTGGCAAATACAAGGCCCTGGGTCAGATTCCCACCACTGCAAAAAGCAAAACAAGCAATAAAAACCAAACTGGACCTTGTAAGGGTGTCCATACCCTTCCTGCCGTCTCCAGCTTGGCAGGTTGAGCTGCTCACTGAGGCACTGGCAAAGCTATATGGCACCAACTCAAGTCGTGGAATTTCACAAACACCCACTCGATATTATAGGGGAAATTTTCAAAGCAATAAAAAACCCAAGATAATTGCCATACGTGTTTCTGCAATGATGACACAGTAATGACTTGCCTGTGAACACCTCCCTGGAAGAATCAGTTAACAGATGCACAAAACACAGCAAGGGAAATTGTTTACCCCATGAAGGCTTTAAACACGACCACTGTTCCCCCGTGGGCATTCCATCAATGGAAGAAATAAACTTTTTTTTTTTTGCAGTGCTAGAGATGGAAGCCAGGGCCTCACCTATGCTACACAGTAGCTCTGCCACTGAGCTGCATCCTCAGCCCAAAGTAACAGCTTTCTAAAGGTGTAAGGAGGAGCAGACTTCTGAGAACCAGAGGTGTCCCTTGATCTTGGTAATAGCCCTGTGGACGTCCACTCTGACCCCCAGCACCTCCCATCTTTGCCCAGGGCTTCTCTGCTCTCCTCATTTGAAATCCTGGTTTGTTGTGGAAGATGTTGTTAGAAAAAAAAAGGCAGGCACGATGTGGAAACTTTGGGTCGGATGAGTACCAAGGCCCTCAGAGCACTGACATTCTGGACTCTAGCATATGCCTGATGTATAAAAGGTACTGAAGACACAAAGAGCCAAAACCACAATTCCTACCTGTGACAAATCCAACAGCCTATGACAGGCATGCTGTGAGGAGCACTGGGGAGAGAGGAAACGACGTCTATAAAATTAATGAAAGTGTGAGGCCCTGAGTTCAAACTCCAGTACTGCTAAAATAAATGAATAATGAATCAATAAATATTAATGACATTGAAATGGAAGGATGAACTAAGTATTTGGGGAGATGATTTTGGAAGTTTTTTTGGAGAAGGTGACATTTGAAGCGGTGTCAAATGAAAATCACCAAGTACAGAAGAGGGGTTGTATGGAGGCAGAGACCAGTATAAGCACATGGGGGTCTAGTGAGCACATTCTACTCACTATATCCCCTGCACACCTGAGAGAGTGGCTATAGGTGCCAAGAGGGAGGCTGAGACATAGCTTCCAACCCCCTCCTCTGAGCTCTTTTTTTGGACTGATGCTGGAGTTTACAAGCAGGTGACCAATTAACAAGAAGACTGTTTAATCATTGACCACACCACACCTTCCTTCTATTATTTTGTAACTGGACAGGGTCAAGTGAAGGAGGAATGTGTTGATAAGACCGTGGGCAGGGCCACAACAAGAGCTGGGAAACCGGGAAGTCAGAGCCACAGAGTCTGGCCCTGGGATCTGACCAGGCCAGGCCCAGGCCTCTCCTCTAGGCCAAGAGGGTTGATTGAGGCCTGCAAGGCAGGTGTCCCTCAGCTAACAAGACGCTGGGTTGACCTGACAAGCTGGTGCCTCAGGAAGAAGGAAGCCATCTAGGGTTGAAGAGTCACTCAGTTTCCTCAAGATGGGGAAGGGTATTTGTGGGCCGGAGACCCTTAGGGTGGATTCCTGGGCACCCACTGGCACACACTGGCCCAGGCTGAGGTAGCCATGTGCTGGGCGCAGAGATATTGGGCCTCAGACACTGTGGTAGGGAAATGTGATGGTCTTTGGGCCCTGCATTAATTAGAGGGACGGACTATCTCAGCAGTGACCAAGGTGGACGCAGAAGGGCATGCCAGAACTTTCTGGACTTTCAAGACTCCTGAGGTTTCAGTACAATTCTAAGAAGAAAAACTCCTGATAAGCCTCTCTCCTGGAAAATGGATGCTCAAAGTCAATTTAATTTGACTTAGAAGGGTGATTTAGACGAGATGCTTTTACAGAGCAACTGCCACTATTATGGCTTCTCAGTGGCTGTAAGGCAGGACAGACCTGGACCTCAGGAAGATCGGTTTGGCAGTGGACAGCAGATGTGGTCAGGAGGAGAGACTGTCTGTGGGGGAGACCAGTCAGGAAGTCACCATGGCAGTCCAGGAGGGGATGGCAGAGCAAGGACAGTAAATGCGGAGACTTAGGGAGGGTTTAGAGGACGTTTTAGAGGCAGAATTGACTGGTTTTGGTACAACTGGAGGTGGTTAAAGCTAAAAGGGAGCAGGAAAGGATGCCATTAAAATGGTGGGAACTGTTTAACTTCCTCTTCCCCAAGACCCAGCCACACCCTGGACTAATTAAGCCTGAACTGCAGGGATGTTTTGAATGTTGAGAACCACTGCACTGCGTTCCAACTTGGTACACAGTGACGGACAGGATTAAGTGAGATAGGGAACAAGCAGTGCTTTGTGGTTAGGTTACAATAGGGGGAGAAAGGGGAAGAGCAAGTTCAGGCAGAAAATGGTGAGTTCAGTTTGGGACATGCTGACAGCAATTATGGCCTGATGTCCAGGGGCTTATGGCCTGATGCCCAGGGGCTTATGGCCAGGCACAGGAGCCTAGGGAAGAGGGTAGGAGCCTGGGCTTCCCCTGAAAGAGGACTAAAGCTGGGAGACGGCCCTGGAGAACGAAGGGGTTCAGATCCTAACCATAAGGAGAGCTCATGCATCGGCGCCACCAGTGAAGGAGGGGAGATTGTTCTATATCAAATATTGTTTTAACCCAGAATTTGAATCTGACCTGCAGAAGTTCATCTCGGTCGGTGGTGTGGTGGGTGCACACACCACTCACTGTGCCAGTGCAGTTTACTAGGGGAGATGGGAAATTCACAGGGGTCTTGCCAGTTGTTAAACATTGTCATTATTAAAATTAAGCCATGCGAATTTAAATGTATTAAATACATTAAAATAAAGAATAAATACTAACTGGTCATGCTCTCCTTTCTTTTTTTTTTTTTTGGTGCAGGAATGCCAAACACTCTTCTTCCATTTGAGCCATGCCCCCCGCCCAACATTTTTTGTTTGTTTGGTTTGTTTGTTTTATTTTGCAGTACTGGGATTTGAACTCAGGGCCTTCACATTGAGCTACTCCACCAGCCCATTTTTTTTGTGTGATGGATTTTTCTAGATAGGGTCTCGTGACTATTTGCCTGGGCTGGCTTCAAACTGCGATCCTCCTGATCTGTGCCTCCTGAGTAGCTAGGATTACAGGCATGAGCCACCAGTGCCCCGCTCCCCCTCTTTTGTTTTTGTTTTTGTTTTCTAACTTTTTTTCTTTTCTTTAGCTTCATTCTAGCTTTCTTTGCTATCTGTATTGTAGAAGTCACCACTCCCAGATCTTGAGTTCAAAACAGTCCTGAATATAAGCCAGCTGCACTGACTGAGCTGGAATTTCACTCTTTTATGAGTACATGTTAATTGTACAATGGGGGGTTCATTGTAACATCTCCATACGTGAATATAACATTCTTTGATCATAGTCATTCCTTCTTGAATCCAGATTCCCTTCCACAGAAGGAACTTGTTGGTCAGCTTCTCAGATACGCAGCTCTGGACTTGGTCAAAGTTTTTTCTATAAAATAAGGATGAGGGAGACATGGAAACAAGACCAAAAAAAAAATCTAGTAGCCAGACCTGGTGGTACATACCTGTAATACCAACACTGGGGGAAGGGGTTCAGGCAGGAGGATCATGAGTTCAAGGCCAGCTTGGGCTACATAGACCCTGTCTCAGAACGCAACAGTCAAGTGCAATGGCTTACACCTGTAATATCAGGTACTTGGGAGCCAGAGAAGGGGAGAATGCAATTCAAAGCCAGCCCAGGAAAAAAAAGTAGCGAGACCCTATCTGAAAAATAACTAATACAAAAGGGCTGGAGGCGTAGCTCAAGTGGTAGAGTGTGAGAGTGCCTGCCTAGAAAGTTCAAACCCTAGTGCCGCAAAAAAAAAAAAAAAAAAAAAAAAAAGTCTACATTGTCCTGGCCATTTTTCCCTAGGGAGAAAATGCAGTATTTGTGCCCAAAGCCCACTTGTATTGCAAAAAATGACCTCTGTCTCTTGAGACCAGCCATCCAAACTTTACAGGACACCTCATTGTTTTCAGCCAATGACAAAAGCAAGATACCACATATCAGTGTCATCTCTGGCAGAAAGGTGAACAGCTCCCAAGGGCGAACAAAATGCATTAGCCTAGGTGCTAATCTATAACTTTAATGGCTCAGGTGCATGTCATGGTGGGGGGGGAGGGGGGTTATATTAGGATGTGGGACGGCTCACCGTGAATAGGACTAAATCTACCCACTGTCCCCAGTGAAGCCTCTGCACCTGACAGGGCCTGTGGACATTTAGCACACTTGGTTTAGGGCTGGCTTCTAAATTCATTGACTTCTCATTGACCAGCCCGAGGGAAAAAGGAGAGCACAGCACAGGTCTGTGGACATGATAAGAGCCAGAGCCGAGACTGGGGTGCTCCTTTTTCCCCTTAGTGGCTGTGAGCACGGAAGACAGGGCAGCCGAGGTCTGCACTCCAGGCACTCTTGGTAGCTCCTGGCATCCCAGACTGCTCCTGCAGCAACCAGCCCCAGTTCCTGTAATGTATGGAATGGAGCCCCTCAGCCCCCAGTCACACATTAAGACTCCCCATGGGGAATTCTCTCCCTGCACTGTGTCAGTTACTCAGCAAATGCTTCTCAAGAACTTTCTTAGGCCTGATGAAGTGAGGCAGAGGTTTAGCAAGCCTGTCCAGGAGGAGAGTGTAATCCACATGCTGGTGATTGGTGACTTGCTGTGTTTTATTTAAACTGTACTGCATTGCTAATTTTTAGGAAATTAAATTTTTGCACTGAAACTATTTGGGCCACAAAGAAATCTGTCATTGATGAGACAGAGGGCATACTTAGTCTTCATTTAACAGATATTCAATCTGGGTGTGGTAACACACACCTGTAATCCCAGTACTCGAGAGGCTAAAACAGGTCATCCTGTGCCACATAGAGATACCCTATCTCAGGGTAAAAAAGAATACAGATATTAAATACAGATGTTCTGCCATCTGTAATGGGGGTATGTCCTGATAAACCATCATAAATTAAAATATCTGTCAAAATGCATTTAAGCCAGGTACTGTAGCTCACATTTGTGAATCATAGCTATTTGGTAGGCACAGATAGGAGGATTTTGGTTCAAGGCCAGTTCAGTCAAAAAGTTAGTGACACCTCATCTTAGCAAACAAGCTGGGCTTGTGATTCCAGCTATGCTAGAAGACTTGCTGTGTGAGGTTGGCCCAGGCAACAAGCATAAGACCCTATCCAAAAAATAACTAAAATAAAAGTGGGGGCTGGGGTGCAATGGCTCAAATGGCAGAGCGCCTGCCTGTATGTACCAAGTCCTGAGTTCGACCCCCAAAACCACCACCACCAACAACAAAACAAGCCAAGTGCAGCAGACATAAGTGGGAGAATCATAGCCCAGGCAAAAAGCCCAAGATCCTATCTGAAAAATAAAATAACTAAAGCAAAACAAAGGCTGGAGATGGGGTAGCATGGTGATTGCAAATCCCAGCACTGCCCTTCGAGTGCCATACTTAGCCTAGACCAGTTACACATGGTCATAACTATGACAGCAGCCTGCTGTCTACAGACATTTCAAACATCTCGTATAATTCATTGAATTCTGAGAGCAAGGAACAAAACAGTTGCAGGCGCACATTTTTGCATCATGGTAAAGTGAAAGACCCTTTCCATCGTTGTAACTGGGAATAGAGAAGCCGTAACCACGCTTTGAACTTTGCATTTTGATCCTTCCAGGCCAGTGTCCTGCAGTACCTACCACTCCGTGTTGGAGGCTGGGCACTGACAACCATGCCATCCCTAGGGGAGGTGCCTGGTGCTCCTCCAGGTGCTGTGTTGCTGAGTGCTAATGCTCGGCAGGTGAGATGGATTAACTCACCCTCTGGAGCTTGCTAGTTTAACTGGGGGAACCATAAGGAAAAGCAGTAGGCTGAGGGGCTGGTGAGTGGGGGCTCTCAGTGCTTGTGGGGACTGCCCAGAGAAGAGAGTGTCACCCAGATACGCAGATGGGGCATGGCCTGGTGTGGGCCTTAGAGGCAGTAACATCAACACTAAGACCACCTCATCAGAAGTTTGCAAAGGAAAAGTGCAGAGGGAAGGGAGTGGGGACAAGGTACCCAGTAATGAGGAACAGGAAGTGCTAGGGCCGGACACCAGAGAGCTGGTATCTGAAAGCTCACTGCCCTGGGGGCTGCGGCTAAAGGCTTTCTATGAATGGCATTATTCCCAAAGTGGGATGTTTGTACAGTGCGTTTATTCCATCCCCACTATCTCATCTTGGAACTACCAGGTGGGCAGGAGTTCCACCTCCATTTCACAGACAAGGAGCCTGAGGCTTGTCACATGGCTCTGCCTGTCTTGGAGAGTCCTGGAGAGCCGGGGCTGTGCCTGCCTGCACAGGTCTTCCTCCTTCCCCACCGCTGCCCCAAATGAGGGGTCACCTGCAAGGGTTCTTGATACACCTTCATGCTTGTTGATTCTGTCCTAAGGTCCAGAATCACTGCAGCCCTACAGAGGAATCAGCCTGTGGGTGCTCACACAGGCCTGGCCAGCAAGGCCACTTGTGTGGCCTCTGGCAAGTTATTTACATGCCTCTGAGGCTCAGTGATGCTCCATCCACCTGACTGGGCCTGAGTTCTTCCCTTTTACAGGCAGGAGGATGCTGCAGAGCTCTGGGGTATTGTCACCCAGTGCACAGAAGGCACTGGCTCTTAGACAGGTGGTACCACTCACACAACCACTGTCCCAGTCCAGTGGTTCCCCCAGGCCCAGCAATGCTGTAATGTGGTGTCACATTTGGGATTCAGGCATCTCTGGTGACTGTGCCAATAGTCACCCAGCCTGCACCAGCCTACAACCAGGCCCTGCTGATCCAGAACCTCAGGCCTGTCTTCTCTTCCTGGCCTCTACCAAGGAGTGCTATTTTTGCCCCTAAACACGATCTATACCTGCAATATCCTTCTTCCCTTTGCAACCACCTAATTTTCCCTCAGGATCCTTGGCTTTTTGGAAAACAAAAAACAGAACACTTTGCCTGTTTCCGCTCCCTGCTCCATCTCAGATTTCTTCCAAGTTTCATAGTTCAGAGTTAACTGTCTGCTTGAATGAGAGGAATACAGAGAGGTGAGTGGGAAGGCAGCCTACTAAAACCTCACACTACAGACAAGAGACAACCAAGGTCCCTGAGCTATAGAATTAAGGTGGAGACATAGGAGACAGACCCAAAAGTCACAGAAAAAAGAACCACTAATGCACACGGACCAGTTAGATGTGGGAGTCACAGACTCGCATCTCCAACAGCTCCATGACGCAGGTTGACAGAACCTGTAATCAGTGATTGTCACTTTATGTTGACCTTCTGTCCCCTGCAAGTAACTGAGCTCAGTTGTGATCTACTGACTGTGCTCAGTGAACCGAGCACAACAGCCATAAGTGTAGACATTTTATACTGATTAGCCTGGATGGAGAAAATTTCAAAAACTGTGTGTGCATAAAACTTTGCAAGATGAAATTTTCTTAATCCATTTTAGAAGCAAAGTTCATGATCCATCAATTTTAACTTATGACAAAAAATACTTGAACAGATATTTCAGACTCTGTGTGAGCACTTCATTGTACTACTTAGAAGTTCTCCATAGTCCTTAGTTTGTGTTTTGTTTTGCTTTGGGGCTGTGCGGGTGACGGAACCCAGAGCCCCACCTATGCTAGGCTTGTGACCTAAGGCTGACCTGCATCCCCAGCCCAAACCCTTAGTTCTGACCTAATGATTGTTCAAGACCTAAAAAGAATGAAAGAAATGGGCAGACTGAGAGAGTCAGAAATGGGGGCGTTTGCTAAAATTATCAGCAACCCTGTCCTTGTTGTCTTGTATTTGAACTTAAAGCCAAAAAGGGAAAGACACTACTGCAACATGAGTGTACTGGCTGTACCCTCAGCTGGGGGTTAATGGGCAGAAGAGGCCTGAAAGCCTAAGGAATGGAGCTGGAGAAAATGACCCTGCCATCAGATCAGCCCCCAGGGGAGTAGGCAACAAACCAAGACAGTGTCTGAAGGACATGCAGTACTCAGAGTCAGACAGGCGGAAGCACCTTCATTCTGGGTCATGAGTTTATTCAGAACAAGACTTAGCCGGAAGTTGGGGGTTTCAAGAACCTTGGCCAGTTCCTCAAAGGGACAGGCTTGACAGAGGGAGCACAGTGTCCCCAGGCCTGTGGCCCGAGGGCCCAGGCAGGACGTGGAAAAACACAGACACCAGGAGGCAGGTGCTTAGCCCTGATGCCTGGCCCAGTGGGATCCTGAGGGTCTGTGTCACGGGAGGGAAGGGAGCCGACTTCAGGTTATTTGGGCTGGTGTTAAGAACACAGTCCACCCTCAGTATACCTGGGGGACTGGTTCTGGGACCCCCACAGACCTCTGAGTCCCAGGATGCTCACATCCCTCATGTCAAATGGCAGAGTCTTTGCATATAAACTGTTCCATCCTCTAAATTACTTATGATATTTCACCCAATGTGTGTGTTTCATAAATAGTTGTTACACTGTATTGTTTAGGGAATATCAATGAGAAAAAAGTATCTACGTGCTCAGTACAGACACGGTTTCCTTCCTAATGTTTTCGAAAACTTGGTTGAATTCAAAGATGTGGAACCTACAGATATGGAGAGCCAACTGCACACCTGTACATCTGTTTTTCTGTTTCTCTGTCCCTCCCTCCTCATTTTTGACTGTAGCACCTGGCACCAAGTGGCTTCTGTGAGACCATAGTGCTGACTCAGCTCAGTCTTCTCGATGGGCTCTGGCTGCGAGAGCCAAAGGAAGAGATGGGTGTTCACGGAGATGACATGATGTGTGGCTCATGAAATCTTCACTCCAGGGAGGCTGAGCTAGCCCAGGAATGAGAGAAAACCTGGGAACATTGAACTCGGGCTAAGAGGCTAAGATTTGGGTACTAGCTCTGCATCTTGCTATTTTTAAGGGAGTCATTGGCCCAAGCTTAATGAGTTCTCAGATATTTGGTGAGCTCCCATGGCCAGGAACTGAGCCTAGGACCAGGCCTTGTTTTAATTTGGGCCTCATGCTTTTCTGTGCAAAATAAAGCGATGACATAGGTGACCTCAGTGGATTAAAATTGTGGCTGAGCATGCACAATTGTGGCCCTGGATTTAATCCCCAGCACTGCAAAAGCAAAAGCAAAAAGGAAACAGCACAAAAATTGAGGCTATATTTTCAGAGCAAAACTTCAAGCTACATGGTTTGCCAGAATATTTGACATTGAAAACGTCCTAGAAAATCCAGGAAGCTGGAGACCCCTCCTGCTCCACACACTCAGCCTCAACTAGAATGGGTGAACCCTCAGAGCCTCTCTTATCTTGCTAATCATATTTTTGGAATTCTTTAGAATTTGCGTGTTGTGAATATAGTCCTGAGCACATTCCTCACTCTCATTTAAACAAAGCCAGGCCAGGCTTTTTTCCAACCCTTGGAGACTTTATCACAATTTTATCTTTGGACTAAGCACCCAGACCTCCAGAGTGCTCTGTATTTGAACAGCCTTTAGAAGTCAGTCAGATCCAGAGTTCTCTGTAGAGTGGTCCAGGGCCACAAAAGGAGATCTGGTAATGGCGTGGGGAGGGGATGCTCTCTCTCCCCCAGGGGTGAATATTGGGGCGGAAAGGAACTGGAATCAGGGCCAAGGTACAGCCACTGCAGACAGCTGCGAACGCCATCAGCTAAGTATGGGTGCTCAGTACAGGGAAGGCAGCCTCCTCAGCGCCATCAGAGACACAGTGGGAGGGGAAGGAAGAGTAAGAGGCCTGGGTTCAAGTGGGAGAATGCTTGCCTAGCAAATGCAAAGCACTGAGTTCAAATCCCAATACCACAAAAGATTTTCAAGTGTTTTTTTTAACATTTTTATTAGCATGTACTAGTTGTACAGGGGTTTCATTGGACATTTCCATACATGCTTACATTGTACCTTGGTTAGACTCACCCCCACCGTCATTCTCCCTCATCCCCTGCACGTGAGTGTTAACCTTATTAGGCACTTGCACATATGCTAGCATTCAATCAACAACAGTAATGACTATAAAAAGTACTTACTATGGGCTAGAAGCTGTGCTTAATGCTTTGTTGTTACACACACACACACAGCTATCGTCTATGTATCTATCTAAACACATATCTATGTATAACCCAGGGCCATGTACTGTCAGCAAGCACGCTAGCACTGGACCACACCTCCAGCGCATGCATATATTTTCCTGTTCCTTTATTCATTTACACAGTACATTGGTTTTAGCATCTACTCGATAGTCCATGCTGGGAGCAAGAGGATAAAATCTCTGCCCTCAGGGCTTGGTCTGTAACTCAGTGGTGGAGCACAGAATCAACCTGCAAGGGGTCTTGGCTTCCATCCCCAGCATCCTCCTATCCCCCCAACCCCACAAAATTCTTACCTTCAGGAGTTTTCATTCTGGCAGAAGAACCCCCCCCCCTTACTACTGATTTTTACTACTAGTAAAAATCCCCCAATGCCCATTCCGCTCCTTGGCCAGCAATTCCCATGACCCAATGTGTACAGAATTGGGTCAATCCACACATACACTTGCAAGGCCTGGGTACAGTGGTCCCTAGACCTGTTGTGATAGTCCTGAATGAAGTCTCCTTGACTGTGCCCTAACAGCTACCCTTGAATAATATTTGTTGTCCAACACCTGTCTAGTGGTTGAGTGACCCAACACAGCCTGGACCCTCATAGACCTACGCACACCTCAGGCCTGAGAACCTGAGAAGGGCAGCTTCCTACTCAAGGTGCTTTCTCTTCTCAGCAGAAGAAAAGCATCACTACAGAAGCAAGAGGCTAGTGCCTGCCAGGACTTCCTGTGCCCACCAGGGCTCCCCGTGCCTGCCAGGACTTCCTGTGCCCATCAGGACTCTGGTCCTGAGCCCCTGGCCTCTGCAGCCCATCAATTGGTTACCAATGTATAATGGTCTTGTGTATATGTCATGAATGTCTTTCTAAACATACACTTTCTTTACAGTGTCCCTTACCATGTAAAAATTAAATTTGTCTATAGTCTAATGTCACTTTCTTTTGCCTGATGGTTTGTGGATTTTGTTCCCTGGTAATAATGTTTTTCTTGATCAAGGTTAAACACAGGGTCACTAGATGGGTCAGGATAGGTTGGGGGTGCCATGGTAAACACTAACAATAAAAATCTCAGTGGCCTAACTCACAGAAAGTTTATTTCTGGGCTGGGGGTGTAGCTCAGTTGTAGAGCACATGCTGAGGGGCAGGGTGGCTCAATCCCCAGCACCACATACACAGACGCACAGACACACATAGACATACAGATACATAGACACAGGCTTACCTCTTGTTCACATTACATGACAGGCTGGCAAAATGTCTTACTGGCCAGGGGCACTTTGGGACCCAGTTGGACATCTTCTGTGATGGATCATCAGGACAGAGGAGAGGGGTCAGCATTGGCTCTCGGAGCCTCCACGCCAACTTACAGAAAATTCTTTTCACATTTCATTGGCCAAATCCAGTCACATGCTCAGGATTAATTTCCAATCAAATGGAGTGGGAAGTACAACCTTACCATTGGTTAGGAGAGGCACAGCCATTAGGCTACTGTGGTCCAAAATTCTGGCCACCATGCTTTTCTGCAGGGAGTCAACCCAAAAGTCCCGTTCTGACACACCTTAATCCATTCCAAGGTTTCAACTGTAGGTACGGAGGTAGTAATACCCTTGATCAGATCTTTGCTGTAAAGCTCATTTTTTATTATTTTCATTTATCTATCTTTTTTTTTTTTTTGGTAATTTTTACTCAGGCCCCTGTGCTTGCTAGGCAGGTGCTTTACCACTTGAGCCATACCTCAGAAATTTTTACTTTAGTTATGATTTATTTTGGCACTACTAGGATTTGAACTCAGGGCCTCACACTAGCTAGGCAGGTGCTCTACCACTTGAGCCACTCTGCCAGTCCTGTTTTATGTTGGATTTTGTGAACTATTTGCCTGGGCTGGCTTTGAACCATGATCCTCCTGACCTCTGCCTCCTGGAGTAGCTAGGATTACAGGCGTGAGCCACAGGTGCCTGGCTTGTTTTAGTTGTTTTCCAGATAGGGTATTGCATTTTTGCCTGGGACAGCCCGGACCTTGATCTTCCTACCTCTGCCTGGGGTAGCTGGAATACTGACACAAACCACTACACCCAGCTTATTTGTTGAGATGGGGTCTTACTAATCCCCCCAACCCCTCTACACCTGCCTCTAACTTTAATCCTCCCAATCTCTGCCTCCTGAGTAGATAGGATTACAGGTATAAACCACCACACCTGGCCTGAGAAACAATCTGTCTCACAGCCCTGTACGTCTCTCAAGTTTTGGGACTCTGCCTTTCATGCTTATTTGCAAGCTAGCCAGCTCTCTCTCTCTCTCTCTCTCTCTCTCTCTCTCTCTCTCTATTTCTTGTCAGATGTAGCCAGTGCATACCGTTAACCTTATGAGTCAACATAGGGTGGGTTGTGCTGCAGTAACAAGTCTCAGTGATTCACAAACACGAACTTTGTTTCTTGTCTCTGCTTCATGTGCAGTGCAGATCAGCAGGCTGAGTCTCACAGGAACCCCAGCTGATGGAGACCAAGATCACCAGAGGGAGAGGGAGGGGCTGGCCAGGCACAGGTGGCCTGGAAGTGCCACACCTGCCCTCTGCTTGCTCCAAACAAATCACTTTTGAAGTTTTGCCTACCTTCAAAGCAAGTGGGAAGTGTCAGCCTGTCAAATGCACAGGAGAGAGAAGCTGGGTATTTGTGAACAGCTTAATGAGGATCACAGGAAGTTAGTTAGTTAGTTAGATATAGTTAAGTTACATAGTTGAATAGTTAGTTTTTTGAGACAGGGTCTTGCTAGGTAGCCCAGGCTGGTAGGAAACTGGTGATTCACCTGTCTCTGCCTCTGCAGTGCTGGGATTACAGAAGTGAACCACCATGCCAGGCTCATATCGCAGGAATTTTTTGTTGAGGGCCTTTTACAGTGAAACAAATTGTAGGTAACAACAACAACTTTTTCAGCTAGGTGTGGTGAAACACACCTGTAATCCCAGCAATCAGGAAACTGAGTCAGGAGAATCGAACTTATAAAGCCAAACTCCATCTCAAAATAACAAAAAGGCTGAGGATGTAGCTCTGCAGTGGAGTGCTAACCTAGCATGCTTGAGGCACTGGGGAAAAAACAAAATGAAAACCAAAACACTTCATTTCTCTACACCCCTGGGCCTCCTTATTTTTTGTTTTTGCTGTTGAAATGGGGTCTCAGTGAGCTGCCCAGGCTGTCCTCGAGCCTCCTGGCTCAATCTGCCTCGGCCTCCCAATAGCTGGACTAGAGGCACAGCCAAGACACCCAGTGTGGGTCTAGTTTGAAGTCCAGGTGGGGCTTCTCAATTTTCATGGTCCTGGGAACAGATGACCACATTCTGATCACACCTCCAAAGAAATGTAATTTACTTTAAAACGGAATAAAATTGTCTAACTCTTGAGAACAAGTTCCTTCCATTAAGCCTCACTCAGGAAAGCAAGTTACAATTGGGTTGTTCCCTCATTCTTCCTCTGTTTTGTTTTTCTGTTTGAGATGGGGGTCTCACTACGTAGCCCAGGCTAGCATCTTGCTGTCTCAGTCTCCAGAATGCTGGGATTACAGATGTGTGCCACCCTGACCAGTCTTCTTTATTTGCTAGTCCATTCTGTAATTTCTACTGAAGACTGAAAATCACGGTTAGTGGTGTGTTTTGCAAAAAGACAAACCCAGAAGTGTTAAAAATAATTGGATTTTATTGAAAATAAAAGCTTTGGATGTTAGCCAGGTGTAGTGGCATACATCTATAATCCCAGAATTTGAGGGATTGAGTTGAGGCAGCAGCATTGCCCAGCATGGGCTACATAGCCTGTCTCAAAAAAAAATTGCCCTTTGTTTCTATTCAAAATAAGAATGCACTGGGGAGCTGGTGGAGTGGCTCAAGTGATAGAGCACCTGCTGAGCAAGCATGAGGCCCTGAGTTCAAACCCCAGCACTACCCAAAAAAAAGGAAAAAAGAAAGAAAATGCACTGGGATGCAGGTGTCACTCAGTGCTGGAGTGACTGCCTATCATGTGCAAGGCTCTGGGTTCCATCTCCAGCACCAAAAAATTAAGAATGACAATAAAATCAGGCTGGGCAGGCTGAGGCCACACAGTGAGACCCTGTCTCAGAAAGAAAAAAATGAAATGAAGTGATTCAATTTAGCTCAATAAAATAATGGATATGCTTGAATTTTTGATAACCTGCTGTGTTGAAGAGAGGAATGTAAGACAAGACGGAGGGTGGTAAGTTCACTCACTCATTCCCTCGCTCCCTTGCTCACCTGACATTCCCTGGACTCCTGAGTGCGGCAGGTACAGTGGACGGACAGACAGATGCGAACTCTGACCTCCAAGCTTCCTGTTGGTATGTGTCAGCATCGAGTTCACAGACAAACGAGCAAAATAACTATAAGCTTATAAGCACAATGATAAATGTGAACACGAGAAACATGAATGACAGAACAATTTGTTGGTCAGGATCCATGGTTTTGTCTTGTTTTGTTTGTTTTCTGACACAGGGTTTGACTATAACCAGGTTGACTTTGAACTCACCTCAGCCTCCTTCCTGAGAGCTGGGATTACAGGTGTGAAGCACCATGACCAGCCTAGAAGTCTCTCTCTCTCTCTTTTTTTTTTTTTTTTTTGGTGGGGGTTTGAACTCAGGGTTTCTGGCTTACAAAGCAGGTGCTCTACCACTTGAGCCCCTCCTCCAGTCCACTTTGCTCTGGTTATTTTGGAGATGGGGTCTCATGAACTATTTGCCCTGGCTGGCCTGGAACCGCAATCCTCCCAATCTCAGCCCCCCAAGTAGCTGGGATTACGGTGTGAGCCACTGGTGCCGGCTGCAAGATAGAATTCTTGATCAGAAGGAAGCAAACCTACTAAAGCTTAAGGCGGGAAGAGGATAATTGGGAGTTCCTAGGCTCAAATTGCGGAGGCTGGAAGAGGACTAGGAGTGTGATCTATAACCCAAGAGACCAGAGGGTCTGAGTAGGTGTTGCTGCAGGAAGCTGTCCTTGCCAGTCTCTGTCCTTGTGTCCATGTCCCAAGGGAGAACCAGGGGCCAGCAGTGAGGTTTTGCTTGTGCAGCTTGGTACCTGGAAGCTGTTCTTCAATGCCTGGCTTTCAGGCTGGCTGGCCAGCTCCGGCCACTTCCCTCCTAGCACAAGTCACACAAGGGGACTTCCCTCAGTGAGGCCTGCTGTAATGGAGGTGCCAAAGGGTGACTACAGGGGAAGAAACTCCACCAGGCACTGTCTTCAATAAGGAGGCAACCAGAAAACTCATACTTACACTAAACCAAGCCTTTCTTTCTTCCTCTCAAATTTGTCACACTGTGGTTTTAATTAGTGTTTCCCTGACAACTAATGAAGTCAAGCGTCTCTTCAAATATCTCTAAGACATTGAAGGGATTTTTGTGAGTGTGGGCAGCTTGGGGATTGAACTCGGGACCTCGAGCTTGCTAGGCAGGCGCTTTACCACTGAGCCACACCCCTGTCACACATGGCATTTGGAATGTGCTCTTTAATGCTGTACTTGAATTGTCAAGTTTGCGGTACATTTCTCTGTTGGTTAGTCTACTTTTTGTTCTGCTAAACTGACTTGAAGGAATTTTCTAACTTTCTGGCATGGATTCTGGACGAGTCCTTTGGTTGGATGTGTGCATTGCCAGCACCTTATACACTACCATCCAGCCTTTTCTCTTAGAACTCAGAAAAGTTTATAATTTCAGTGAACTCCATCTTTTCTTTCTCTCTCTCTTTCCTTTCTTTCTCTCTTTCTTTCTGTAGTAGGGTTTGAACTCAAGGCCTCAAGCTTTAGAGGCAGGTGCTCTACCACTTGAACCACTCTACCAGCACTTTTTTTGAGATAGGCTCTTGCTTTCTGCTTGGGCTAGCCTCAAGCCCCAATCCTCCCAATCTCAGCCTCCCAAGTAGCTAAGATCGCAGGCATGAGCCACCACACCTGACAATGATTTCTTTTATGGCTGGCACTTTTACATCCTAGCTAAGAATCTCTGCCTGCCTCAAGGTCACAAAGATTATCTTCTGTGTTAATTTATGAAGATTTATTTAATTTGTTTCTTTTATATTGGATGTTTAGATCTGTAACTCATCTGGAATTTCTCTCTGTGTATGACTTGAGGTGGAGTCTAAGGTTCATTTTTCTAACTGATGTCAGTTGGCCTGCATGTCTTATTGAGGAGATGACAATGTCCCTGAGGGACCGGTCTGTGTCAATCTGGGCTGGGATCAGTGTTTAGTCACTCTTGGTTTGTGACAGGCCTTCTTGTCCTCTAGTTGGTGCCTCCTGCGAGGCTGCTTCTGCTATTCTTATTCGTGGTACTTCTATAAACGCTGGAATCCATGTATGCATGAGTTTCTATAGCAAATCTACTAGGATTCAGATTGCAATTACATTAAATATACTGATCAATTTGGGGAGAACTGATGTCTTTTCCACACTGAAGTGTTGTATCTATGAGTAAGGTACAACCTTTCTAGTTACTTAGGTCTTTCGAATTTTAGCAAACATTTCTTAATTTAATAATCCTCAAGCTTATTTTATTATGGTGCTGTGGGTACACGGTGACATTTACCAAAGTTCTTACAATATATCATAGTTGAATTCACCCCTCCACTATTCTCCTTTACCCACTGTTCCCCTACTCCTGGAATGGTTTCAACAGACCTCATTTTTCCATTTACATCCGTGTAAAGTCTAGCTAGTTTTTTATTAATTATTTATTTTGGTGGGACTGGGGTTTGCTGTCAGGACTTTGTTCTTGCAAAGCAGGTGCTCTACACATACCTCCTCAAGCTTTTTTTTCTTTTTTCTGATAGATTTGTTTCAATATATTTTTGTTATTTTTTAAAATATTATAACTGGCATCTTTTATTTGTTTTGCTCTGTTTTATTGAGACAGGGGCTCCCTATGGAACCCAGGTTCCTCTTGCTCCCAAGTGCTGGGATTATAGACATGTACCACCATGGCCGGTTATAATTGCCATCTTTCTCTGAAATAGTTTTCTATTTACTTTTTGCTGATATATGCAAATATCATCGATTTTTACTAGCTCACCCTGCATCCAGTGACTCACTTATTCTAGTATCTAATAGTTTTCTAAGAGTTCCTTTAGATTTTTCTCTGCACACAATCATATTGCCTGTGAATGGCAGTTTTATTTCCCTCTTTTTAATCCTGATTTTTTTTGAGGGGTGGGACTGGGGTTTGAGCTCAGGGCTTTGTGCTTGCAAAGCAAGTCCTCTGCCATGTGAGCACTCCAGCCCATTTTGCCCTGGCTATTTTGGAGATGGGGTCTTTCAAACTATTTGCCCCAGCTGGCCTCAAACCGTGATGCTCCCAATCTCAGCCTCCTGAGTAGCTAGGATTACAGGCATGAGCCAGTGGCACCCAGCTCTGATATCTTCTTTTTCTTACTTTGTTACGCTAGGTAACATTTCCAGCCCAAAACCCCCACACAGCCCTGTTTTATACACCCCATGCTGGCCTCAAATTTATCATCCTTCTGCCTCTGCCTCCCAACTGCTGGGATTATAGGCATGCACCATCCATCATGCCCAGCTCTCAGTACACTCCTGAATAGCAGTGGTAACAGTGGGCATCTTTTCCCACTGTCAAAAAGAATGCTTTCAATATTACCATTAGCTATAATGTTTTCTTAGTTTTTTGGTAAAATAATTGTAATCCTATAGAGAAGGTCCCTCTATTCCTAGTTTGCTGAGAGTTGGTATCATAAATACATGTTATTTTGTCTATTTGCTTATTTTTATTATTATTACTTTGTTGGCAGCACTAGAGTCTGAACTCAAGGCCTCTTGCTTGCTAGGCAGGTGTTCTACCACTTGAGCCGCACCTCAGCTCTTAAATTGTTATTAAATGCTTTTTCTACATCCATCAACGTAATCAAATGGCCTCTTCAATCTCTCTCTCTCTCTCTCCCTCTCTCTCTCTCATTTTCTTGAAATGTGGTCCTGTTTGGTTGTTCAGGTGGTCTTGAACTCCTCTGAATTCTGAGTCTATGGACATGCATTCTGGGCCCAGCATGGCCTTGAACTCATGAACCCAGGATCCTCCTGCTCTGCCTCCTGATGTCGGGATTACAGATGAGTACCACCATGCCTGCTTATTTTCTCTATTTTACATTTGCTCTCAACTTTATTTCTTCTCCCATGCTCATTGCTTGTTTACCACCAGTTTATTTGATCTGGATTTGCCATGCCCCTAAGACTTTCCTGGGAGGAATTAAATAACATTATTTTGGGCTGAGCTTCTGCACTAAGCTCTATAGACCAGAGAAAACCAGAATAGAGTCACTAATGCAGGGTGCCACGGAATCAACCTGAACTCTGAAATGGGCCCGTTTTCCAAAACTCAGGAGATTCACGATGACCAATTAGAAGGGGCCAGTTTACCTAGCCAGCATAAGGAAGTCCCCTCTATGGGGATGAAAGAGAAGTTTATATTTTTATATTTTTTCTTTCTTTCTTTTTTCTTTTTTTTGCAGCACTGGAGTTTGAACTCAAGGCCTATATCTTGTTGGGTATTTTCAAGACAGGGTCTCACAAACTATTTGCCTGGGCTGGATTTGAACTGAAATCCTCCTGACTTCAGCCCCCTGAGTAGCTGGGATTACAGGCATGAGCCACCGGTGCCTGGCTATAGTTTTCTTTCTTATAACATCCTTGTCAGGCTTTCTATAAGGCAAGTAATGTTAGGATGATTGATGCAGTTTTTGTGAAGCATTTTCTAAACCTTTAAGTGAAAGGTTGCTCAATCTGTGAGTCACTACCAAAAGCCAGTTGGACTTTTAAACTATATTGACATAGGGAGACGGATCATTGATTTTTAGCCTTTTTCTTTTTCTAACATGGGAATTATATGGTGTACATTTCTTTCTAAGCACTTCTTTATCTATACCCACAGGTTTATTTTCCTTTTCTTTTTCTTTTTTGGTGTAACTGGAGTTTGAACTCAGGGCTTCACACTTGTAAAGCAGGTGCTCTACGTCTCGATCCACACCTCCAGTCCATTTTGTTCTGGTTATTTTGGAGATGGATCTTGTGAACTATTTGCTCAGCTTGACCTCAAATCCTGATCCTCCTGATCTCAGCCTAGCATTACAGATGTGAGCCACCAGTACCCAGCCTGGGATTTCTTTGTTGGGAGGTTTTAATGATTCAATCCCCTTTCTTGTAATAGATTTATCTGGATTTTCTTTCTTTTTTTGTTTGTTTGTTTGTTTGTTATTTGACCCAGGATCTCACTAAATAGCCCAGGTGAACTCTCCATCCTCCTGCTTCTACCTCCCTAGTGTGGGGATTACAGGTGTGCATGACCATGCCTGGCTCAGAGTCTATATTCTTTCTTTATTATTATTATTACTACTACTACTACTATTATTATTATTATTTGGCTGTAGTGGGGTTTAAACTCAAGTCCTCATGCTTGGTAGACCGATGCTCTACCAGTTAAGACATACCACCAGGCCTCTATATTTATAAGGCAGCTTGGTAGATTGTGTGTTTGTAGAAATTTGTGTGTTTTTAGAAATCCATTCATTTCATCTAGGTTATCCAATTTGTTGAAGAAAAGATGTTCATGGTGTTCGAATCCTTTCTATTTCTGTGAAGCTGGTAATAATATCACTCTTTAATTTCTGATTATAGTAACATGAGTCTTTTTTCTCTTAGTCAATTTTGCCAAAGACTTGTCAGTTTTGTTCATCTTTTCAAGAAGCCAACTTTGGCTTCACTGATGTTTCTCCTTTCTGTTTCATTTATTCCTGCTCCAATGTTTTATATTTCCTTTCTTTTGCCATCTTTGGGTTTAGTTTGTTCTTCTTTTTCTAGATCCTTAAGGTATAAAACTAGGTTATTGGTTGAGTTCTTTCTTCTTTTTTTGAATGTAGACTTCACAGCTGTAAATTCCCCCTGAGCTTGGTCGGCTGTGGTGTGTTGTATTTTTGTTTACATTTCTCTCAAATTTTCTAATTTCCTTTGTGGTTTCTTCTTTGATCTATTGGTTGTTTAAAATCAGCATACAAAACCAGTAGCTTTTCTATATACCAATAATGAGCATGCTGAGAAAATCAGGAAAGCAATGCCATTCACAATAGACTCAAAGTAAAAAAAAACCCACTTAGGAATACACTTTCTAAGAAGGGGAAAGAACTCTACAATGAAAGTTATAAAACACTGAAGAAAGAAACCAATGAAGATACCAGAAGACAGAAAGACCTCTCATGCTCATGCATTGGCAGAATTAATATTGTGAAAGTGGGTATATTATCCAAAGAAATCTGTAGATTCAATCTGATCATCAAAATTCCAATGCACTCTTCACAGAAATAGAAAAATCAATCCTAAAATTTATATGGAGACACAAAGGACCCTAAATAGCAAAAGAAATGTCAGACAAAAAGAGCAAGGCTGGAGGTGTCAGAGTACCTGATTTCAACTTTCACTACACAGCCCCAGTAACAAGACCAGTCTGCTAAAGGCACAAAAACAGATGCACAGACCAACGGCAGCGAATAGGGGACCCAGATACAAGCTTACACAGTGACAACCACTGGATTCTTCACAAAGGCACAGAAACATGTTGGAGAGGAGACAGTCTCCATAACAAATGGTGCTGGGGACCTGGAAATCCACATATGCAGATGGAAACTAAAGCCCTATCTACAAAAATCATTTTGAAATGTATCGAAAATCTTACTGTAAGTCCCAAACATGGAAATCAGTATAGGAAAACACTTCATTATATAGATGTGGTCAGTGACTGTCCGGATAGGACTCCAACAGCGCAGAAATAACAGCCAGAATTAACTAATGCAAAATGTATCCCATTTAACACCTTCTGCATAGCACAGGGAACAATTACCAGAATAAGGAGCTGGCCTACTATGTGGGAGAACATCTTCACTGGCTGTTCATCTGATAAGGGATTAATATCAGAATATATAAAGAGCACCAAAAATTAAACAGCAAAAGAACAATCCAATAGATAAAGGGGCAAAGGAATTGAACAGACAGTTCTCAAAAGAAGAAGTACAAATGGCCATAAATACATGAAGGACTGTTCCACAACCTGGGCCATACAGGAAGTGCAAATCAGATCAAAAGGATGCTGAGATGCCATTTTACCCCAGTCAGATGCTATCATCAAGAAAACGACAGCAACCAATGCTGGCCAGGATGTGTGTGTGTGCATGTATGTATGTGTGTGTGCGTGTGTGTGTATATATGTGTGTCTATGTGTCTGTACACTGTGGGTGGGAAAGTAACTCAGTGCAACCACTACAGAAATCAGTATGGTGAGTCCTCAAACAACTATGATCCTATTACACCCTTGGGCATAAACCAGAAAGAGTGTGAGGCAGCACACAACAGACATCTCCCTTCACATGTTTGTAGCAGCACTAGTCAAACAGCCCAGTTGTGGAGTCAGCCCACCAACAGATGAATGAATAAAAACCATGTGGCATATGTATACAATGGAGTATTACTCAGTCATAAAGTGTGAAATTATGCTGCTTGCTGTAAAATGGATGGAACTGGAGATCATCATATTGAGTGAGATAAGCAAGATTCAGAAAGGGACATATCACACTTTTTTTTTCTCATATGCAGTATCTAGAGCTAAAAACCCACCAAGGAGGTGAACATAAAAGCGGACTGCTGTGGCAGGGAGCCCAGAGGGAGGCAGGAGGAGGAAAAGAGAGGCTGCCATGGGAGAGCATGACCCAATACCTTGGATGAACATGACAAATGAACCCACTTCAAATGCGCAAGCAAGTTCTAAAGGGAGAGGGTGCAGGGGATAAGAGAGAGCAATAGAGAGTTGAATTTCATCAGAGTACAATATATGTATGTATGAAAATATCAAAATGAAACCACTCACTTTGAACAATTAATCTATGCTAATGAAAATACTGTTCTTTTTTTGGTGGGACTGAAGGTTGACTCCAGGCTTCACACTTGCAAAGCAGGTGCTCTACTGCTTGAGCTGCATCTCCAGTCTATTTTGCCCTGGTTATTTTGGAGATGAGGGTCTCACGAACTATTTGCCTGGGCTGGCCTTGAACCTTAGTCCTCACTATTTCAGCCTCCCATGAGGGTGAAATAGTGCATTACAGCCTTGAGCCACTGGCACCTGGTAATGAAAATGTTTTTTTTTAAACAAAAACAAAAACGTGTGGTTTAGTTGTGATGGTGCAAGCCTGAAATTCCAGCTACTCAAAAAGTGCAGGCAGGAGGATCTTGAGTTCAAGGGCAGTCAGGCAAAGGGAGTAAGAACCTGCCTCAAAAAGAAAAATAAAAACAAAAGCACTAGGAGCTGTAACTCAAATGCTAGAGCATTTGCCTGGCATAGGCAAGGCCCTGGGTTCAATCCCCAGAACAACAAAAACAGAAGAAGAAAAATGTGTCATCTAAATTCCACTTTCATTCCATTGTGCTTGTAAAGATGCTTTATGTGAGTTCTGTATTTCTGCAAGAACTAAAACATCCTGAAGAAGACTCAAAGTGAACTTGCTTCAGATATTTTGGGACTGTCATTAGGTGCCTATATGTTTCTATTTGATATACAACATTTTTCAACTAATTGGGCAGTTTTTTTTTTTTTTTGCAGTACCATGGTTTGAACTCAGGTCCTCATGCTTAATAGGCAAGTTTCTCTGTCACTTGGGTCACACCTCCAGTCCTGTTTATGCTTTAGTTATTTTTCAGGTAGGGTCTCACATTTTGCTTGAGTGGCCTGAACCACAATCCTCCTACCTAAATCTTCCCTCATAGCCGGGAAAACAGGCACTCACCACTGTAACCAGTTTATTGTCTGATATGGGGTCATGCTACCTTTTGCCTGGGCTGGCCTAAAACCTCGATCCTCATGATTTCTACCTCCTGTGAAGCTGGGATTATAGGCATGCCCACTGTACAAAACCTATTATAATTGTACAGTTCAGTGGTGTTATTTTTTTCTTTTGAGTGTACCAAGGTTTGAACTCAGGACCTTGCGCTTGCTAGGCAGATGCTGTACCAACTGAGCCGCAGCCCCAGGTGTTATATCTTGACGATTTTATGGTCTGCACGCTTGTGTCTCCTCCCTTTCTCAACTCGTGTGCTGAGGTTCTTGCCCTCAATGTGATGACATTCAGAGGTAGAGCCTTTGCCAGGAAAATCCTCATGAATGTATTAGTGCTCTTATAAAAGAGATAGCACTCACATGACATTTCTGCCTTTGAGGACACAGCAAAAATATGGCCTGGAAGCAGGCCCTCAGCAGGCACCAAATCTTCCAGTACTTGCATTATGGATTTCTAGCTTCAAAAACTGTAAAAAAAAAGTTTTCATTATTTATGTCACCCAGAGTATGGTAATTTGCTATGGCAGACATGTGTGACATGGATTGAAATGTTTTTCAGCACGTGATGTCTTTGTCATCTCCTCTAAAGCTTCCCACAGTCTCTCGGTGTTGATGTCATGTACGGCTACAGCACAGTATCGGAGCCAGGACGACTTTAGTGAGCTCACCCTCTCCTGTCACCTCTAACCCCTGACAAAAACTGCTTTGTAATTATACTATTTCATGAATGTTAAATCAATAAAATCATGCAATATGGATCCTTTGGGTATTTTTTTTCCCACTCAAGATAATTTCCTTCAGGTTCATTTAAGTCCTTATGTAAATTCCTCTTTTTGAGACAAGGCCTCACTATGTAGCTCGGGCTAGCCTTTGAACTTCAGATCTTCCTTCCTTGGCTTCCTGAGTGCTGGGATTTAGTAACTTAGCCATCAAAGGAGATTGGGGTAACTTCCATTGTGGGGAACTTATAAGTAAACTTCTAGGGACATTTTAATACAATCTTCTATGTACAAACAGTTCTCTCTTTCTCTGGGAAAAATTCCCTATGGTACAATTGTAAGCCTTAGAGTTTAGTACATTTTCATTTTTCAAAGTAACTACCAAACTATTCTCCAAGTGGTTGTATTATTTCTATCAACAATGTGACATCCAAACCTAAAAAGACCTCATTCAACTTAAAACCATAGAGTTACTTCTTCATTTTCTTTAATTTCATAGTTTCAGCTCATATGTAGGCCTAGGATTCATTTTGAATTAATTTTTTGTGTATTGGGTGAGGGCCTGAAAGACATTTTTTTGTAGGCTTGGGGACTAACCCAGGCCTCACATATGCTAGTTAAGTGTCCACTGAGCTGCATTCCTAGTCTCCTTAATATTTTGTTTTAATTTTGAAACAGGGTCTTACTGTGTTGCTCAAGCTGGCCCAAACTTGCAATCTCTCTGCCTCAGACTCCAGAGTGTTCAGCATCACAAATGTTCACCACCAGGGCAAAAATGTCTTAAATCTTTTAAAATCAGAAGAAAAAAAATGAGCATAATCAGCTTGGATTGCATTTGTCTTTATACCAGCACAGCTGTAAAATATAATTTTTAATTATTTTAATGAAAACACTGCCTCTGCTGTACTTTCTGACACCAAATACAGCACCTCTGTATTTCTCTGACATCAACTGTGATCTACAATTCAATTCAATTCTGAAAGCAATTCTGGGTAGTTCAGCAGATACCACAGTTCAAGGCTCAGCCCCACTAGACTGTTTCCATTTAGATAACAGTCACAAATCCCTGAGGCCACCCACACTTCTGACTGACAACTATAAATTCAAGGGCGCGTGGGCTGGGGTTCTCACTCAGTGGTAGAGCACCTGCAGAACACTTGCCTAACATTCAAGGCTCCAGGTACAATCCTCTGCACCCTATACAAATACATGCACACATACATGCACGTTCCTACAGTTTCCTCCTCGGGATTGATAATTCACTAAAACAACTCACGTACCTCAGGAAAATACTTATTTATGCTTATGAGCTTATTACAAAGGATACAACCCAGGAACAGTTATGGAGAGAAGGATCAGAGCTTCTCTGTCCTGTCCTCTCACGCTCTTCCTCAGTACCTCCACATGGCCACAACCCAGAACCCCTTTGATCTCGCATTGAAGTTTTTTTTTTTTTTTCTGGAGGGTCTGGGTTTGAATTTAGGACTTCACACTTGCAAAAGAAGGCACGCTACCACTTGAACCATATCTACAGTCCATTTTGTTATAGTTATTTTGGATATGGGGGAGGGTCTCTCAAACTATTTGCGCTGGCCTCGAGCCTCCATCCTCTCCATCTCAGCCTCCAAGGTAGCTGGGATTACAGGCATGAGCCTCCAGTGCCTGGCTTCATTGAAGAGTTTTAATAACCCATTTCCCAGCTTTCTCTTGTCCCTGGAAGCCTGGTGTGGATGAGGCTAAAAGTACATAACTACCCTCCACTCTTTATGAACCAGCCACCATCCTGAAGTTATCTCAGGGCTCCACCTGACTCACTCATTAGCATAAACCCGGGTGTAATCAAATGGGGCTCATTAAGAATAACAGAAGAAATCCTTATCTGGAAATTGCAAGGGTTTTAGGCACTTAATTTTAGGAACCAGGGAAAGAAGCCAAATTTTGTTTTGTTTTGTTATTTGGACTCAAAATCTCACGTGCCTCAGCTTCCTGAGTGCTGGGATTATAGGTGTGTATCAGCACACCTAGCTCCAAATATGTCAGTTTGAACTCAGAGCCTACACCTTGAACCACTCCACCAGCCCAATTTTTTTGTATTGGGGTTTTTTGGGATATGGTCTTGAGAACTATTTTCCCAGGCTGGCTTTGAACTGCGTTCCTCCTGATCTCTGCCTCTTGAGTAGCTAGGATATAGGCGTGAGCCACTGGCACCCGGCTCCAAATATAATTTTTTATTATACTATAGGTCTCAAAGGGCTGGAGGTTACAAAAGTTGTTAGTTAGGTGGTCTTCCCAGGTGTGAAGCTCTGACAGTTTGGGAGAGGGTGATGCTAATGAAAACACAGCAAAATGGACTGGCTTGGGGGAATTTACAGTTATAACTAGTTGGACTGCCTGATGGGTTGAATGTGGGAAGTGAATGCAGGAGAGGAAGTGGGATTTTGAGCTCAAAGAACTGAATGGATAATGGTGCCAACCAAAGAGAATATTGGGAAAGGAGCGAGACTGGGATAAAATCTCCGGCATGATGAGTTTCAGATGACTGAGACATGATGTGGAGATATTAAGTAGCCAATCGTATCTGTGAATCTTTAGAGTCAAGGACTAAATGATAGATATCACTGGGAGATACTAAAGTAGAACAAGGACTCAGCCCTAGCTACTCCAGCTTTTAAAGATTTCACCAGAGAGAAACAGTCAGCCACGGGTATGGAAAAGGAGGTCGGTGAGGGACCAGGAATGTCAGGACAGTGTGATGTGGGTGAAAGTTTAGGGGAAACGGGTTTCAAGATGTGGATTTTTAGATAAGAGAACTGGAGCCAGCTTTGGAGCCTGGAGGTGATCAGCAATGTTAAGTAATGTCCCAGCTGGATCTGGACAGGTGACTTCGAAGTTCTCGCTGGTGGGAACGAGTACTGTGGAAAGATGAAAAATAGTGAGAATTTATGCAGTGAAGAGCACAGAGAAATAGGGCAGTTGTGAGAGACAGTTTTGGAGTCGAGAGGTTTATTTTAGGTCAGAGGAATTTTAGTATGTTTATATGCTGATGAGTGTAATCCAATAGAGAAGGAAAAACTAATTATGTTGTAGGAGTAAAACCTTCAGGAATGTGGGAGTGAGAGGAATCTTGGTCACTAGGCCAGGACTGCAGGGCCTGGCCTTGGTAGACAGGGACACTTCATTGTGTTACTATGCAGATAAGAGTGGTTTGATGGTGAGAAGATAGGGGAGTTCATGTCTGGTGCGTTTCATTTTTTTCCATGAGGTATGAGTCAAAGTTCACCAGTAAAAAGTGGGGATTAGGCAGGAAGTGTAGGAGCCTTTTAGTAGAAAGGAAATGTATGAAATAATCTTTTATCAAGTATCAGCGTAGGAAGGAGGTCCTTCCAGGATTAAAGTGCCTCTCCCAAGCCTTTTCTCCTCTCACTGGACCTTTTGCTCCTTTCATCATCATTTGCAGTTGCATCTTTATTAGTTCACGTGTCTGTTCCAAATTAAAGACGGCACAGGAGGGCAAGGACCTTATTTTCCAATGCACAGAGCCAGCAAATAGTCACTAAATAAGTACTTGTTGAAACAAAGTTAATGAATGGACGCCTTCAGAATTTCGTCCTGGGCCACCCCTGATAAGCAGTAACTGTTTGGACAAGCCACTTCCTCTCTGAGCCCTCATTTCGGAATATGTATCCTGGGAACTAGCACCCCGTTCTTCCCCCTCCCCACGTTATCTCGAGGAGGATCTGAGCCAATAACCCTAGAAACGCTCCATCAAGCAGTCCTTAAAGGGAACGGGCTATGATTTGCAACCCGCCGGTGGCCGCGCAGGTGGCTGGTGATGGGGTGACGCGAAGGAGAGTCCAGCGGCCCGCGGGGGGCGGGGCGATCCAGCCCCCTTCAGTCCCCGCCCCTCCGGAGGCGCTGGCCGGCGAGCGCGGGGACGCGGTGGCCGAGGGGGAGTAACTGTCAAACCTCGCCGCTTGGCGCCACTATTTAAATGGTACGTGCCTGCCTCGCAGCTGTGCGTGCTTGGGGCGGGGCTGCGAGCGCTTGCAGCGGGGCGGGGCTGGAGGCGGGGCAGGAAGGCGGAGGGGCTGGAAGGGGCGGGGTCATCGGGCTGGAGGGGCGGGGCCAGCGCGCCCCCCCGGCGGGGCTCACTGCGCTTGCGCTGACAGACGCAAGATGGCGGACAGTGCGGAACTAAAGGTAAAGCGCAGCTCGAATTCACTTCTAATATTCGGCCGCGGAGACGGCGCTGCTGGTGCCGGGGGGGATGGGTCCGATCCTGGGGGGCCGCTCGGGCCTGGCTCCATCCGGCCCTGGAGTTGTGGGGAGGAGAGGCGTCCCCGGCCGCAGCTGAGGGGGCCTGGCTGCGGCGGGCCGCGGGCCCCGGTGCCTCGGGGGCGCTGACGGGTCGTCCCCGGCGTGTTATTGTTGTGGACGCCTCTGGCGGGGGTGGCGGGGGAAAGCCAGAGCGAGTCGGGAGCCGGGGGCCGCCGCTGTCCCCGAGGCCCCGGCCCCTCACCGTGCAGCCGCTCCCCGCCCCCCATGGGGAGCCGGGCTGGGGGCAGGGAGCTCCGAGGGGGAATTGGGAAGCGCCCCGCCGCCGCTTCCTCTTCCTCCCTGCCGTCCCGGGCTGCTGTCAGCGCTCGGCTCCGACCCCCGGGAACTTGGCTGCGGCCGCCCCGCCCCTCCCGGCGCCCCCGCCCCGACTCCGCTCTGCCTGCCGCCCGCCGCCCGCCTGTCAGGGGGCCCGGGCGCCCGGGGAGGGAGCGCGGGGCCGGGCCGGGCAGAAGCTCCGGCAAAGTTTAGCGAGCCCCGAGTCGGCGTCGGGGCTCGCCGAGGGGCGGCAGGGGGTTCTGCCCAGGCGGGACTGCGCTGACCCTCCCGACTCGGGGACCCCGCGGGGAGCAGCCCCTCGGAGACGGCGCGTTTGGCTTGGGGGCCGCGGCGGGCGCTGGGGTGCTGCCGCCTCCCTCCTGCGCGGCGGTGTGGACCGCGACAGGAGCCTGGGGGTCTCTGCACACACCATGATGGCGATGCTCTAGCTGATGGAGGTGAATGGTTCGTGTTTATATCCCCCCGTTGCCTTTTGTTTGTGGGGACATCTTGCTGGCCATGTTGATTTGAACGACATTCTCCCCCCGCACCCCACTCCAACCCCCGGCAGATAGAACGCTCCTCCGTTCCTCTCAACTGTACGGATTACTCACGCCTCGCGAAATCCGATGAAAGGGTGCCCCCTCCCCGCCTCCCTCCACCCCAGTCTTTACCTGCCATGGCTTCTTTGCCCAAGCAGATGTACCACCACACGGCAGCTGGGGGCGGGGGAGCCCTTAGGATTGGATAGTGACAAATGGGGCTCCGCTTGGATAATTTTGGTTTAGGAGAAGCAGTTCTTAACTAACGCACATTACTGCGAGGCTCTGTACGCGGTAACCCCTTCTCTACGGCTTCCTGTGTGTGAGCCAAACAGCTGGTTAGATCCCAACCCAGAGAGCTGACATCCCTGTCAGACCGGAGAAGAGACTGGGGTTTCAGTTGTAAATCTTTGGGGAGGTTTATACCTTCTTTTTTATAATTAATAAAATTATTTAAATTTCTTTCTCCGTCCTATTGAAACAGCTGCTAGAATAAGCAAACAGCAGGTTTGTTTCTGGAGAGTTTTTCTGTGGAAAAGTCCCCCTTTTTCCTAATAACTCTGGCGTGTTACCAGTCTAAGTTTTGTGTATTAAGGTGTGAGCTTTGACTGTCATTCTTTCTAAAATTCTAATTACTAATTTAAGGCAGAGAAGACTTGGAATGCGTAATTTCTTTCATCACGCTTTCAAACCATTGACCGAAATGAGAAAGCCTCAGGAATTTCAGTATTTGGAGATAATTAAAAAGTATACAACTAAGATACATTGTTTTCTATAGTTTCTTAAGATAGAGTCACTGTGTTACTGTGCTCTTTACTGTGTAATATTTATTTTGTTAGGACTCCATTTGAATGATCAGTTCTATTACATATCCACCATAGAGTAGAGCTCCGAAAAGCTTGTGGTGCTCTAACAATATACTCTTGGTGCTGTCCAAAGAGACTAGTGTGGAAAGCACATGCTGGGAGGTTTCCTTCTTTGTTCTTTCTCATTTTAAGAAAGTGCCTTTGGGGATAGATGAGATCTCTGGTGTGAGACTTGCAGGTAAAGTTCTTTGAACAAATGAGCCAGTATCTCACAAACACCGAACACTTGAGGAAAACATTATTTTTCTAAAATTGTCTCTCTCTCTCTCCTCGCTCCAAAATGTACTTGAGCTTTTCCAGAGGAGTTGTTTTCCACTTTTGTGTTCCTGTTGTATAATTTTTCAAGTTACACTGTTTTGACGTGTTGGCATGTTATCGTGTGTGCCTGAGACTTTTGGAGATGTGATAAATTACTTAGCTGGTGATAGCTGCGTTAAAATTTTTGCTAATACTTCACTGTGGTTAGATGCCTTCTTTTTTGGGGAGAGGGGGAGGTGATCTCAGGAACGCCTACCATGGTTATTTCAGAATGTGCATATATAACTTTGTGCAGTAAAGTTTGGAAGACACTCCTTTTGGAAATGTTTTCTCGGGGCTTTTTGCGTGTGATTTTTTTTCCTCCCATTTTGGAGGTAAACAGCATACATCCTAATAAGGTAGGAAATATCAGAGTAAGAGTTAAGAAAAACCTAGATTTTGAAAATACAGTACTTCCAACTGCAAAACTTTTTCATTGTCCTCGTTCACAGCCCAACATTTATTTTGTTGTGGATTGTACTCGTAATTATTTTCTTCATGGTCCTTTTAATGACTCCTTTTACATTTATAGTGATTTTGCAAAGATCAGATGGGAAAAACAGATCTCTATCCTCTGTAGGAATAGTGCATGCTGTAACATTCAAGATATTGCCAATAAAAATTAGATTGTGAGTCATACATATCAAAATGAGTTCTCTGTGCTCATTTGTTTATGAAAAGTTTAATTTTTCATTAGGGGAATACTCGTAAATGACATTTGTGAGAATGTGGAGGGTGAATATTTTATTGTCTTTAGGAACTTAAAAAGCAAGAGGGTGTGATGGCCAGATGATCTTGGAGTTAATACTCCGACAGCTTCATGTAGTTCCCCTTGAAGTACTTTTTTCTTTCCTTTTTATTGAGACAGGGTCTCCCTGGCTAGCCCAGGTTGGCCTGGAACTGGCAATCCCCTTGCCACAGGCTCCAGAGTACCGGGATTGCAGGCACGTGTCACCACACTCGGTTTCCAAATTATTTTTTTCTTCACAAATGTTTTTTGCATTAAAACTTAAACCAAGCTGTATGGCTGTTTTAACTCTAAAGGAGGAACAGTGGAAGGAAGAAGTTCATTATCATTTTAGTGGAGTAAATAATGAAATTCATTCAGAAGAAAAGTCATATTTTTCAAAGTATCTGCTGTATTGGCTTGTCAATAAATTCAGTTGTCATATTCTGCAAATTTATTTTCAAGAAATAACCACTTAGTTGTGATCTTTGTGGTGTAATTTGCTTCTATTTCAGATAGAGGCAAGTAAATCTGACAGTTTATTCATGGATTGATTTTAATCTCTACAACTTGCTTTTGTCAAGTACCACGTCTAGATGGCTTTTGTTTTATGTCACTCTTTTTGTGAATGGTATTTAAAAACAATTTCTCAAACACTTTAGATTTTAAGTACTTCATGTAGTTTTGAAATGTTGCCTTCTTTTCCTGTGTTTTCTTCTGGGTGATTGCATTGTCTTCTTTTCAGAGTGTCTTGTGATCCTGTTGGTTGCAGTAGTACCTAGTGGACAGTCCACGCTGATTAACCTTGGGTTCTCCTGGTTAATCAACATGCTGCTCCAGGGTTCTTGTGGAGGCTTTGGAGTTCAGTGTAATTTTTACCTTTTCTTGCTGGTGACTAGGGATAAGTGCATAAAGTGCTCGTCGTTGTTGAAGTGGGAACTGGGAGGAAGAATCCAAGTCAGGATCTTAAGATGAAATGTACCCTTTAAAAACAAAAATGTGGTTCATTACTTCCTAGAATCGATTGTACTGTTTTCTGAAGTATCAGTTCTGACGTTAAACATCTTGTTTTTTGAATGTTTGAATAATAATTTTAGTTATATAGTACTTTTCAGTTCATACCGTATCATGTGATCTCACTTGATCTTTCTAACAGTTCTTTCAGGTAGAAAAGTGATAACTCTCTTCTATAGATAAAAGAAGACTGTAAAGGGTTAGTGACTAAGCTTAAGGTCTTACAAATAAAAGTGCCAGGGATTTGAACCTAAGTCTGTGGTTTCAAAACTCTTATTGCAGGTCTACTTAAAGGTGCCACGGCAGTCCTGGAGTCCTCTAGGGTGCCTGGCTCACGAAGAATTTTAGTTGTTGCTAATACTTGCCCTTTTGCTCTGTGCCATGGTATTTTGGATATTTCTTAGGCTTTTTGCAAACTTTCATGCAAAAAGTTTGGAGTTTTGTTAGCTGGAATCATACGTGTTTGTTTTTGCAAGTACCATTTTGCTTGGGAAAATTTCAGAGAATACTGAAAAGTAAGCAGAAAAATAAACAGCACCTGTAATTCCAGCTCTCAGAAGTATTATGGTTAACAGCTGGGTATTTATCCATTTAGGCTCCTCTCTGTGACTATACGTGTATGCACATTCATCACAAAAGAGATCACAATATTTTTATTTGTAGCCTGTTATTTTCATGGCTATCTTACCAGCTTAGTAAATATAGTCTAGTTTACATTGTATTTTACTCAAGAAGTCCCTATCATTAGCTTTTTGCTTGTTTTTTTTTTTTTTTTTTGGCAGTACTGGGGTTTGAACTCAGGGCTTCATGCTTGCAAGGTAGGTGCTCTTCCACTCGAGCCACACTCTGCCAGCCTGTTTTGTGTTGGGTGTTTTTGCAAAGATAAGGTCTTGAACTATTTACCCCGGCTGGCTTCAAAGTGCATTCCTCAGTAGCTAGGATTATGGGTGTGAGCCACCAGTGCCCAGCGCATTTTCTTTTTGTGGTGATACTGAGTATTGAACCCAGGGCCTGGACAAACAGCTTTATGTCGAAATTTGCAAATATTTTATTTTAACTAAATATATTAATATGACAGACCTTTTTTTGTGCATTAGAGAACAATACAAGTGGTTTCTAATTCATGTATTTTAAGTGAAGTAAATTAGTAACTCTTGGTTTATTCATTGTTTCATCTTCTTTGTTTCTGTTTCTATAATGTGTCAGATTATTAAATGATGGTAAGGATAGATTTTACAAAATGTAAGCAAATGTTACTTATGAATCAGAACATTTGATAAAATATGAAATGATTATGAAGTAGTGTGTTTAATGTGTTTCAAGTATGTTTGATTTTGGAAATCATAGTAATCAAATATTGAAAATTTTGTGCCTTATTTAGATGCTTATCAGGTTTTTTTTGTTGTTTTTGGTGGGTGGGACAGGGGTTTGAACTCAGGGCTGCGCACTTGCAAAGCAGGTGCTGTACTGCTTGAATCACACCTCCACTCTGCTTATCAGTTTTAAACTAACACTTTAAAACTATTGGACAGAGGCTGGTGGAGTGGCTCAAGTGGTAGAGCACCTGCTTAGCAAGTGTTAGGCCCTGAGTTCAAGCCCCAGTACCGCCCTTGCTCCCCTCCCCCCAAAAAAACCCACTACCAAACATTGTAGAGAAAGTAGAAGTGAGAATTTGTTCTCATTTTTTTAATCTCAAGGCAGAGTTGCCATGGTATTGAATTGGTAGGTAACATTGTTTTGAGGAGCTTGTTATAGAAAGGTTTACATAGGCAGTGAAAACATTTTTCTTATTTTAAGAAGGAACTTTTATGGGTTAAGCCAATTAATAAATGCATATATAAATTAAGAATACTTTTATTATTTTTAGACAGGGTCTTTATGTAGCTCAGCCTGGCCGCAGACTCATTATCCTCCTGCTCAGCCTTTGGAGTGCTGGGATTATAGGTGCGCACTACTACCATCGTGTCCGGCAAGAATACTGTTTGAATAAGATCTGAAAAAGTACTGTACTGTGGAGGGAACAGTTGAAATTAAGAGTGTGAAATTGATCATATTCTAAATTTGATTTGGTCTCCACCTAAATCTGCATTATTTAACAAGTCTATTTTTTTGAAATAGGCAGTAGAGAAGTTTTAAAGTACTTAGTTGTCCCTTACTGTCAATTTCAGAAGTACAGATACCCATGACTTAACAATTTTTGACATAGGATGGTGAGAAAGTGATGACAGTCAGTCAAACTTTGAATTTTGGCCTTTCAGACCAGGCTGGCAGTATGTGGTGCTGGCATGGGCAGAGGTAGCAGGCTGTGGCTCCTTGATGACCATTCAGCCACGTGACAGACAGAAAGGGTGGACACCTGGTGCCCCTCAGTGTATGGTGCTGCTGAGCTATGGTGTTTGGTGGCTTGGGTGTAGTAAGTGCATTTCTGACTAGTTCCACCTTAGGATGGACTCATTAGGACATAATTGTAAGTCAAGGAGCATCTTAAATACTAATTGCTATTGTGCTTTTGCCATTTCTACTGTTACATGTTTATGATTGTAGTTCCCCTTCTATGTTAAAAATTGCACAACTCCTGTTGCTTTTGATTCCCTCAAGCTTTTTGTTTGTTTGTTTTTGTTTTTGTTCTTTTGGTGGTACTGGGGTTTGAAGTCAGGGCCTTGAGCCTGCAAGGCAGTCTACTGCTAGAGTCCTGCCCCCAACTCTTGATTCCCTCCTCTACTGGTCTCAGTGCTGTCACGTGCAAAGATAATTGCTCAGAACCTTTTCCTCAGAGTTTTCTGTTAAATCTTTATTCTTTGCCAGGAACTTCTAAAATTCATCAAAATGAGGAAACCATCTTTTTTCTCTGTTTTTTCTTAATTAGCAAATAAAATAAACCTTTTGAGCATGAACTAGTATCTGAAATATCAGTAACTCTTACCAAGCTATTCAAACATTCCTACTTTTGAAAACTTGATTACTTCCTTTTTTTGTCTGCTGTTCTCTGCTTTTAAATTTCTCCTTTTTGATTGCCAGGTGAATTTCACCAAAACACTTCTTTTATCTTGTCATTCCTGTCTGTAAAAACTTTCAGTGGCTTTCCATCAAAAACAGAATAGTCTTAGCTTTCAGTCTGGTATTCAAGCTTTTCTGTAGTTTGACCCCAGTCTACTTTGTGTGTGTATGTTTTGTCTCCTTAGCTGGACAGAAAAATTCCTTAAAGCCAACAGTTGTTAGTTTGCTTCTTTTTGTTGGTTAGTATTCTGTTTTTACACCAATCCATTCTCTTCCATCCCTACCCTCTGGGTGCAACAGGTGCTAATATGTATTTATCAAATGAACAAATGATGTTCAACATTTATTTCAGTCAGGGACCGGGCTGATGCTCATGTCTGTATGACAGCCTAAATTGGAAATGTTCTTAGGCAGGATCATATCTTTTTTCTGTGTTTTAGCTGCTTTGTAGATTGACTTGAATAACATTAAATCCAGGATAATTTATGAAGGATTTTTTTTTCTTTTTTTTTGAGATAGCGTCTCACTATGCAGCCCAAGTTGGCCTAGCTCCTCCTGCCTCAGCCAATCAAGTGCTGGGATTACAGGTATGCACTTTCTCTGGCTTGGTCCTTTTTTAAGTGAATGGGGGATGTATAACAGCTTTATTGATATAATTCACATGCACTTTCTCCATTTAAAGTGTACAATTAAATGAGTTTTTGTGTGTTCACAGAGTTGTACAGCCATTACTGCAATCAGTTCTAGAATTTTTCTCACTCAAAACCAAACTGCATCTTTTACACCATCTCCCCACCTTCTTCCCCCAGCCCTAGGGAACTGCTGATCTATTTTTTTGTCTCTGTACACTTCCCTAGTTGGGATAGTTCATATAAATGGAATCATATAGGTGGCCTTTTATGTCTGGCCTTCCATTTCAGTTTTTCTCTATATGGGCATTTAAATACGTATGTCTGTATATTTGCAATATGTTTTGTGTGTGTGTGTGTGTGTGTGTGTGTGTATACATATATATATCAGAACAACAAAATTGGACACATAAAAGGAACTCTGTACATAAATATTTTTTCTGACAACATAAGTACAATCATACTATACATAATATCATGTCATTTACTTTGTTTTACTCAACAGCATATATTGTCCAAAAATGAAATCGTTTAATTTTTCTTAACACTGTAATATTTCATACCTATGTTTGTAGAGATCTGTTTCTTGAATTTATTGATACATTTTAAAGTTCTTAAGGGGGTTAACATGTGCAAAGCCCTGGGTTCAATCCCTGACATGGCAAAGAAAGAAAAAATTCTTGTTTTGCTGGTTTTGCTAGACTAGGCTGTATGTGTGTGTGCGTGTGCCTGGAATCAAACCCAGAAACCCAGATGCCTTGTGTCTGCTAAGCATGAGTTCCACCTCCACCATGAACTGTATCCCTAACACTACCATATTATATTGTATGTAACCTCTGCTGTATTAATGGTGGAGTTTCACTAAAAAAATAGATATACATAGCAGGTAGGGTTGTTTGACTTGAGGAGAAATGGAATGTGGGCTCCTTCTGGGATTGTGGCAGCACATAGCTAAAGCATTTTCGTATTTGGGTTTCTGAATGTGAGCAAGACTGTTTTTAGTTTCATTGCATGGTGCTTAAAATAGAACTTAATATGCTATCTTGTGCTTTATGTTGAATTTTAAAACTTTTTCTTAAAATAAATCATGCAGGTCTAATCTTAAAGACCAGAAAGATTTCAGAGTAAATATTTAGTTATTTCTTTTTTTTTTTTATTTCAAAGCATCTCTCCAAAGGATATTTATTAATCCTTTCCATTTCTAGGGTATTTTATTTATAATTTTATTTTTTCTTTTTAGTTGACACATAATAATTAACCTATTTATGGGGTGGGTTTTTCTCATTTTAAAGTCATCACTCTGGTCTCTAGGCTTCTGTAAGTTACCCAAGAAAGGGAATGGAAAGGTGCTGTCAGATTTAGGTGGTGGCATAGAATTGTATGAGTAGTTGTGATCTCCATCACCAGATTCTTGGAATTAAAGAAATAAAAATTAAAAAATGAAAACTGGTTATTTAGCTCAGTAGTAGAGCATTGGCCTAGAGTGTTCAAGACCCTTACTTCCATCCTTGGCATTGCAAAGAAAAAAGAAAAGAGCTACTTACACATAGTGTCCTTGATGAAGCAATGAAGCTCAAGTAAATTGTAAAATATGTTGTGTGATAAAGTGAAAGGTACCTGTGACATTCTTTTATTCATACCAAATCTGACAGTTTACTCAGAGAAAAGACTTGTGTAGTCGTTTGAGTTGCAAACTTAAACTAATCTTTGGTTTTTCTGGAGAATAGGGGCTTGCTTTTTGACCAGGCCAGCCTCCTGCTTTATGCTTTTTTTGGGTACTGGGGTTTGAACTTAGGGCCTTCACCTTGAGCCACTCCACCAGCCCTTTTTTGTGAAGGGTTTTTTGGTATAGGATATTATGAGCTTTTTGCCTGCACTGGCTTCAAACCTTGATCCTCCTGATTTCTGCCTCTCCTGATTTCATGCTCAGATTCAGGCATGAGCCACCGGCATCCTGTTTGATTACACTTCTTGTTAGCACTGGGATAATAGAAGCCGGCATGGAACCACTATCCTTTCCATCTTGACCTCCTGAGTAATTTGACGTGATAAGCCTACCTTGCTCAACTTTTTTTTTCTTTCTTTCTTTTTTGAGGCAGGGTCTTCCTTTATAGCCCAGGATGGCCTAGAACTTACTGTGTGACACAGGCTTGCCTTGAACTTGAAATCCTTCTGACTCCACCTTACAAGTTCTGGGATTATAGAGGTATGCACCACCACACCTGGCAACAAGCTGCTTCTTTGATAAAATACCATTTTTACTTGAAATAATTGCTGGCAAAGTGTGGTTAGACACTGGGTGTTTACCATGCATTTTCTTGAAAATAAAGTGAGCCAGTCACTGCAAGGAAAACAATGACAGTATTCCTTGCTAACGATAAAGTTTAACCTTTCAAGTGGAAATAGAATTTTGGGAAACTTGTATTTGCCACTATAAGTTTGACACAGTTTCCCAGTACTTACTTGACTTTTATAAGATCAGTGTGGTATTAATGAACATTTTATGTTGAAGGTGTATTAGAGAAATGCATCAAAATGTATGGTTTGGAACAACTGTGGAACTTAGTGAGCTCATATTTTCCAAAACCAATGCATGATGTTGTAAAATCATGCTCTGGTAAAACGACCCATTGGAAATGGGTGTTAGACTAATGAATTTCAACAAGTAGGAAATGTTCTTTGATAGGATTTCAGATTCCATACTGGAGCAGCCTTTAAGAAATTGCCATTTGTTGAGTTTTGGTGAAGGATCAAAGAACATCAAAAGTTGAAAAGGCTAAAATTGAATATTTTAATAAAAATACTGCATTTTTTTCTCAACCATATAGCTGAGCGAGACTGGATTTTCTTCGTACCCTTCAGCCAGAACGACCTAATGCAGCAGATTGAATGTGGAGGTGGCTGTGAGAGTCAGACCATTCATTAAGCTAGACATTACAGAGATTTGCAAAAATGTAAAACAATGGCATTCTTCCACTTATGTTTTTGAAATTAGTTTTCCTAAAATGGTGTCTAGTGAATGTTAGGAAGTAATGGATTTGTTATTATTTATTAATTTATTTTTGTGCTGGGGATTTAACCTAGGCCCTTGTGCATTACTATTTTTAAATGACAAATCAATAAATTCTTTTCTGTTTTGCCAGGTATGATGACACACACCCATAATCCTAGCACCCTGTAGTCAGGAGGATCACAAGTTTAATGGCAGACTGGGCTAATAGTGAGACCCTCTTCACAAGTAGTCTCCAAATTTTCTGTTTTAATTTCTTATTTTCCAGCACTGAGGCTTGAACTTAGGACTTCATACTTGCTAGGCAGATGCTCCACCACTTGAGACACTCATCCCTGTTTGTTGTGTATTTTTGAGACTATTTGTCTAGGCTTGGCTTTGAACTGATCTTCCTGATACCTGCCTCCTGAGTAGCTGGGATTATAGGTGTGATTGAGCCATGGTGCCCGGCTTGCTTTAATTTCTAATATGATGCAGTCTTTTTTTTTTCTTCTTCTTTCCCTTTTGGGCAGAGCTGAGGATCAAATCCAGGGTGTCCTGCAGGGTAGGTAAGGAGTCTACTACTGAGTTGTACCTCCAGTTCTAGTAGTACCGTCAATAGATTCAGTCAAAAGGTGTTTGGGGACCTTCCACTTTCTAGAGTATACAAGAGTCCTAAGAGCAGAAACTTTGGAAACCTGAACGTTTTTTAAAATACAAAATTTGCAGGTTGGGGATATAGCTCATTGGTTCAGTGTTTGCCTAGCACAAATGAGGTCCTGGATTTGATGAACGTACTGCAAAAAAAAAAAAAAAACAAACAACAACAACTAAAGCCAACTTACAGTATAAAACCTTGTAACTTTAAATAGTACCTCCCTTTCATTTTCTCATCCATCGTATTTTTTATAATTTAAAAGGAAAAACTAGTTTTCTCTCCAGTACAGCGATCTGTTAACAAGGCAAGTGTGCTAAGCAGCAGCTGCTGAATTAAATCCTGCTTCTCGTAGTAATAGTTTGCACTGCCCTGAGTGAATGTGCTTAAAGTACTTTTAATCAGTAATGTTATGGGAAGTATGTTTTTTGTTTTTCAAGGTTATGTTTCAACCCTGATTGCTTTTTTCTGTGATCATGGATGAGAATTGATGGATAAATGAAACTCCATGAAGATGTCCCAGCTACTTGTGGCCAGTAATTTCCTCTCTAGCAGAGCTTAGTGCTTAGCAAATATCTCAGATTGATCTGCAGTTCACACATTTTGTGTTTTCTTTTCTTTTGGATTATTAAAGCTGAATAACTTTACCATATACATTGTTTCTATGCAAATAATGCTGCTAATAACAAATTAGTTTTACCTAACATTCTTTCCATTGAGCATAGCAAGGTGATTAGACAAACTTTTATAATAGTTGCCACATAATACCAAGAAGTAACTTTGTAAAGCAGTCTGAATTTAAGGGTTATTAATTTTACCTGTTCATCCTTCCTCATTATTCTGAGCTATTTCTGGGACTACCTGAATTCATGAGTAAAGACTAATAGCAATTGTAAAATTCATGTTCTTTTCCCTAAGTATGATTCAATTAGATGTGAAATACTAAACTTTCTTTAGAAGGTCTTTCACCATAAAGATGTGATTTTGAAATGGCATATTAGAATAACTTTTGGAGCAGAAATACTCCTTTTCCGGTCTTGACACCGGGGGGAAATGCACTTGAAGAATAGAGACCAGAGTTTTTCACATATCACTCTAAAAAAGCACAGACAGAAATTAAGCCAGGCGCCAATATCTCATGTCTGTAAACCCAGTTACTCAGGAGGCAGAGATTAGGAGGATCTTGGTTTGAAACCAGCCCTGGGCAGATAGTTCTTGAGATCCTCCCTCAACAATAACAATAACTAACACACAAAAAAAGAACTGGTGGAGTGGCTCAAGGTATAGGCCCTGAGTTCAAACCCCAGTACTGCAACAACAACAACAACAAAAAGAATTAAAAAGCACTCATTTCTTGTTTTTTTTTTTTGTACTGAGGGTTGAACCTCTAGCTTGCTCCATGCCCCCAGCCCTGTTGTAGGAGTTTGATGATTAGCTGCCTGGAAAATTTAGTGGGATGCTTGTGCCCATTGAAATCAATGATTATGGACACGTAGTAATATCTGCTCTCCTGAGTGCAGGCATGCTATTCTCCTGCAAAGTAGGTACCAGTTGAATATGCCAGGCATAGCGGGACAAGAGAATTTTGCAAAGGAATTTTTTTTTTGTGTGATCTACTTTGGAATCTTGCTAAACTTGAACCTGAAGCTGGTGATGGAGAGAGTGATAACATTGACGTAGGTTTTTCTGAAGTTCAGGTGTTACTTTGAAGCAAGTGAGGACAGGAGATTATAGTTGGAAATGGCATGTTTGAATAACTGATTGTGGAGGAGGTGCGGGTTCTGGGGGAAGGGTCCCAGAAGTGGCCATGGTTTGGGTAGCTGAGAATGAAGGGTAGTGATGAGGAGTTGAGTTGGGGTCTGGATGACAGAGGAAGGTGCTGAAACCTTCACTCAATGACTGGGACATCCTAGAGTTGCAGTGTCCAATCTTGTAGTCACTAATCATATGGCTTTTTGGGCATTTGAAATGTGGCTACTCCTAATTGAAATTTGCTGAAGAATAAACTATACACTGGATTTTGAAGACACAATATGAAAAAAAGAAAGGAAAAATATCTCATTAATAGTTGTTTTATGGCCAGCTACTCTGAAGGCTCATGCTTTGAGACTAGCCCAGGCAACAAGTTAGCCAAGCGAATCCTGATCAATAAGCTGGGCGTGGTGGTGAGCAACTGTAATTCCAGCTACACAGAAGGCATATGTAAGGAGCATCAAAGTCCGAGGCTGGCCCCTGGCAAAAGCGTGAGACCTACCCGAAATGTAACTACGACTACGTTGGGGAAGTGTGACTTAAGTGGGTAGAGCACCTGACTAACAAGAGGGAGGCCCTAAGTTTCAACACCAGTAACTGCCCTCCCCCAAAAAAACCCAGACAAATAATTGTTTTATGTTGATCAGATATTGAAATGCTCATATTTCAGGTTTACTGGGTACTTCAGTAAAACATATTACTAAAATTAATTTTATCTGCTTTTTTTTTTTGGTGCTGGGAATTGAACCAAGGGCCTTGAGCATGCTAGGCAAGCACTCTACCACTGAGTTACACCTCCAGCCCTTTTTAGTTTTAAAGTGTGACAAGTAGAAAATTTAAAATTACATATGTGGCTCATACTTGCAGCTTGTATTTCTTTTGGATAGCATTTTTCTATAGATGTTACCACTGATAAGGAGTTATGGGTATTAGGAGAGAAGACAACTGTTGGAGTCTGTAGAGCCTGGTATAAGACTCCTTTGGGAGGGCCAGAGGCATGGCTCAAGTGGTAGAACACCTGCCTAGCAAATGGGAAGCCCTGAGTTCAAACCCCAGTGCTACAAAAGAAGAAGAGGAGGAGGAGGAAGAAAGTGGAAAATCATCATCCTTTGGGAGAGGGACTGGACTTTTCTTAGACTTCTTTTTTTTTTCCTTTTGAGACAGGGTCTCACTATGCATCCTTGGCTTCCTGTGTGCTGGTGCTACAGGTTCACATCAGTGAGCCTGGCTCTTACGCCTTCTTTCATTGAGCTCCTGCTGCTTTTTCTTCTGCTGTTCTTGTGCTAGAATTAATTTCCTGTGCTTCAGCCCATCTGTCCTTCCCTTCCTTCCCTCTAACCCATGGCTAACCTTAGGGAGCTGACCTCATTCTTGTGGAGCAGAGAAATGTATAAACATTTATAATAGCCGAATAAACAATAGCCTTGTAAATGTAAATGACTAGCAGTGTACTCAGAAGAAAAGCGGTCCCTTCTGGCAAAGCTTATTTTAAAATGAGCCTTGAGAGTGAAGACATGAAACTTGGTGATCACCAGGAAGGTGTTTTCAACAGAGGGAGCATAGAGGAGGTATGTATGGAGCACATAGTAGATCCTGTGCACAGATGTGTATAGAGAACCATGAGGGCTCAGGAAGTTGGCGTCAGATTGGTATCAGAACTTTGTTTATTGAAACTTTGAGAATATGGATGCAGTGGTGCACGTCTGTAATCCCAGCACTCAAGATGCTGAGGCAGGAGAATCATTTGAACTTAGGAGTCCAAGACCAGGTTGGGCTATGTAAGATAAACAGATAAAACAACAAAAACCTGTGAGAGTCTGAAACTATGCTAAGTGCTTTAAAGTAAAAGACAATTCCATAGGAACAGGGAGTAGGAAGACCTGACCTGGTTTGTGTATTCAGGGAGGCTTTCCTACTTCTGAACCACCTGAACTACAAACTTCTCTATTCCAGTCCCGTCGAGTTTTTCTCAATGCTGTGCCTCCCTTTTCTTCCCACCTAGGCTGTTTGAGATCAGCTCTGTGTTGGTGTCAATGCAGCATGTTATAAATTGGTCTCTTATGCCTTCATTTTCCCTTTCATCTTATTTATTCTTCAGTAAATTGATTTTTAATTGTATGTCTATCTCTTTCCTGACCCTGGTTCCTACAATTTAAAGTGTTTTTGTAACTTCCCTTTTTTTTTTTTTTTTTAAGGTGTGGAGTGGGGGAGGTGTTGAACCTCAAGGGCTTCACAGTTCCTGGGCAGGTGCTCTACACTTGAACCACATGCTCAGCCCATTGCTTTAGTTAGCTTGAGGCTAGCCTCAGATTGTGGTCCTCCTATCTGTGGCCTGCTGCGTAATCAGGACCACAGTTATGAGCCATGATACCTAACATATTTGTTGAGATGGGGTCTCACTGACTTTTTGTCCAGGCTAGCTTAGAGCCTTGATCCTCCCAATCTCCACCTCCAGGATAACTGGGATTACAGGCATGAACCATGGTACCTGCCTTAATTTCTTGATCTTTGGACAAACTTTAAAAGAAAAAATTGTGGCTCAAGAGTGGCTCAAGTGCTAAAAGCGCCTGCCTAAGCAAACGTGAGGCCCTGAGTTCAAACCCCAGTGCCACCAAAAAGAGAAGAAAAAAGCAATTGTTAAAGCGTTTTTATTAGCATATGATAATTGTACAGGGGGTTTTGTTGTGACTTTGTCACATGTGTACCGCATTTGGTTCATCTGCTTCCCCCATTATTCTTCTCTCTCCCCCTTCTTAAATGAGTTTGACAGGTTTCAATGTTCCGTATTCATACTTGTGTAGAAAATACATAGACCATATTCATCCTCCTTTACCCTCTTCATTTACTACCCTCCTGGCTCCTGATAGTGCCCTCCCCTTCACACAAATGACCTATTCTACATTCCTGTCCTTCATTGTTTAAGTGTTCATTGTTCAGTGGGGTTTTGCTTTGGTATTTTACTTGTAAATATATTGCACTTTAGTCTTAACTCCCTCTTTTTAAAAACTATTTATACCATGGACCCCTTTTTCTTTTTTGGTGATGGTACTGTGGTTTGAACTTAGGGCCTTGTGCTTGTGAGGCAAGTGCTCTTCCACTTGAGCCACAAACCCAGCCCTGTACAAATTTTTTTAACTTAGTCTTCCAGACTAAAAAAATTATTGTTTGGGTACCAGGTACCAAGATTGGATGCTAGTTTATTTAATAGGCACTGGGTATATTTTTATATTGATCTTATTTGTGGCAGTTAACATGTATTTCTTACAGGTTTGCACTACCAGTATGGTTTCATAATAATGAAGGTAGGTACCAGACTGTGATTACTCATGTTATTGGCAGTGAACAAGATGCAGTCTATGTAGTTTGATTGAGAATGCACAGGCTTCTCTGATTTCACATAGGAGTTGTATAGGGAGAGGTAGGAAGGTACATTTGCTAATGTTGGGTGGCCAGAGGCAAGTATTTCAAAGGTGATAAGATGTAAGTTGAAAATGGAATGAGCGGAGTTTGCTAGTAAAAGGAACGGAGAGAGGAAAAAGTCCTGGAGGGTGGGTTACTGGTTAAGGGAAAGGTGGCAGTGTCACAGTGGGTTTCCTCAGGGCCAGAAGTAGTGGGCAGTAGTGGCCACTGAACAGCTTAAGCATGATGAGACTTGTATGTTGGGAAAATCACTGACAATGGAGGAAAATGATTTGGAGAGGATATTATTGGAGCTGAAAAAATCCTTAAAGACGTCTGGGAGAAGAGATGACGATAATGTAATTCAAGGGATTTGGACACTTTAAGTGGTAGAATTGACAGCACTTGGTAAATGAATATGGCAGTGAGGGAGGGGGTTCTGGCTTGGAAAATGGGTTAGGTGAATGGAAGGGTTGAGAGAAAGTTGATGTATTAAGTTTGGACATATTGCATCGAGTACTCTGGAACATAAAGCAGAGGTGTTTAATAGATATGTATTTGAAGTTCAAGACACAAAAGCTGGGCTGGAAAATAAAGCTTTGGAAATTATGATTAGAGATGGTATTTTGAAGTCATGTAAAGGAATGAGTTCACCTAGGAAGACTGGTTTGCATGAAAGTGAGGTCAAGAATTCAGGGGAACTCTCACAGATCAGGTCTGGAATAAGTTTTTAAAAAGCTTTTTAGACATCGTCTGTGAGATGTTGGTATTTTCAAGAGTTCTCCTTTCCTTACACTTATATATAATGGCTTCTTTTAAATTATGCAAGTATATGGATCCTTCTCTGTCTAAATCTGTTTGGCTTGTGAGCTTGGGTAGTCTGGAGTAGTTCAGTAATCTGAGTATTTTGGAAATGCATATAAGATTCGTAGTTGAAGGATCGAGATTATAGCTCAGTGGTAGAGCACTTGCCTCACATGCCCTGTGTTCCATCTCCAGCACTATGTAACAAACTAGATCGCTAGCGGAGAATCCTTCCAGAAATTGAGAGGAGGTATTGAGGTTAATCATCAGCTACATAGCATTTTTACTGGCTGCAGTAATATGGCCATGACATCTTGAGATTTGGTAATGATAATTCACGTTTTATACTATGTGTTTTGTCACCCTCATAGTAGTTCTAAAATGTCTATATGATTTATCATCTAAATGGGTACATTTAGGAGTAGAATGGGGATTCCTTAAATAAAACAGGCATAGAATGGAGCTTCTGGAAAATTGAAGATTGTATCATTTTTTTGAGACAGTGTGTCCCTATGTAGCCCATGCTGGAATTGAACTTGAAATCCTCCTGCCTCGGGCTTCTGATTGCTGGGATTACAGGTGTACACCACTATATCTGCCTGAAAATTATTTTATGAAGTGCTAAGACATGAGATGATAGTAGAGTGAACATTGATAATGAAAAAATAATTTTGTGACCAAGTACATTTGTACAACGTTAGATTAGCAAAACATTTCTTTCTGCTGGATTTCTTGGAGTCTTTAATGTGTTAATATATTTGAGAAGGGAAGGCATGATTAGGAACCATTGAATGTTGAATTTTCTGAACTTGTTTTGCCATAGTCTATTTCTCTAGATGCCTATTACCACTATCAACTCAGTTTGAAAAATGCTAATTTATAGTATTCTATCATTTACTTTTATTCTTAATTTGAAACCCAGATGGATCTTCTTCGTTAAAATTCCTCCATCCCCCATTGAACCCAGGGTCTTACACATGCTAGACAAGTGTACTACTCTTGATCTATATCTCCAGCCCATAAATTTTATTTTGGAATTTTGGTTGGTGACGTGTAGGTCACTCATATTAAAATAAGAAAACTTTAAAATTTGAAAACACAACCTTGAAGCCTGATGTGGTGATGCATGTCTGTAATCCCAGCACTCTGGAGGTAGAGCCAGGAGCACCGTAAGTTCCAGGCCAGCCTAGGCTACATTGTGAGACCTTGTCTCAAAAACAAGAGAAGCAAAAAAAGAACAAGTTTCCCACCATTGCTTGTTTTGATTGGTTATAATACTGACATTTATTTCACTTTTATTTTTTGGTGGGACTGGGTTGTGAATTCAGGACTTCTTGCTTGCAAAACATGTGCTTTATACTTGAGCCACACCTCCAGTCTTAATTCACTTTCTTTTCTTTTTTTTCTGGTGGTACTGGGATTTGAACTCACTTGCTAAGCATGCATTCTACTACTTGAGCCACTCTACCAGCCCTTATTTCACTTTCTAATGACAACAAAAGATAAAAGTTTTTTCTTTTACTATAACCATAGATCATTTCTTTCTTTTGTTGGCTAATTTATGAGTTGTCCTTTAGACATAACAGTTAAACATTTTTTTCTGTATTTGTGCTTTTTTGTTTTTTTAAATTATTCTGTAGCTTGAGTGTTCTTTGATTTCTGGTTGTTTGGTTTTCTTTCTTTTTAGGTTATTTTTTAGATAGGGTCTCAAGTTTTTTGCCTGGGGCCTACGTGAATCTTGATCCACTTACCAGCAGCCTTTATGTTTCTGGGACCCCAGGTGCGTGCTGCCGTGCCCTGCATGTTCGTTGAGATGGAGCCCATGAACTTTTTGCCTGGTTGGCCTCAATCTTTCTGATACTTTCGATCTCCACTTGACAAATAATTGGGATTACAGATATGAACCACCATGCCCATCCTTGCTTTTCTTTTTGTTTGGTCAATGTTCTGGATATATTAGAATGGATGCTAAAAGGCGTATATGGCTTTTGGCCACAGACTTTTGTGGGTAGACTAGCATCCTTCCCTTCCATGATTTATATAATATGTTTTCATGGACATCACTTTGAAATGTAATTTTATCTACATTAATGGAATTTCTGAAAAGAGACTAAGACCATTTTCTTAAACTTGCTTTCACAACCATAAGTAGTTTTGCATGTAAATACTAATCATAATGAACTGTTGTGAAGATAATGATCTAAGTTATGTGGTAGGTTAGCAATTTTACTTTAGTAGAGGAAGGATGCTTTTGTTGTGAAATTGGTTCTCCTCTATAGCTAATAATCAAATGAAAGTGTTTCATTCTGTGTAGAAAAGGAAGGGGAGTTATGCATTGAATTTCTGACGGGATTTAAAAAAAATAGGTAGCTGTCAATTGTAGATTAACTTTTTCCTGTGACCTATTTTTAAAAAATATTTGTGTAGTTTGTGAGGAATTATCCCCAGAGCTTGTAAACATTGATGTACATCATTTTTGTTGGGGTTTGTGTCTGTGTGGTGTTGGGGACCCAACCTAGGGCCTCACACATGGTAAACATGCCCTTTACCACTGAGTCACATCCCAACCCTGTGTACATCTTTTTAAAAATTAGCATTTCTCTGAAATTTATGCATCTGAATTGAAACATTACTTTAATAAATTTTCTTGAGCTTTCTGGGCAATGTTCATTGAGTAATGACTTTAAGAGTAGGGAATCCTGGTAGGGTATAGGGATAGTCAGCTGAATCACAAGTCCTTGTAACCTTGAGCTTTATTTTTGCTCTGAGGAGAAGCTCTTGGGAAGTACTATTGCCAGAGGACTGTATGGTTATCACTCTGTTAGGTCCCACATTTTAAAGGATGACTTGAGCAAATAGTAATGAAGCAAAACTCAAATTTTGAGGTACCTGGGTTTGAGTTCAGGGTTTCTTGTTTGCTATGCAGGTATTCTGTCATATGAGCCATACCCCCATCCTTAAAACTCAGATTTTGGTGGTGACACAAAACTGGGAAGTATGTGTTAGATGACAGAATCAAGAGAAATTAGTTAATTGTCTTCATCTCTTGGAGACTTAAGTTACTAAATGTCACGAAATATTCTTAGTATGGAGGACGTAGAGATAAATGCATGTCCTTGAAAGATGTAGTCTGTGGGAGGACCACATTGTGTGATACGTACACAGTAGAGAGCTAGAGGGCACGTTTTTTTCAAAAGGGTTTTGAAAGGTCAGAGTGATAAATGGAGGAAAATGAAGTTTAGTAGCACTAAAGTCTGCCTTTAAAAGAAAAATGTATTAGAAGATGAGGTGGCTATTAAGTACTTCATGTAGTAAGTATTGAATAGAAGTTTTAGTTAACATAAAGTTTAACACATGTTATAAGCCCCTCCCTGCTAAAACAGGGGTTACACACACAGCTGGGGGCTTGGCTCAAGTGTTAGTGCACCTGCCTAACAAGCAAGAGGCCCAGAATTTAAACCTAAGCACTGCTGAATGAATGAATACTATTTGGGGCTGGGGATCTAGCTTAAGTGGTAGTGTGCCTGCCTAGCAAGTGCAAGGCCCTGAGTTCAAACCCCAGTACCATTAAAAAAAAAAAAGCATAATACACACCACACCCTCCCCTTTCCAAATAAAATAAATAAACCTAAAACTGTGGATGTCTTATTAGATTGATTGGTAAAAAACATCAGGTTCATAGGAGGAGTAATAAGTAATGCTGCTGTGTATCCAGGACTACTCAAATGATGTTTGGATTATTTCATTGGCCCCTGAGTACTACAGACTAAGGAGCACTCAGGATGATGATCAAGATTTGGATGGGTCTAGCTACTTGAAGGAAAAGAGCCCTCTTAGTACATTTAAGAATCGACTAGAGCTGGGCTCTAGGGGCTTACACCTGTAATCCTAGCTACCTGGAAGACTGAGATGGGAGGGGTGTGCAGTTCTAGGTCAGCCCAAGTAAATAGTTCTTGAGACCCCCATCTCCAAAATAATCAGAGCAAAATGGACTGGATTTGTGGCTCAAGGGATAGAGTGTCTGCTTTGTAAGGCACAAAGGCCTGAGTTCAAAACCCAACCCCCATCCCCCCTACCCCCAAAAAAAGAATAGACTAGACTGGTATACTGTGGGTGCAACTTAAAGGAAAATTTTGACTTACAGAGCTTTTTACCAGTGTGGGCTGTTTTAAAAGATTGTGAACTCTTAGCAGTGTTTTAGTAGAGGCTGGAAGACTACAAGTCAGAAAGTACAGTAAAACTTAATATATTAAATGGAGGGTTGTGCAAGAAAATGTTTAAAATTATATTTTATGTTATGATACTATGTTCCTGCTATTTCAAATTTTTTTCCCCCAGAACTGGGGCTCAGGGTCTACACTTGCCAAGCACTATACCACTGGAAACGCCCCCTCCACCCCTACCACAGTCGCTATTTCCTAAAACATTTTAAAATTGTCTAATAATGTCTGCATTGTCAATACACTTGTATCATTGTGTGGACTTTAGGTCTGACTTTTGAGTCTGAGCACTATGACTTGCCAACTGTGTAACCTTCTTACCTTTCTTGGAGATAATAATTCCTGTTTGTTAAAAGGTTTAGTGTTTTTCTGTTTCATCCCTCCTGTTGGTGGTTACTTAATAACTTCCTCAACAACTGTTTTTATCACATTTTACTGCCCCCACCATGTGCATTTATTTATTCTACTGGCTGCTTGCTTTGGGTAGTCTGAATTCCTTAGCTATTATTTTGTGTACACCGCATCACCCATTCCCTGTGTCTGTTCCAGGGTAAGTAACACATATTCTGTCCTGGACAAGCTTTGTGATCAGACACTTAATATTGCTTAGCAGTTATGAGCTCTGGAGTCAGTCAGGTTTGAGCCCTGTCTTCATCATTTATTTACTATTTGACCTCAGATTTACTATCCCTTTTCTTATACATAATGATGGGAATAATAATAGTCTGTCTTGTGGGTTGAGGGTTAAATAAGGTAATCATGTTCACTAGAACCTCTGTAATAGGCACCTTATAATAGCTTGTACCATTATGTTTTTTTCTTTTTGCAGTACTGGGGCTTGGACTCAGAGCTTCATGCTTGCTAGATAGGAACTCTACCACTTTAGCCACTCTGTCAGCCCTGTTTTGTGTTGGGTATTTTCAAGCCTGGAGAACTATTTGAGATCCTCCCTATCTCTGCTCCTGAGTAGCTAGGGTTACAAGCATGAGTTTTAGGGTTTTAAACTCTTAAAATTTAAAGCAAATTAAACTTTTTAAAATTATAGAAACATTGTATCCAGATTTTAAGATGCTCTGAAGTAGAGTAGTTATTTTTAGTATCTAGGTTATCCAGGAGAAGGAGGAGCATATGTTTCCACATTTTGTGAGGTGTGGTACTACATAAATGGGGGTGATGCTTAAATCATCTGTCAAAAACTGAAGCCAGGCTGCACCATTTCAGCAGTGTTAAGATTATGCTTTGCTTAAAGAAGAATGAAATCTCCACTTTTGTGCAGTCACAATATTTGTCACTTTGTGGGAGCTCAGTATAATTATGATGGAAAGAAACCAGGAGAGGAGGAAGCTGATCAGCTTGAGGGGCAGGTTACTGTCCAGTTGTCTTATGTGAGACATAAATAAAAGATGAGCGATTGGGTGGAAGAAGATTGTGGAAAAGAATTTAACCAGCCTGATTTACTGCTTTGAGTAGAAACTGTCTAACTAGGTTTTCTGGTTGAACTAGGCATTGTTGACATTACTAATCTACCAACTGCTTATTAACTATTTCTAATGGGAGAGATTAGAAATGAACCAGAATTTAGTCTTATTAAATAAATAATCATTGAAAATAATGAATGTTTTTGTTATACTGTGAAGGCTTCGGTGTGTACAGTTACAGAATTTTTGGTTATTCGTTTATAGTTGCAGATAGAAAGTAAAAGACCAAATGAACATGACATTTTAATTTTATTTATTTATTGTTTGGTGGGTCAAGCTCTCTATCACTTGAACTATGCCCCCCGCCCTTTTTTGCTTTAGTTTGTGTTTTATAGAGCCTTGGACTTTTTGCCTCAGACTAGCCTAGGAGAGTTGAGTGATCCTCCTACCCATATCTCCCAGGTAGGTAGCTGGGATTATGCACATGCAATACCACATTCAGCTTATTTTTTTGAGGTAGGGGCTCACTTTTTACCAGAGCTGGACTCAAACTGTGATCCTCCTGTCTCAGCTGTCCAAGTAGCTGGGATTAGAGGTCTGAGCCACCACACCCAGCCCTGAAATACTACATTTTTAAATGTCTGTTTTGTGTATCTTTAAAATTCATTCTGGTTTATAATTGGTTGCAAAGAGATTACCAGCTAAAGACTCCTAATGTAGAGTCTGCTGTATGACTAGTCATGTAGAGCACTGTAGCAGCTGGGTGGATGAGAATAAGTATGCTGTATAACTAGAAGTACACAGTTCTTATCATAATGTGGACGGGACCTTTAACATCGTGAGATCATAGCTAACAGGACTCTGTGTGCAGGTTGGTAGTGTTTGAATATTGTTTGCTCATCTTTCTCAGAATGTGGTCCCTGCCTATGGAGTTGGGATAGTGTTCCAGCACGTGTGTGTTTGTAATGTTTTGTGTGTCTGAAAAGGGGATTGAGGGAAATATTTCTTCTTGAATGGTAGGAGCATCCCCCTTTGCCCCCACTCTTCCCTACTCTTTTTTTCTGTTTTTCTTCTGGCAGTACTGGGATTTGAATTTAGGGCTTCACACTTGGTAGGAGGGTGCTCTACCACTCAAGCCACTCCATGAACCCTTTTTGTGTTGGGTATTTTTGAGATAGGGTCTTGATTTTTTTTTTTTTTTTGACCAGGCTGATCTCAAACCACAGTCCTCCTGAATAGCTAGGATCACAGGCATGAGCCACCTGTGCTTGGCTCCACCCTACTCTTCCCTAAGAACACTCAGAGAATTCTTTTTGGAAGGACAGTATTTAAGTAATAGGCATAGAAGAAAGAAAACAGAAAAATACCATAGGAAGATTATTGTCAGAAAATGTCCCAGAACTTAAGGACGTGCAACTGAAAATTTAAAAGGCTCAGCAATTATTAATTCATACAAAAACCCAATCCCAAGGCATAACACTGTAAAATCTCAGAACACCTAAAGAGAAAAATTATACAAGCTTCCAGAAGGGAATATACAAGTGTGTATGAACGTTAGAGATCAGAATAATGCCAGGCTTCTTAACACCAAAACTGGAAACCAGAAGACAATGAGGAAACATGATTTCCTCTCTAGCATTCTGTGCTGAGCCAATCTCCATGATGTAGTTTGGGAAATGAAGCTTTGAAAAGGTAATGCAGGGAATTAATGCCCCTTTCTTAGAAAGCTACTGGAGGAAATGCCCCACAAAAAGAGAACAAAGAAATAGGAAGAAGTGAGATAAAGAAACAGGGTATCCAGTTTAGGTGACAGGCAGGAAAATCCCAAGATAAGTTAAAGGGAAACTCCATGAACATCATCGTACACCAAGTCTATAGATTTAAATAGAACAGTTCAAATTGGAACATGATGGGGTGGGGAGGTTACTGGAAGTATATCATTAAGAATTACTAGTTGGGCATGGTGGCTCACATCTGTAATCCTAGCTACTCAGGCAGAAATCGGGAAGATCATGGCTTGAAGCCAGCTCCAGGCAAATAGTTTGTGAGACCTTATCTCGAAAATACCCAACACAAAATAGGGCTGACTCAAGTGGTAGAGTGCCTGCCTAGCAAGCTGGGGGTGGGGGTGTGGAGGGGGAGGACAGAAGGAGGAAGAGAGGGAGAAAAAGAAGAGAAAGAGAAAAAGAAATTACTGCAATCCCAGAACTCCTGAGGATCTCAAGTTCAAGGCCAGCCCAGGCTACATAAGGAGTTCTAATTCAGTCTGAGCTGCATAGCAAGACCCTGTCCAAACAAAGCAAAACAACAACAAAGGAGAAGGAAGATAATGAAAGAAAGAAAAAAAAATTAAAACAAACTTACTTGATGTATTTGAATATATTGAAAAGACAATTCAATTTTTAGCAGATTTTGCAGACAAATTGTCAGTGGGTATGTAGGAAACTAAGCAGATGGAAAAGTGGTGCGGTTATAAGGAAAGCAAAGTTACAGAAAAAGGAGCAATAATCATGTACTTTTGGTTCAGCTGTGAATATTATTTACAGCCATTGTATTAACATAAGCACCGACAATTGACTCAATCACAAATTGACAAATTGAGTCAAATCACAAATTGACAAATTGAGTCAATTGAGTGGGAAGATGGGAGGAAAGTGATGTAACAGAGCTAGAATTATTGTCTCTTTTAATGGGGGTGAGTAGACACCCAAAGGAAAATTAAGCATCTGTGCAGACCATAGTGAAAAACTCAGAAGAAATAACTAAGACATAAAGTGGTTAACTCAGGGATTCCAGAATTGGGGGTGTGGTAAGGGACTGCTGTTTTCTTGTAAAACTATTTGGCTTTTTAATCTGTGTGCATGTCTGTGTGGTTTAAAAAAAATTTTGAGGATGTACAGTCAGCAAAAGCTGTGAAATTGCTTTCTGCAATTTAATAATTTCTAATAGTAATAGTGGCTGATATTATCCTTGTTGCAAATGTTCATTTGTGGTAGTGCTAAGAAATGGAGATTTTAAAACACATCGCAGATTAAAATATATTTCATTTCAACCTCTCAAAATTGTTTAAGTGGTTGTTTTTCCCATTTTGTCAACACTTTTACATTGTGAATTGACTGCTCCACACCTGCAGCTGTTCAGGTGAATGATGCTTTGGATGTCTTGGTGTTCTCTGCCCTTCTTTCAGTTTTTAAAACACTGTGTGCTCATTATGTTCCTTCAGAGTATGCAGCAGTGTATGCAACAGAGTGCTGCTCCAGTAATGGCAGTACTACCACCTGATCTTTCATTGTTTGATTAGATGGTTGAGTCCAGACACATCTTAGCCACTAACTTTTCTAAAAGCCAAAATGTTGAAGCTTGAGATGCATACGTTAAATAGATTAACCTCCAAATTGATTTTTTGTTTCCTCTAAATGTCAGTGTTAAAGTGTGAAAGTATATTTGGAGTAGAAAAGTTGACGTGTTTTTCCATAAAAACAACAACAATACATACTTTGCTGCCTTTAAATCTTGTACTTACAGAGTAAGGACAAAAGTTATAATCACTGAATTGCTGTTTCTGATAATGGAGTGAAATTGAAATGAAAACAGTTGTCTCTAACATTTGTACAGGGATTACCGCCCCTGCCCCCCACGCCCGTTAAACAAGTACCTTTGACCAGTGCTATCTTGAATTTTGTTTTAACCTTTAATTCTTAAAGTTTCAAGTTATTTCTTTAGGAACAGAAGCTTGCTATGTATGTATGTATGTATGTATGTATTTATTTATTTATATATATTTATTTATGACAGCTATCTCTCTGTATAGGGAGCTTTTGAACGCCATCCTTCTGTAATCCCAGCCTGCCAAGTTCTGCAGTCTGCACTTGGCAGGCTGGAATTACAGACATGGCCATCACATCCAGCTGAAGCTTATTTATTAATAGTGTCTTTCTCTTTGAATTCCCTATTTCCTTTTAAATAAACAATAAAAAGTTTTAAAACTGTTGTGTAGATTTTTAGGACATTTTGGTGAGTAGGCAGAAAATGATATTCTGCTGACCTTACAGTTAGTAATTATTTACAATCTCTGATAACATCTAAAAAGAGAAACATTTTTAGATTTTGGGGAAGATTTTGGTTTTTTGATTGTTCACTTTGGGGCTTTTGAGACAGGGTCTCACTGTGTAGCCTGACTGGCTTTGCTCTCACCAGCTTCCAGAGTGCTTGCATTGGAGGCATGGCTGCCATGCCCAGCAGAATTGGCTTCTAAAGTTTTATCTTTCTCTGCCTCTGTAGAGCATACAAGTTTGGCATTTGTTTGGATAATTTATTGCTGAAGATTCCACTTCCATCCCTTTCTCCTGGCATGCCTTTCTTACTCGTTGTTAAGACATTAGATGAGTTTCTACTGTTGGCAGGCCCTAATTCTAGATGCTAAGGATAATATAGCCACAGGCTCTAAAGAACTTTAGCTTAGGCAACAGAAAGTGATAATATTATAGCAGGATTAGTGCTAAAATAAATGTGTGAAAAATAGCCAGTAAAAATAGTTCTGTCAAGCTGGCCTACTGGGCAAGGAGCTGGTCAGGAGCTGGACCTTGAGGGAACAAAAGTTCTCCAGGCCAGAGAGGCAGCAAGAAGACTACCAGCTATATTACTGTAAAACTCATTGCATGCACTTTTCTTCTTGCTGTTTTAGTTTTAGTTTTACCACTTGCAAGGAACTTGTAAAGGACTCGTCGGGGAGGAAGTGTGTGGTGAGTTAGGGAAGGTGGCATAGCTGTTCGTGTTGGTATTTGGAATGAGGTGAGGGAACAGGGAGCTAATGTGTCTGCCATCGTAGTCCTCCCGCTCTGCCATCGTAGTCCTCCCGCTCTGGTGTGATAGTGAGGTCTGTAGGATTTGCCATTAGTAGCTGTGTGATCCAGGGCAGGTCTTCTTTGGTTTCCATTTTCCACTGATTTAAATGGGAAGACTGGATTAGATGGCCATTTCCTGTTGTTTGCCTCTTAGGTGGAAGGGAAGGAGAAACAGTGACCAAACAAAGTTGCGAGCACAGGTTAAAAGATTTCTTTACTGCAGCTTCAGATATTAATGGTGTGTAGGTTGAATTTCTGAACTTTTTGTCTCGACTTTCAACTGGAGTGAAAGTAAACAACATATGTCCAACATTGTGCTTTCCAAATGGATTATGGAAAGAACTTGAGCTTTAGAATCTGACATAGTAGGGTTTGAATCCTCACTTAGGCCTTAGGTAAGTTATTTAACCTTTGTGAACTGGTCTTATGTAAAGCAGAAAGGAAAATACCTTGTGAGAGTTGTGAAGATTAAGTGACAACCCATGTGAAAATGCCAAATGTAGTATGTGGTCCAAAAAAGGCGCAATTAAGTCCCACAGATTACAGAGTTAGTATAAAATGTAATGCTTACAATGTTACTGATATCTTGCCTACATCTGGTATTTGAGGTGGGTGGTTTGTTTAAATTTTTCCCAAGAAAATAGAAATGTTCTTGAGGATACATTGTTATCTTTTGCCATCCACATAGCACAGGCTTCTGCAGACCTCAGTACCCCTTAGGACGGGTTTATCAGAACAGTGAAATGAAGTGAGATATGGCACTGCATAGTGTGTGCTTTATCTTAAGTCTTTCATAATCCTGGGTGGAAGTCAGTAAATTGATGAACATTAATTTTAAAATCTTTTATTTAAAGGATTAAGTTTTAAGAGTGAAATAATTAGGATTGTAAATGAGCTGGCCTTGAAGCAAACCATAGGGAAAGGGATTATAAGTATTGTTCAGCATTGTAATTTTTTGATACTAATGTTTTACATTTATTTTTTCTCTAAGCAAATGGTTATGAGCCTTAGAGTTTCTGAACTCCAAGTACTGTTGGGCTACGCTGGGAGAAATAAGCACGGACGCAAACACGAACTTCTCACAAAAGCCCTGCACTTGCTAAAGGCTGGCTGTAGTCCTGCTGTACAAATGAAAATTAAAGAACTCTATAGACGGCGTTTCCCCCAGAAAATTATGACGCCTGCGGACTTGTCCATCCCCAACGTACACTCGAGTCCTATGCCAGCAACTTTGTCTCCATCTACCATTCCACAACTGGCCTATGACAGTCACCCTGCATCACCACCGTTACTTCCTGTTTCTCTTCTGGGACCTAAACATGACCTGGAACTCCCACACCTTACATCAGCTCTTCACCCAGTCCATCCGGATATAAAACTTCAAAAACTACCATTTTATGACTTGTTGGACGAACTGATAAAGCCCACTAGTCTAGGTAAGATTATTCTGTAAGTAAGTTTGTTACTTTCATTGGATGAATTTTTACTTATTTTAGACTTTCAGTTTGACTCCTCATATTTATTACTTATGATCCATTTTACATCAGGTAGTCTTGTCCAGATGATACTGAGGTTTCAATTTTAGATGAGATCAAGTACATAAAAGAAAAGGTGGTACAGTGATAGTATCTTTTAACTTTTCCCTTCAGTGTAACCCTAGGTATGGATAGTTATTGACATGATAAATATTAAAGATTTCAAGAGCATGGAACTTAGAGTAACATTTAAATTTGTTGATTAATATTTTATAATAACCCTTATAAATTAAAAAAATTAAGATCAAATAAATTACTGCCAGTCTCTGAATTCAGTTCCTATTTTTGGGGTTGATGACATCTATAACAAAAGACTGACTAGTTTTGATTACTTGACTCTGAGAATGGTTTTAATTATCATAAAAGGAGATTTGAGCTTTGATGTATTTAAATTTTAGCTGATTTTTTTTCAGTATATGGATATGTGTGCTTTATAGACACACATGATGATGATAAAATATGAATGCTTGAAATTTCAGTTACTGTGTTTCCTGTCCTATGATTAGTTTATCTAACATGAAAGTCAATGAATTAATTTTATGTATTTTAATTACTAAAATGCCACCTTTTTTTACTAAATGTAGAATAACGAAGACTTTGTTGTGACCTTTGGTATAGTATGTTTGAACTATCAGGCTTGCAAATGCTGGTTTGCTGCTGTCCATCAGTGGCTGTCAAATGGGCTGGTAAGCTGACTCTAGCCTTTGGCCTGTTTTCATGGCTCTGAGCTGAGAAAAGTTCTTTTATATTCCTGACGGGTTGTGAGCAAAACAAAACAGAAACAAAGAATGTATAACAGAGACCATGTGTTGCCTGCAAGGCCTAAATATTTACTATCTGGCTCTTACAGAAAAAGTTTGTGAATTCCTGTTACAAATCATTAGGCATTTCAGTTTTGGGCATTGGTCAGTGTTGAGAGCATGTTTTTGAGAATTTTTGGAGAACATTTTTAGAACATGTGCTGAAATTCTGTCTTTGAACCAGGAAATGTTTGTTTTTAATTGTATTTAACAGAATAAATAAAGATATAGTAGTCATTTTCAAACAAAAGTTTGAAGTAAAGTAAAATTTACCTTTTTTTTGATGTTATTGGGGTTTGAACTCAGGGTCTCTGCTTGCAAAGCAGGCTCTCTACTGCTTGAGCCACATCTACAGTCCATTTTGCTCTGGTAATTTTGGAGAGGGGTCCCTTGCTAACTATTTGCCCAGACTGGCCTCAAACTGTGATCCTCCCAATCTCAGCCTCCTGTGTAGCTAGAATTACAGGCATGAGCTACCAGCACTTGGCACATTATTTTATTCTTAAAATGGCTATAAGAAGAAAAGATAACACTTTCTGAGAACTACCTAATGCTTAGAAAATGCTTATAAAATATTCTAAAACATGAACTTGCCAAAGTGTCTTCCTCATTAGTATGTGTGCACATGTAGCAAATTGTGTCTCTAGTGTCACACAATGCTGTGACAGGCCTTTTCTTTTTCCTCAGTAATCTAAGCATCTTGTCTTCCATTTTAAATTAAAGGCCATGTCTCTGTACAAAGTCTCTGTGCACATGTGTGTATGTGCATAGTCTAGCTTATTTCTTATTAAAAACTCTGTTATCCATGATTTAAACGAGTCTTTTATTAAAAGACTATTTTTTTTCCAAGTTTTTCACTCAAAGCCAGGCTGCAATAGAGGCCATCTGAAATTTGAAAGGAGAAAGTATTGATGGCTTATATTTTCTTTGACTTCCAGCTTACAGATTTTCTTCTGGTCAAAATAATTAACTTACTGTGTTTTCGTTTTCACCAGTATAAATTTCAAGTGTTGGTGTGACTAGATGATGTGTAGTACATATATAAATTTTATTAGGGAGAATAGAAATGCAAACTGGACACACATTGTGGTTTTATTAGAGAATATTTAGGTAATTTTAAATTAAACTTATTAAAGTACTTTGCTTGAATATATGTTCGGTTTTTAGTTCTAATTGTTTATACCAATTGTCTTTTTTCCTCTTGTACTTAGAAGGTTTTTTTCATTTTTATTAGCATGTGTTCATTGTATAGGGGGATTCATTGTGCCCATTCCCAATAGGCTTACACCATATACTATACATTGGTTAGATTGCCCTTACCATTTCCCTTCTCCTGCACAAATTGTCTTCATTATGGGCATTGAAGTTTAACTTAATACATCATCATTTATACCTTATGAACTTTTTTTTTTGCGGTATTGGGATTTGAACTCAGGGCCTGTGCCTTAAGCCACTCCACCAGTGCGCCCCCCCCCTTATTGTTTTTTTTTTTGTAGATAGAGTCTTGTGAACTTTTTGCCCACAATCCTTCTGATCTCTGCCTCCTGAGTAGCCAGGATTACAGGTGTGAGCCACCAGCACCCGGCTAAAAAATGTATTTATTCATTTATTTATTTTGTAAGGTTGGGGTTTGAACTCAGGGCTTTCTTTGCATTTGTAACCTTATGAACTTTGTAATGTGTGATAGTGATGGATGAATACATCTGACTTTTCTCTAAAGCGATATTAGATCAGATAGCTCAGATGAAATTGTGTTATTAGGGCAGGGCGTCTAGTTCAGTGGGAGAATGCATACTTAGCATGTGTAAAGTCCTGCACACACACACACACACTGAAAATGCTGGTAAAGCTGGAAATGGTTTATGATGTCTTTCTATGGTATTTTTCCCCTGGTGACATTTTGGTGCTGGGGATTGAACTCAGAGCGTGGCACATGTTAATGCTAGTTGAGTGCTCTGCCACTAAGATACAGCTCCAGTATTTTTAAAGGGTGGGCAACAGATTTTAAGTAATTTTCCCATCTCTATTCTTCATCTGAAAACTTTAGTTTTAATAGGTGTTTTGTTTGATTTTTAAAACAATGTCATAAAAGTTTGCCCATTCTGATAAACCCTCACATTTATAAAATTTACTGGGTTGACATACTCAAATATTTCCTGTGAGATTTACTCAGTTGAGTTTTCCTTCTGTGACCAATCCTGTTATTTGCAGATTCTGCATATGTGAGTTTGCCTTTTGCTGTCTGTAATTTATTTGTAAGTTCAAAACAACATGCACATCACTTTGACTCGTGGGCATGTGCAAAGTGGTGAAAACTTTGACTTGTCTGATAAGCATGTTTCTATCTGTGGTCTAGCAAGGGGACATTGCCTTCTTGTTTACAGCTCTAATACTGCAAACTAGAGTTTTCTTTGTGGTGTATCTAGTGCTGCTTTATTTTGGGGCATGTATTTTTGTGCTCTTTTTTTCATTTTCTTGTGGTTGATTTTGCTGCTTAAAAATGGCCCCCAAGCGTAGTGCTGAATTGCTGTCTAAAATTTTGAGAACAAGAAGTCTTGATATGCCTTTCTCAGAAGATGTGCATGTTAGATCCGCGTTGCTCAGGCATGAATTCAGTGTTGTTAACCATGAGTTGGATGTTAATGAGTCAGCAGTACATATTAAATAAGGTGTCTTTAAGCAGAAGCACACATGAAACAAGGTCACGAATGGATTACCTGATGAAGATGTTCTGACCAGGGCACACAGGAACCTAACCCTATGCCTCCCTAACAGCAATGCTTCAGGACTTACTAGAGCAGTGCTTGAGTGACTCTGTAGATGGTAATGGCTGCACGCGACACAAGCTGACTAAATGTGCAGGTTGATTTCATTATCAGTGTTCATGAAGAGTTCCATGATTTGTAGTATGTATTCACACAGAATTTCAAAATAAATAGGTGATACAAAATTGCAGGGTGGTATGTAATTAGATTTCCAGTTTCTTTCTCATTGTCACCACAGGAATAAAATAATGACAAACATTCTGATTATGCATGGAAAGATGTCACTAGAAGGTGATTTGTGGAAGTCTATTAACTGAATAAATGTAGGAGAATTCAAGTGAATGTGAATAGTACTTGTTGAAGAAAGATTCTGAGTAATCTGTGGTTCAGGATGAGCACATTTTGAGGCTCCGTTTTCAATAGATTCTTCACCAATATTAGAGGACTGTTTCATTAAATGAAATGGCTACATTCGTCATAGAATTTACTTTCCTGAATGGTTATTTTCACCAGTAGCTCATTTTCTTTGAATCTAGGAAAACCATGTTTTCTGAAAAAGGAAATAGCTTCCAGCAGTCTCTTTTTTTCATACATACAGACATTTCAAATCAAGCTCTAATTGAGCTTAGTTCTGGCCTACAGCTGTTTTGCTGGTTGCAACTATCACTTGAGTTCAGAATGTGACGGGTAAATTTAATTTTTAATTTTTCCTTCCATTGTTGACATAAACACTAGATTTAGCACCCTTTTTAATTTTTTTTTTTATTTTTTGCAGTGCTGGGTTTTGAACTTGGGGCCACACACTTACAAGGCAGGCACTCTACCACTTGAACCATTCTGCCAGCCCTGATTTAAGCAAATGTTCAAAGTGTTCAGAGGGTGGACGTGTTGGTGCATGCTGTAAAAACACTTTTGTACATTTGAACTTTTTATTTGAGACATGTAGCCTAGACTGACTGGAACTCAAGGTCCTCCTGCTCCAGCCTTCTGAGTACTGGATTACAGGCAAGCACTACCACACCTGACTTCAATGTTTTTATGTATGGTTTGTTAAGTAAAATTGGACAATAATTTTGATAACCCCTTATTTGATTAGATTGTTCTCTGCTTTTTTTTGGCGGGGGGCAGTATTAGAGATTGAACTCAGGGCCAGTGCTCTACCACTTTAGCCAGGTTCCCAGCCCTTTTTGCTTTTAGTTTGTTTTTAGATAAGGTATTGCACTTTTGCCTGGGTTGACCTTGGACCCCAGTACTCCTACGTCTGCACCACATGACTGACCATTTTTTGAGTGTTAATTTCTGATGTTCTAATTCACTGTTCTAGTTGGTCACTGAGAGATGTGAGACATCCCTGTGCTGTGATCTGAGTATTTGTGTCTCCCCGAAATCCATATGGTTAAACCTAATCCCTAGTGCAATAGTATTAAGAGGTGAAGCCTTTTGAGGGGGTTTAGATCATGAGGCCAGAGCCCTCATGAGTGGAATTAATGCCCCATAAGATGCCCAGCAGAGCTTGTTTACCCTTACCACCATGTGAGGACCAGTGAAAGGCACAAACCAAGAGGAGTGGCGCCTCACTAGACACCCAGGTTTGCTGGTGCCGTGGTCTTGGGCTTTCTGGCTTCCAGAACTGTGAGCAATAAATTTCTGTTGTTTATAAATTACCCAGTTTAAGGTATTTTGTTATAGCAGCCTAAATCTCCTGATACACTCTTGGTCAGTCCAGTTGGAACCAGTAGTTTATTGGTAAGTATGATGAATAGTGAAAGATGGTACATGATATCTTAAACATCTAAGTTTGTAATTACAAATGACATACACAGGTCTGAGAATAAACACGTGTGGTTCTTGGTAGGCGTGCAAAGTGGTGTAAGCAGAAGTGTGCAAAGTGGTAGAGGTGTTCAGGCCACAAGCAGTCAGCTGCTAGGGCATTCTCAGCATGCTTCACAGAGGAGGGAGAGCATCTGGCAGGTTGCTAAGACAGCTTCTACTGAATTCCTTTTCCGCTGTTCTTATTTAACTCTCTGAGGACAGTAAAATGAGAAATGCTTTTTTGTTTCCTTACCTGAGAATATTAAGGACTTTCTTTTGGGGGAGAACAACATGGGTCAATATTATGGTTTGTTTTCTTTTTTTCAGATGTGTACTTTCATCCTTTTTTTTTTTTTAACTCTGAGATTATGAGGGAAGGATTGAGTGAAGTAGGGAAGTGAGCAAATTATATATATAAAATGTGTGTATATATGTATCTGTATTAGATAGATGGATAAATATAACAGTGGGGTCAAACCCAAGGCCTTGCACATTCCAGGCAAATGCTATAATGATAATGAATAATACCTGCCACACCAACAAGTTATATACGTGGGGTTTTTGAAACAGGTTTTACCATGTAACTCAAGCTTGTCCCACACTCACAGTCCTCCTGCTTTAGCCTCTGAAGTGCTGGCATTATAGTGTGCTGTGCTATGCCCAGCTGTATTTTTATCATGCAGTTTACATTTAAATTCTTTTTTAAAACTCATTTCAGCTTTTTTTTTTTTAACTTTCATTTTTGTGGTACTTGGAACTGAACGCAGAGCCTTTTGTACATGCTAGGCAAGCACTCTACCACTGTGCGACACATGCAGCCCTACTACTTTTGTATATGTGTGTGTACGACTGGGGTGTGAACTCAGAGCTTTGCACTTGAAAGCAGGTGCTCCACCGCTTGAGACACTCCTCTAGTCCATTTTGCTTTGGTTATTTTGGAGATGGGTGTCTTTTTTTTTTTTTTTCTTTCAAGTTTTAATAAGGATTTATTTTAGAATAACAGCATATAGACAAGGGGTAGAGAAGAAAAACAGAGAAACATTTCCTGTCCCCATGCAGGAAATGGGAGTAGAGACATCGAGATAGGGGTCTTGCCAACTATTTGCCTGGGCTGGTGTGAACTGAAATCCTTCCAATCTCAGTTTTCCAAGTAGCTAGGATTACAGGTCTGACCCATTGACACCTGACCAGTCCTTTTCTTATTGAGAACAGGGACAGTGAATGATGAGCATAAAGTCTCAAGTTTTTCAAATAAATAAATATATACACACATACATCGAAGCCTGGTGGAGTGGCCCTGAGTTCAAGCACTAGTACTGCATGCATAAATAAATAAATAAACAAATAAATAAATAAATAAAGGTGGTTTCTTTTCCATTAAACACCAAGAAATCTTTTTTTCCTGAGCTTTGTTATAGGCAGCTCTCACTTGATATGGAACCGCGTACCAAACCTAGGTGTGCTATGTTTACAGTCTCAGTATTTTAGAAAGCTAGATTGTTGTCCTTTCCTTCTTTTTTTTTATTTTTGGTCTTTATGTTTTCTGGTTTTTGTTGTTGAGTTGGTGTTCGTGTTTTGTTTTGGTTTTTTTCTGACGTGGGGATGGAACTCAGCCTTGTGCATACTGGGTTGGCTGCTCTACCACTGACACCCCTCCCCCTCCATTGATCTTTTAAAGTAGAATATTTAGATTAAATATTAGATTAAATATGAAGCAACGATTTTAGACTTGAGAAGATAGATGAATACTTTAAGAAAATTTGAATTAAAAATCTGCACATGTGCTCTGTGTGTGTGTGTGTGTGTGTGTGTGTGTACTTGGGTTTTGCTTTAGGAAAAAAGGGCAGCAGATGCTTCCTCAATAGTTAAAAACGTTCCATCTTGTTTTATTTTGTGTAGTGCAGCTACATCTTAATAACATTGTTACTACTGTTTTCTGCCAAGGGCTCTCTGGCATGGGATTATGTTTCACAATTTCCTATTCCTCTCATTTTTGATAATTGGGTTTTCCTTCTTCTGCACGCCAAATCGCCAGTGCCTGGAGATCAGGTGATGTGAAATCAAGGATGTAGGCTCTCATAACATGTGAAAGGGCATGTAAAGGCTTTCTGACTGCTCTGCTCTTAGAGGAGCTGCCTTTAGACAGCCCCACACCAGCTGTGCTCTTCTGAACTTGACTTCTGGAAATCACAAGCACTAATATGTCCGTAGGCAGTCCTTCCCCAGAAACTGCTTCCTAATTGGCAGCATTGGTTTCTGACCTTCAAAACAAAATCATGAGAGTTACCCTCTAAGTCTTATATATTTTGTAGGCAGTATTGTCTTTTTATCTGGTGCTTTTAATTAATATTTTTGTTATTGTTTGTATAGTCCAAAAGCCCTGAGGCATCCAGATGTCTGCACTTGAATGTCATCTTGGGAACTAAGAGTGACAGACGTTTTTGTTGTTGGAAATGAATCTTGACAGAATTAGTTTAAAAACCTATCTATATAGTTGTAAATATGAAATAAAAAATTGAATTGAGAGATAAATGAATCAAGTATTTAGGATCTGAAGGAAGTAAGTACAGTTTAACAACAAAATCCAACACTTAAGATCTTTGTTTTTGGTGGTTTTCTTTTTTTGCTGGGGAGGGAGTTGATGAGATAGTGTCTCAATATATACCCTAGGCTGGCCTTGAACTCATGCAAGGTAGGCAAACACTCAACCACTGAGCTCCATCCCCAACCCCTGGCCTCAAACTCTTGATCCTTCTGAGTGCTGGTATTACAGGTATGTGCCACCATGCCAGGCAGCATTTTAAGATCTTATTGGGATGGAATGTGAAGTTCAAATATCTAACATACAGTGTTTGAAATGCCACGTTTCAGAATTTGCTGCTAGGGTTTACAGCCTCCATTGGCTCAGCCTCCTGAGCACAAGTTGGGTGGAAGCAAGAGTTGCAGTGCATCCAGCCAGAGGACTTAGGCCTGTCAGAGGGTGCAGCAGAAGGAGAGCCTAATGTGGGCAATATGTGCTTAATATTAAAATGTCTTTTTAAAAGACATTTTACCGATAGAAGTTTGGCAATGGGAAGGTAGTCTTAAGCCATTCTGTTTCTTGAGCAGATTTTGAGTGCCGACAGTGCCTACAGATGACCCCATAGTTTTGGTGGAGATTAGTTATTCTAATACTCTGGCACGATTCCTGGCTAAACTTGTTAAAGCTGGGTTGTCAGTAAGCATTTGTGCCAAAGAAGGCAGTATTCAGTGCACAAGAAACAGCATGTTAGGTGTAGTGATAGTGTTTATTAAAATAGATTTTTTTAAAAGACTGAGTTGAAAAAACATTTATTTTATCTACTTGTCCATTCATGGTAGTCTGTAATCCCAAACATTTCATTTAAAGGTTTATTTTGAAGCTATAGTTTTGAATAAAAGTTTTATTTTCTTAAATTCCATTTAATTTTAGAATTAACATGAGTTTATTACATGAGAAATCACTTATCCACAATATAAACACTCTTTTTGTTCTTTTACCCTCCTCTCCATATAAACTTTAAACATGCAGTTAGCAATTTATGTTTTCGAACAATTTAAGAAATTAAAATGGAAATGATGGATATAGTTGATTACATAAATATTTATGCATCAGGTTTTTTTAAAACTCAAGTGTAAAGATAAGTATCAAATGGAAAAAATTGAATAGTTTTATTATAGTTTTGAATTAGCATACATAATAATAGGGGTTCCTTGTGGTAATTTCATTCATGCATACAGCGTTACCATTGTCAGCATTTGGTAGGTTTCATTATGCTTTTTGAGCTTGGCTTACCTCGTCCAACATGATGATCTCCATTTCCATCCATTCTCCTCTAAATGGCATTATTTCATTTTTTCTTTGGAAGGGAGGGAAGAAGGGATCAAAAATCTTTTTTAAAGCATGTTTTCAGGCTGGAAATGTGGCTCAAATGATAGAGTACTTGCCTAGTATGTACAAGGTCTGGGTTCAAACCCAAGAACAACCCCCCTAACAAAGCATGTTTTCATTTTTATGTAAATATTGTCAGAGAAGTGGAATCTTCTCTATCCCTTACTCCCAGGAGATTTGTGACTGTTTAAACTACATATATATAAAAGTATGTATTTTTTACTTTAAAGAATTCATTCAAATGATACTTACTGAGTACTCTCTTGTGTCAACTAGTTGGGAAAGAATAAAACATAATTATTTAAGGATAGTTCATGACCTAGTGGACCAAAGAAACCATATATTAGTTCATCTTAGGGCAAAGTAAACTAAAAGGCACAGTGTAGTAGTAAAAATTAAAGGAATTCTATCAGAGAACATCAGTTTAACATTTTTATTTTCCAAGTGGTTGAATTAGAATTGCCTGGTGTACTTAGTAAAAGTTGAGATATGGAATACTCCGAAATCTTCTGAATCACATTTAACATCAGAATATATTGCACATACATCCTGTATAGGCTTTATTTCTTTGAACTCCTACAGAATGTATCTTAGTATAATCATAAACTTATGTCTTCTCCTTTCCATGAACATATAGATCATGTTTGTTTTCTGCTGTTATACCCGTGAATATCCTTATATATAATACTACTTGTTTTGGTATTCATGTAGCTCTTCAAATCCAAAGGATATTCATACTTAGTTTGTAGTGTCTTTCCTTACATAAAAGTTAAAAACAAGTTGCCAAATCTGTTATTAAAATCCAAGCAGTTGCTTCACTGAGATACAGTTCACTCAGTTAAAGTATACAATGCAACCTGTTTTCTTTATTTCCCACCCCCAGTCAATGGTTTTTAGCGTTACACACCTATCACCATTCTTTTAAAAAATTTTGGTTTTTTTGTTTTTTTGTTTTTTTTTTTCAGACAAGATCTCACTGTAGCCCAGGTTGGCCTCAAACTCTCAATCCTCCTGCTTCTACCTCCTGAGTGTTAGGATTAAAGGCATTCCACCATACCGACATTTTTTAGTGCACCCTTTTAATGGGTTTTATCATAACATTTTTGTACATGTATACAATGAACTTTAATCATATTTACACCCTATTACCTTCTTATCCCATCTGCTTCTGGTGCCCTTTTCCTTCCCAAATAGTTCCTCTTTTACTACTTCTTTTTAAATTTAGATTCCTTATATGAGAAAAAATATGCTTTTTTTTGTCTTTCTGAGTCTGGCTTACTTTGCTTAACGTGATCATCTCCAGTTCCATCCATTTTGTTCAGCAAATGACATAATTTTGTTCTTCTTTGTAACTGAGTAATAGACCATTATGTATATATATACCACATATTCTATCCATTCATCTGTTGAGGAGCACCTAGGCTGATTCCATAACTTGACTGTTATGAGTAGTGTAGTTATAAATACTGGTGTGATTACCTTCAGAACACTCTGGGTCCACCATCATCAGTCTCCCTAGACCTACCTTCCCGATCCTCTGGAACTACTAATATCATTTCTGTCTCTATAAATTTGCCTATTCTGGATGCTTCATATAAATAGAATCGTATAATATGTTCCCTTCTGTGACTGGTTTCTTTCACTTAGAATAATGTTTTTGAGGTTCATCCATGTTGTAGCATGTGTGAGAGCCTCATTCCTTGTTACTGCTAAATACTCTGTTGTAGGTATATACCATATTTTATTTGTCCAGTCATCAGCTGATGGGCATTTAAATTTCTACTTTTTGGCTAATGTGCATAATCATATGCAAGTTTTTGTGTTGGTATATTTCCAGTTCTCTTGATTATGTATGTAGGAGCAGAATTGCTGGTTCGTATGATAACTCTGATTAACCTTTGAAGAATTGTCAGGCTGTTTTTCAAGCAGTAGCCCAGTTTGCATTTCTAGTAGTAATATATGCGGATGGCATATATTCTATGCTTTTTAAAAGATAGCCATCCCGGTATGCATGTGTGGCGCATGTCTCTCTTAGAAATAGCACGTAGCTGGCTCTGTAGAAGCTCAGTCTTATATTGGCTTATAGTTAGGGGCTGCATTGTATGGAAAGTCATTACTGGGTGTTTAAAAGCCTAACATCATGTTCAGCATGGCAAGACACGACATGAGAACAAAACATCTCGAGAGGAACAGACAGAAAGACTGACAAGGAAAACCATATTTTCTTTTCTGTCCTGCTTTTCTGGGCAAACAATCAGGATGGCTGGCAGTATTTTTGGTTATTTGGCACCATAGGAGAAAGATGGTTCAGAGCAAGTAGCTGTATCTGAGAAACCCACTCTACTAGAGTGTTTTTTTCTTGGTCAGCTCCAGTGAATGAATCTTGCTGTTGGTGTCTCTGCTCCTGAACCTACAGGTTTTCTGTTTAAAGGTGGGAGTCCTGAACAGTTAATTTGTGCATGCTTCCCCTACCCTGGTCCTCAGAAGGGAATTCCATTTCTTCTTGGGAGAATGTGAACATATTAGTTTGTGAGATTGAGTTCTCTTAAGCTGTATATTTCAGAAGTATAAATCAATATTTATCCAAATGGCTAGAATTTTTAGTTCATCTGTTGTGAATATAAAATCAGTTATGGGCAAATATTAAATGTCTAATATTTACACTTGATATTTATAACCTTTGGAGCCTTTCTTGGGCTTGTGAATTTAGGCCGCCACTCAATTTTAATACTTAATCTCTATCCTTTATTTTAAAAAGAAAGGATAATGCCAGGCTGGAGTCCCTGGGCAGGAGGATCACAGTTTCAAGGCCAGCCTGGGCAAAGTTAGCAAGACCCCATCTCAAACACAAGGTAATAACAAAAGGGCTGGGGGCTCAAGTAGTGGAGCAGAAGTATGAGGTCCTCAATACTGCTCCCCTCCAATAAAAAGAAAGGGAAAAAAAAAAAAGAGGGGCTGGAGGAATGGGTCAAGCAGTAGAGTACCTGTTTAGCAAACATGAAGTCCTGAGTTCAAACCCCAGTACTGGTAAATAACAATAAATAAACAAACAAACCAACAGGAGAATACTGTGGAATGTATTTGAATATTACTATTAAACTGTATCTAAATGCAAGTACACAACTAACAGTGATGTATGATGAAAGATGTTCAACATTTATAAACAGGAAAAAAAGTAATGGTAAATACTAGAAGAAAAACCATAAAACCTAAAGTTGAATTACAGGTACATGCCTGTAATTCCAGCTACTCTGGAGGCTGAAACAGGGGGATTACAAGTTTGAGGCTAGGCTGAGCAACACAGCAAGACCCTGTCTCAAAATAAAATATAAAGTCAGGTACAGTGGCTCAAGCCTGTAATCGTAGCTACTAGGGAGGTGGAAACATGGAGCATTGTGGTTCAAGGCTAGCCCAGGCAAAAAATTCACAAAACACTATCTCAACCAGTGGCTGGGTGTGGTGGCCTGCTCCTGTCATCCCAACTAGGCAGGGAAGCATAAATAGGAGAATTTTGGCCCAGGCTAGCCAGGACATAAAGTGAGATCTTAACTAAAAAAAAAAAAAAAAACCAAAGAAAAAGGATTTGGTGAGTAAGTCAAGTAGTAGAGCACAGGCCTAGCAAACACAAGGCCCTGAGTTCAACCCTCAGCACTACCAATAAAATAAAATAATAAAATATAAAAAGAAGTCTGGAGATGTAGCTCACTGGTGGCTAGTATGTGTAAGACCCTGGGTTCAATCCCCAGTGCTATAAAAACAAAGACAAAAACCTAAATATACAGTTTATTTCAGTCCTAGTATTAAGTAGATAATGAAATATGATTTTAAGTAATTTTCTTTTCAAGTCTGGAATTGTATAGGCAGAAACTACCAACTCGTTACTTATTTATTGTTGCTATTTTTGAGGCATTAGGGATCAAACACAAAACCTCACACATGCTAGGTAAGCAGTCAATCACTGCGCTGTATACTCTTTATTTATCCAAATACTGTACTCTGTTTTGAGACAGGGTCTCATTATGTAGCCCTGGCTGTGATCCTGCTTTGGCCTTCCAAGTGCTAGAATTACAGTATGCACCACCATGCCCAGCCAACTACTGTATTTTTATACAAGAGCTCTTGTATAAGAAAACTACTAGAAAATCAGTACTGGAGAACTATTAGAACTAATGAAAGTTTACCCAAAACTAGCCTGAAAGTCAATCCATTAATTACATAACCAAGTAAGGTGCTTGATGCAGAGCTAATGAGCATCATCATGGCCTTATCTTGACCCTTCAGTTCCCTTGCCTATTGTACCCACTACCTGACTCCTTTCAGTGGCAACATACCAAAAAGGAGTCTTACGTGCTTGCTGTCTTGATATGCCTCATCTATTCCTCTTGGAAGTCTGCTTGGGTCAACTGTTTGATCCAGTCATCCACTAAAAACTATGTATAACAAGATCAGTGGTGCCAAACTCCATGATGATCCCTTCCCAGGTCTCAGTTGATCTATTAGTATTTGACACAGTGAGTTAGGTTCTCCTATTTATAGTGCTTTCTCACTTGACTCCAGGACATGACACTTTTGATGTCCCTCCTATCTCTTAGCCATTTCTTCCTAGACTCTTGCGTGTTCTTTCTGTTCTCTGTCTGCACTTCCTTCGTAGTTCCATCTAGTCTCAAAGCTTTAAATAAAAATTAAACAATAGCCAGCACTGATTACTCACACTTGTAATCCTTGCTACTCAGGAGGCAGAGATCAGGAGGGTGGTGATTTGAAGCCATCCAGGGCAAATAGTTCTCAAGACCCTATCTCGAAAAAACCCTTCACAGAAAAGGGCTGACTTAAGTGTCTCAAGTGGTAGAGTGCCTGCCTAACAAATATGAGGCCGTGAGAGCAAACCCCTGTGCTGCTAAAAAAAAAATAAATTAATAAACATTAGTGACCAAAACTATATCTCTAGCCAAAACCCCTCCTATGAGTTCTAGAGTTTCATTCAGCTGCTTACTTTGTATCATTGTTCAAGTTTGTATCTCAAATTTAATATGTCTAATACTGAACTTTTCTTCCAAAATGAATTCTAGCCTTTCAGGTTTTTTGGTTTTTTGTTTTTGTTTTCCCTTCTCAGTGAAAGGTCTCTCCATTTTATTTTATTTTGCTGGTAATTGAACCCAGGGCCTTTCTCATGGTAGAAAAGCACTCTACCTCTGATGTATACCCTCAGTTTTGTCCTTTTTGTTGCTTGAATCAAAAATTATATTGTCATCCCTGCACTCTTCCTTTTGGTTATGTCTGAAATCTTGTTAGGACATCCTCTTGGCTGTACTTTTTTTTTTTGGGGGGGGGGTGGTGGTACTGGGATTTGAACTCAGGGCCTCAAGATTGCTAGACAGGCACTCTACCACTTGAGCCACTCCATCAGTCCTTTTTGTATGTGTGTGTTGGGTACTTTTGAGATAAGGTCCTGAGAACTATTTGTCTAGGTCAACCACAAACTGTGATCCCCCATGTCTGCCTCCTGGGTAGTTAGGAGTACAGGCATGAGTCACTGGTGCCCTGCTTTGGCTGTACTTTTAAATATCTCCAGAACCTGACAACTTCTCATGACTTTTACTGCTACTGCCCTGACCTGAACTAACATTACCTCTAAGCTGGATTACTGTAGTCATCTATGCTTCTAGCTTTACCTCTTTCCAATATTCTCAAATTTGCAGACAGACTGATTCTTTTAAAAGACTTTATAAACTGGCCCTCCCATTATCTCTCAGGGCTTGCACCTGCAAAGCAGGCACTCTGCTACTTGAGCCATGCCTCCAGTCCATTTTGCTCTATTTATTTTGGAGATGGGGGTCTCATGAACTATCTGCCTGGGTTGGCCTTAAACCACAGTCCTCCCAGATCTCGGCCTCCCAAGTATCTAGAATTGCTTGTTGTTTTGAGTGGGATGTTGCTATGTAGCCCACACAGGCCTTGAACTCATGATCCTGCTGCTTCAGTCTCCTGTATAGCATGGCTTACAGGTATGCAGCACTGTACCTGATTCTTGCTTCTTTGTTGTTACCATCTATACCTGTGCTTTTGTGAACTTGGCTCTGACTACACTGGCTTCTGATCATTTCTTGAATGCACTGCCCTTGTTTGCAGTGTGTGTTTTCCTTGCGTGGAATATTCTTTCCACAGATAATCTCATGGCTGTTTCCTTTACCTCCCTCTAGTCAAGGTATTAATATTTGTGATGAGACAGCTTATCCTACCACCCTATTCTCCCTCATTCCTTCAAGTCGCCATTACCCTGCCCTACTTTTTCTGTAACATTGATCACTTTCTAACATCTCTTAGAATGTAAATACCTTAAGGACAGTGATTTTCGTGCCTTGTTTATTGGTTTGTCCCAAGTGACTAGAATTATATTTTACCCATATCAGGTGCTCAATATTTGTTGAATGTATATTTGTCAAACAAATCTGTTTCATGTCCTCTACTTTGTGGCTCTCTCTCCTTGATGTTGATCCCATTTTTAAGCATTATGTGGTTCCCAGCAGTTCCTGGAATCCTTCCAGATTCAAATCTACCAGAAAAGAAGAAAACTCCTTGTCCCAGCATTCCCTGGGAAAAGTCTTGAAGTTCACTATGATTGAGCAACATTAAGTGCCAAGTTCAGCCCTTAACCAGTCAGCTGTGGCCAGGAGAATGCAGTACACTTTCTTTTTTTTTTTTTTCATTTTTCTTTTATTATTCATATGTGCATACAAGGCTTGGTTCATTTTGCAGTACACTTTCTGACCTAGCCTTTGATCATATATTCTGACTCTGAATCTGAAGATAAAGCCACAGACACAACTGTCTGTTGGGGGTGGGGGGATAGAAGCTGTTAAGTAAGGATTCATGAAATGTTTGCTGGCTTATATACCAGTGTTGGACAAAATGTGACCCTTTAGATACTAGCTCTAGGGGATATGGGTCAGTGCTCTTTGACCATGCCCTTTAAGTATAGAAACTTAAATTCAACCAAGATTTTAATATGATAATGTACTTCATGAATTTCTAAGTAGAAGATGAAACTGCTTCCCAAAATTCCTTCAACATGGAACACTTTTGTCTCTAGAATATCTCAAGGTAGATTGTCATAGACCCCATTATGAGGAAAATATTGGTATATTTGCTAAGGACTAGTTAGAAAATTGAAGAAAAATCTCATGCAAGAATATAAAAGGAAACAAAACAAACATTTTTTCAGATGTACATCTGTTTGATGAAAAAACTTTATAGGGGTCTGGGGAAATAGCTCAGGTCCTGGGTTTGATCCCTAGAATTGAAGAAAAAAAATTATAGGTCCCAAAGACTAATACATAGAAAGATAGTCTTTTGAAAGATGTTTTTCTCTATTTATTGTAGTTGTAATTTAAAATCTGGTTTGGGAGGTGAAAGGAAGAGGAGACCAATTTTGTCAATCAATTCTGAAGTTTCTTTGTGTTACAGGCTGTTTTGATTTTAAGGGTGAATAATATCTCAGGTTTCATAAGGAAAGTTTATTTTAAGGATATGTAAGGATTAAAACCAAAAGGAGAAAGTTGTAGTCATGTGCTTTCTCTTCTCTGGTACTTTTGTGTCTGTTTTTGTAAGCATCTGTTCTGTTTGTTTCTGGTTACCAGCTCTCAGATATCTTTTTTGAGGGACAGGATCTCACCATGTTGCCCAAGTTAGTGTGGAACTCCTGGGCTTAAGCAGTCCTCCTGCCTCAGCCTCCTTGCGTAGCTGCGTGCACATGCCTCTATGTCTGGGTAGAGAGATCTTTGATCTACCCATTCCATTTCTAAGGTTTTTTTTAACATGCAAAGGCATGCACACACACATAAAACCAGGGAGGGTAAGGGTTTATCAAGGCATTGCTTCTGGAAAGACAAAATGAAAATAACCTAAGTGCCTGCCGATGGGAGAATGATTAAGTTTATGGTGAATCTATATAGAAAACAACCCTCCAGATGAAGACATAGGCATTTTTGTGGACATGGAAAGATCTCTATCATGTGTTTTAAGTGAGAGAAATACTCAGTGCAATTTTGTGAGGAACAGTGCATGTTACACTCATGGTAGCCTGTATGCACATATACATACATAAGTATGTGTGTATAGGAAAATGCCTGAAGGAATGTGCACCAAAATGTTTTTCAATTGCTGCATCAAGTAGCAGAATTTTAGATTAAAAAAAAAAAAGCTTTGATGGCTTGTATTAACAACAAAAAAGAAAATGGAAAAAAATTTGCAAAAGAGAAAAATTAACACCCCAATTATAGTTTATTTCCTTTTCCTGGTTTTTATTTTTTTAATTGGTCATTAACCTTGGTTCATATCTAGCTGGCTTGGTCTAACTCAGTCCTGTTTTTTCACCCCTCTGGACTTAAAGTAGCCTGATAGTCTGCCCAGGGTGAAAGAATAGATGGGCCAGGTAAAATATCTACCATACTTTTTAGCTCCAAAGTGGCCTGAGAACCTGTATAGCCTCATTTACTTAGTCCACAAGGATGCTAGCTATTAACTCCATAAGCTGATCTGAGAAATAATATAAAGATAAAATAAACAGGACAGGTAGTGTTACACTCCAGAGGAAAGTGATGATGGACATCCAGGTAAACTTACTAAGAATGATTCATTAGGAACCTGCAGTTAGGGTGTGATAAAATGAAATTGAAGGGTTTCATACAGCTGAAGTGCAGTAGTATTACATATTGCAGTTGTGTCCTACTTCTGTATGAGTAAAATACATATGAGTAAATTCATATGTAACTTTTGTCATACCCCAGGAATTGAGCCAGATGTTACTATGAAATATATATCATCATGGAAATTCAAAAATTTAGTAATGGGATATCAGGACTTATGTACAGTATGCATATATAGTGTTACAAATTGGCTTTGCATAAGATAGGTAAAACAAAAATTTATAGAAGCAGTTCATACTCTGGAGAATTTTAAAAATAGAAAGTACAAAGAAATCAGTTTTAAGGCCTGCTTTGATTTTTCAGTGTTTTGCACTTCAGGTTTTTATCTTGTCTTTTTTCTCATTAATATTTTATGACTGTATTCCCTTGTTACTAAATATTTTTTCCTAAAAAAAAAAATTCCCATTTTAAAGATAAAGTAGTTGGTCAGAGCAGTGTGAGTTTGTTAATGATGTAGTCTGTACATGTGTTTTACTGGAAGGAACAGATCTTCTGCAGTCTTCTGTCCTAAAGATAGTTGGAAGCCTAAGGACGAAGCTGTATCATTCAGTTATGTTCTTAAAAATTACCTAGTTGTCAGGTTTTGGTTTGAGTAAACCAGAGGTCATTAAAGACTCCAAGGCTGCCATTTGGAGATAGATACTTTGGTTTCGCTTTCCCCAAGACAGCAAGAAATATTCCATAACTGAAAGATGGTCATTTTAGCTTCTCTTTCTGCTGGTGAGGTAGAATACCTAGTGTTTTTAGAGCCACTTGGGTTAGCTCATCTATCATCAAGAGTCTCAATAACCTTGTTTATTCTGGGTATCTAGGTTTTACCTTCCACTGCTGTGAATTTATGTAGTTGCAACAAGATTCCTCTTTCTTGTTTTTTGATCTAGTTCATCTTTCTGTGAAACAATATGGTAAAAAAAAAAAAAAAAGGTGGGGGTGGAGGGGTGAAATCTCTAAAACCCTAACCTTCTCCTTGCATTTTCTGTAGTTCCAATTATATCTTTTGCTTATTGTGAGCGGTGTGGTTTTTTTTTCTTCATAGAGATGAAACTTTGATCATTTATACTTACGAGGAAGTATTGAAAATCTCCGATAAGTGTAATAAACCCCTGGTATTCATGAGAAATACTCCCATGATCATTTTAAGGACTTTGATTATAAACACCACTAAAACCTCTCACCTTCCACTAATATGTCACATAGGAAAGGTGAAAGTTTGAGTGACTTCTGTTTTTATTCTTAATAAGAGCCCTGACGTAAGTACAGAGCAGTTCAGGTCATAGCAGGAGGCTGAGGTGTAGTTAAGGGACACTTACCACACAGCCTGTAGTTAACTCCTGTCTTAGCAAGATTTCAGTTACTGTATAGAACTTTGGGGCCTGCAGACTTGGTGACAATGACTCAAAACACTATGGCGATTAAGTTACAACCCTAAGACATTAATCTAATTTCCTGTTTTAGTTATGAAAACAATTAAAGATCTCATAATAGTGACTTCATATTAGTGACTTTAATAAATTATTTGTACCTAAACCTGCTGCAGCCTGGCCTCTGCACCTACCATGCCGTTCTCAGCTCCAGCCCAGACCACCTGTGCCTGTCTAGTTTTTAAACACAGTCCTCAGATCTTATCTCAACTGACCCCTGCAGCATTCAGCACTGTCCACACTACTTTGAAAGTCTCTCCTCCTGTGGCATCAGTGGCACCATTTCCCTGGGCTTTGCTTTCTGTATTTTCCAGATATTTCTTCTTGACTCCAGCCTTAAATTTTGGTGGTAGTTCACCAGGGTTCTGTTGCCCATTCCCTTGCCCATGCTCTTCTTTGCCATTTTGCCTCAGCCACTGTTTTGTAAAATAGTCTTAGTAAATATGCTTGACACACCCTAAAAACTGCATGGTTTTTGTTATTAGCACTTAACTGTGCAAAATAATGGGTTTCATTGTGACATTTCCATACATGCATATGACATACTTGGATCATGTTCAACTCCCGTTACCCTCTAACCTCTTCCCCTCCCCACCTGCACATATTTAAAGTCTGTAATTGGATACATTTTGACATTTTATGAGACCCTCACCTCTATTATAATACCCTGCCCCAACATTGTCCTGCTACTGGCTTCATTCCCCACCACTCCCTACATTGGGTGTGCCCTCTGCATGATAGACTCGTATGTCTCGTAAAATTGTGTGTGATGATACTGTTAGAGTATCCTCTCTGGGTGGTGGGGGGTTTGGCTTCTTTTCAGTCCACATTGTTACTTTGACATCTATCTGTGCTGTATTGTGAGAATTCACTCCTTTTTATTGCTCACTGGCATGTTGCTACACGGACAGACTGTTGTTTGTTTACATACTCACCCATTGATGAGACATTTCCACTGCTCCATAACTGGTGCCAGTTTATGCTCTTAAAATTAATGCTGCCATAACAATTCAGGCCCAGACCTTTGTACAACTATATGCTTACACTTTTTCTTAGGTATACTGCTTAGGAATGGAATAAGTGGATCATATAATCAGTACAGTTTTAACTTTTTAAGCAACTGACAGCCTGTTTTTAAACATTTTTAAGTTTAATTTGATTGATTGATTGATTGATCGAGAAGGGTCTTACTATGTAGCCGGGGCAGGCCTTGAACTCATGATCCTCCTGCCTCAGAGTGCTGGAACTACAGGCATGTACCACCATACCCAGATTCAACATTTTATATTCCTGAAAGTAGCCTATGAGTGTTCCAGTTGCTTTGCATCCTTGTCAGTAGTTAGAACTGTCCTCTTTTCATTCTAGACACTGTAATATATATGCAGCGGCATTGCAGATTGGCTTCCATTTGCATTTCCACAAACTGAGGATGTTGAACATCTGTCTTGATGCATTCTACTTATGCTGTCCACGTATCTACTTTGCTGAAATGTCTGTTCAGATCTTTTGCCCATTCACGTTATTTTAGAGTGTTTGCTTTCTACTTAGTGACTTGTAAGCCCTCTGCATGCATTCTGGATACAAACCTTTTAATGGATATGTGATTCACAGGTACTTTCTTCTAGTCTGTGACTTTTCATTCTTTCAACAGGGCATAAGTTCCTAAGTCTAGTTCATCAGTTGGGAAAAAAAATAAAAAGGGATTATTCTTTTGGTATTATATCTTAAGAAATCTTTGCCTAACCTAAGGTCACAGAGATTTTCTTTCACATACTCTTCTATATGTCGTTTTAGGTTTTACATTTAGGTTTCTGACCTATTTTATTATTTTCTATGTTGTGGCTAAAATATATATGACATAAATATAAATTGCCACCCCGCTCTTCCCTCCTTTTCTTCCACCTTGTATATAGGCAAATTTTCTACCTCTGAGCTATCATTCCCATTTTACTTTAAAAAAATTTTTTTAAAAATTTATATGTGCATATAAGGCTTGGGTCATTTCTCCCCCCTTCCCCCACCCCCTCCCTTACCACCCACTCCGCCCCCTCTCTCTCCCCCCCACCCGCTCAATACCCAGCAGAAACTATTTTGCCCTTATCTCTAATTTTGTTGAAGAGACAGTATAAGCAATAATAGGAAGGAACAAGTGTTTTTGCTGGTTGAGATAAGGATAGCTATACAGGGAGTTGACTCACATTGATTTCCTATGCCTGTATGTTACCTTCTAGGTTAATTCTTTTTGATCTAACCTTTTCTCTAGCTCCTGGTCCCCTTTTCCTATTGGCCTCAAGGCTTTTAAGGTATCTGCTTTAGTTTCTCTGCGTTACAGGCAACAAATGCTAGCTAATTTTTTAGGTGTCTTACCTATTCTCACCCCTCCCTTGTGTGCTCTCACTTTTATCATGTGCTCAAAGTCCAATCCCCTTGTTGTGTTTGCCCTTGATCTAATGTCCACATATGAGGGAGAACATACAATTTTTGATCTTTTGGGCCAGGCTAACGTCACTCAGAATGATGTTCTCCAATTCCATCCATTTACCAGTGAACGATAACATTTCGTTCTTCTTCATAGCTGCTTTATTATTCCATTGTGTATAGATACCACATTTTCTTAATCTATTCGTCAGTGGTGGGGCATCTTGGCTGTTTCCATAACTTGGCTGTTGTGAATAGTGCCGCAATAAACATGGGTGTGCAGGTGCCTCTGGAGTAACCTGTGTCACAGTCTTTTGGGTATATCCCCAAGAGTGGTATTGCTGGATCAAATGGTAGATCAATGTTTAGCTTTTTAAGTAGCCTCCAAATTTTTTTCCAGAGTGGTTGTATTAGATTACATTCCCACCAACAATGTAAGAGTGTTCCTTTTTCCCCGAATCCTCGCCAACACCTGTTGTTCGTGGTGTTGCTAATAATGGCTATTCTAAGAAGGGTAAGGTGGAATCTTAGTGTGGTTTTAATTTGCATTTCCTTTATTGCTAGAGATGGTGAGCATTTTTTCATGTCTTTTTTGGCCATTTGAATTTCTTCTTTTGAGAAAGTTCTGTTTAGTTCACTTGCCCATTTCTTTATTGGTTCATTAGTTTTGGGAGAATTTAGTTTTTTAGGTTCCCTATATATTCTGGTTATCAGTCCTTTGTCTGATGTGTAGCTGGCAAATATTTTCTCCCACTCTGTGGGTGTTCTCTTCAGTTTGGTCTCTAGACCATTTCTTTTGATGAACAGAAGCTTTTTAGTTTTATGAGGTACCATTTATCTATGCTATCTCTTAGTTGCTGTGCTGCTGGGGTTTCCTTGAGAAAGTTCTTGCCTATACCTACTAACTCCAAAGTATTTCCTACTCTTTCCTGTATCAACTTTAGAGTTTGTGATCTGATATTAAGATCCTTGATCCATTTTGAGTTAATCTTGGTAGAGGGTGATATACATGGATCTGGTTTCAGTTTTTTGCAGACTGCTAACCAGTTTTCCCAGCAGTTTTTGTTAAAGAGGCTGCTATTTCTCCATCGTATATTTTTAGCTCCTTTGTCAAAGACAAGTTGGTTATAGTTGTGTGGCTTCATATCTGAGTCCTCTGTTCTGTTCCACTGGTCTTCATGTCTGTGTTTGTGCCAGTACCATGCTGTTTTTATTGTTATTGCTTTGTAATATAGTTTGAAGTCAGGTATTGTGATACCTCCAGCATTGTTCTTTTGACTGAGTATTGCCTTGGCTATTCGTGGCCTCTTGTGTTTCCATATAAATTTAACGGTAGATTTTTCAATCTCTCTAATGAATGTCATTGGAATTTTGATGGGAATTGCATTAAACATGTAGATTACTTTTGGGAGTATAGACATTTTTACTATGTTGATTCTACCAATCCATGAGCATGGGAGATCTCTCCACTTTATAGTCTTCCTCAATCTCTTTCTTCAGAAGTGTATAGTTTTCCTTGTAGAGGTCATTCACATCTTTTGTTAGGCTTACACCTAGGTATTTGATTTTTTTTTGAGGCTATTGTAAATGGAATTGTTTTCATATGTTCTTTCTCAGTTTGTTCATTATTAGTGTATAGAAATGCTAATGATTTTTCTATGTTGATTTTATATCCTGCTACCTTTCTACAGCTATTGATGGTGTCTAGGAGCTTTTGAGTAGAGTTTTTTGGGTCTTTAAGGTATAGGATCATATCGTCTGCAAATAGGGATATTTTGACAGTTTCTTTACCTATTTGTATTCCTTTTATTCCTTCTTCTTGCCTAATTGTTCTGGCTAGGAATTCCAGTAACTATGTTGAATAGGAGTGGAGATAGTGGGCATCCTTGTCTTGTTCCTGATTTTAGAGGGAATGGTTTCAGTTTTTTACCGTTAAGTATAATGCTGGCTGTAGGTTTGTCATATATAGCTTTTATACTGTTGAGGGACTTTCCTTCTATTCCTAGTTTTCTTAGAGCTTTTATCATGAAATGGTGTTGGATCTTATCAAAGGCTTTTTCTGCATCTATTGAGATGATCAAGTGGTTTTTGTCTTTGCTTCTGTTAATATGGTTTATTACATTTTTTGGTTTTCGTATGTTGAACCACCCCTGCATTCCTGGGATGAAGCCTACTTGGTCGTGGTGAATAATCTTTTTGATGTGTTGTTGAATTTGGTTTGCCATTATTTTATTGAGGAGTTTTGCATCAATGTTCATTATGTACTTGACTCTTAAATGGTGGTGTTCCCAGGAGTTCTTTTCTTTTTGGGCTTAGGAGAGTCCCAGGTGTTTGCGTACACTGTCATAACATCACCTGCTCTCTCCACAAAAGAGTTCCTAACTGGGTATCTGCACCTTTTCCTGAGCTCCACATTTGAATTTCCTTATAGCCATCTCTAAGTAAGTGGAAAGAAGCAATAATGAAGTGACTTGGAGTGAATAGACCTAGAGGACTGCTGCTCAAGAACTATAAAAGAAAAGGTGAGCTCTGGAACATGGACAAGTTGCTAGAAAACAGGATGCTCAGGAGAAGAACCAAATGGGGAGATGGTCAAGTGGGAGTGGCAGCTGGCTTCATGGCACTTTCACCAAACAGGCAAAACCTCCCTACATCTGGCACTTGCAGGCAGGCAAAACAGCTGTGAATGCTGTGGTGGACTAGCAAGAGAAATTAACTCCCAAGGGAGTTGGCCCTAGAATGACTTGTCAGCTGGAAGGGAGGAGGACAAGGGAGTTCCAGTGGCAGCTGTCAGATAGTGTAGAACCGTGCCAAGCCAAATGAGGACTGTAAGCCTTCCCTGTACTGATTAAAAATGCAGTCCTAGAGCCTCTTAAGCTGCTACCAGCAAGTTACAGTGAAAAATCCCTGCATGGTGCTTCCAGAGCATTTTATAAATCCTGTTTCTTTTCATTATTTAATTTTAAAATTTTAGTTAATTTTATAGAAAAAATTTGTACAACTAGCTTAATTTGAATGCCACACCAATTGAAAACATTTTGATTCTGGAGTGATGAGATTAAGATTATGCTTATTATACCCAAATATTCTTTTGGAAGAGTAATAGTCACTGTTTTTCAAAAGTCGGCAGTGTGGTAGCTGCACTGGCTCTTTCACTTGTTTCTGATTAAATGAATGAGAATGAGCCAACCAGAGGAATCCAAAGAAATTAGAGTTTTGTTTTCATTCTTGGGAAAAATCTTTGAAGATTGAAAAGCCCAGAAACTTTTTTATAACATGAAAGTTAATTTTTTTTCTACAACTGCATGTGTGAATCTCAGAGCTTTTTAACATACAAAATTCTAAGATAGACTTCTATTTCCCTAAAAACAATATTAAGAGTCTTCTGTTTTAGGGGAATGTTTAGATATTAAAGTTAAGCTGCTGTTTAATCTCCTTTTTCTTATCTGTAAGTCTTGACATATATCATTCATCTATTAGAAAAGTCATTTTAAAGTTAGTAAATTAATAAATACAACATGGTTGAAACTGAAAAGCAGCTTGTAGGAAATATCTTGTCCTGCAGCACTATGGGATGTGTCCCATAGTTAAATAATGTAGAGCAGTCTGTGCTGTGGGAACCAGTTTGCTGAGAAACTCACGTGAACTTGCAGGAATCATACCACTTGAATGTGTCCTGCAATTGTTTTCTTTGTATTTTGGTGGTATTGGGGTTTGAATTCAGGGCTTATGTTTACTAAACAGACCACTCCGCTAGCCCAGTATATTCTGTAATATCTGTAACAAGAAACTTGGCTAATTTGTGTCTTCAGTGAGTTGATTAATAAAACAGACTTACTGTCACCAACATTACGCTTCACTGAAGATAATGATACTGACCTGTGTTTGTACCATGTCTGTACATAGTTTTGAGCAAAACAGTAGATAAAGATGTAAACATAGTGCAAGACAGTTTTTGTCCAGTAAAATTAGGTGTACAGTCATGTGCTGCAGAATGATGTATGGTCAGTGATGAGTCACACACAGAGTGGCAGTCCATAAGATTACATCCACTACTCTCATTCAGCCTTCTCGTTTGTGTAAGCGAAACACCTACATCGTCTAACTACACATTTCTTAAGATGGATTCTTAAGTACACGTGCACATGGGTATAGAAAAAGGGCTGAGAAATTATGTGCCAATGCCACATGTCTCTGTTTCTGTAACTATCTGACTTCTTATAATTGTGGGAAGTTATTTCCATTTTGAAATGAAAAAAATAATAAGAGAATTTGAGTTGGGTTATTATAGGCTCGCCCCACCACACCCAGCTGCTCTTATGCTCTTCAGCTGGTGATAGGTATACCATGTGCGGAAGCAAAACATTTCCTGTGAAGGAAGGCAGAAATTAGGAAGATCCCTGCTTTGTCCAGTGTACACAAAGAGAGTTTTTTCTTCTGTCCATTTCCTTCAGGTGAGACATTTGCTATTTCTTAGTATTTTTTTTTAAATTCAGAATTATAGTGTAAAGGGTCAAGAAGGTTTGTATAAGAAACCAGAACACATTCTCATATCTCTCTTTTTAGGGGTAATTATTTTGACCTCTTGTTTTTTGTTGTTGTCATTGTCAATATATAAATAATATGCTTATACTGCAAGTCCTTGCCATTGCAGTTTAAGTAATTATATGGTGCTTTCCCACTGCAGAAAATTAAAGATTTTACTTACATCTCTTTGCTTCTTTGAATTATGTTGTCCTTTTGTTGAAGTCATCATATTACTACCTTACTATAACTGTGTATGTGCTATTTGTAGCTAAGTTGTAAACTTTTTCCCGTGTTTTGAATATTTTTTACTTTCCTGTTTTTAATAATGATCATTTTCTTTTTTTTTTCCCCTATTGTGGACTCAGCTCTCATTCACTCCCAAACTTTTACGTCAATCTCCTCATAAGACAGATGTGTAAATTCATATGCATAATATAGTCCTGTCAACTTCTTCTTTGAGAATTCTCCCTCAGACCTTCTGAACTGACATTCAGGTAAACCTATGCCATAGCTCTCAGCCCAAGGTGCTTTTTGTTGTCCTCTTGTTGTTCTTTGCTACTTGCCTGTGCTAAATTCCTATTTCCTGTGCCTTTGTCCTGTTCTTCCTTAGTTTTCTCCCTCTTGCTGTATGTAACATGTCCCCTAATAGTTCATAGAGAAGATCTGCTTGGAAGGTAAATTTTTTTTGAGATTTTGTGTGTCTGGAAATGTTTTATTCTAATTTCATACTTTACATGATAGTTTGGCTGGATATAGAATTCAAGGTGAAATAATTTTTTTAGACTCTTGAAGGCATTGAGGTGCCCATTGCCACCTTCTTACATTGTTGAGAACTGTCAAGCTACACTGGTTTCTGATCTTTCTCTGTAACCTATTCCTTTCCTACATCTCCCCAGAAAATGAAATTTTATTGTCATTTAGGTGAATTTCAGTAATTATACTGGGAATCCAGTGATAACCTGGAAACTTGCTTTTGGGAAACATTCATGAATTGTTTTATTATTTCCTTCTTTTCACTTTTTCTATTTTTTTTTCTCCTTGGAATTCTCATTCCCAGAATGTCCGTCTAGCTGCTTATGAATTTCTGCCTTGTCTTTTTTTCTTTCTTCCTTGATTTAATTTCTAGACAAGGTCCTTAAGTTTATTTTCTAGCCTGGCTGTTGAGCTTTCCTTTTTTTGCTACCATACTTTGATGCTCCTAGAACTATTTTGTATCTCTAGCTGCACTCTAGCTGTGTCTTTTTTTTTTAGCTGTACCTGGTTGTTTCATAGTTCCATTCTCTTATTACTGTGCATATTGATAGCTTTTTCAGAGCCATTGAAAGATTTTCTGATCGCTGTATAATGTGTCATCTCTCAATGACTTGTTTCCCCTTATTATTATTTTGGTCTCTAATTCCACACTACAGGCCTTCCTCTGATAATTGGTCAGGATGCCCACCACCCCCACCCATGCTGGAGATGGAACCAAGGGCCTTACACACATTAGGCAAGCCCTGTAGTCCTGAGCTACACCCCTAGTGTTGTGTCTTTTAGCCATCAGGGTTCCAGTTTTAGTGTTTTCTTGTGCGTTTTGTTTGTTGGCAGTACTAGGGATTGAACTCAGGGCTTTCTGTATTCTACCACTTGAGCCACTCCGCCAGCCACCAGTTTTAAATCTGAGTTCCTTTTTTGAGCAGTTCTAACATACTGCGCAGGATGAAAGAGGTGCAGTTGTCCCAATGTGGAAATCTGATTACTTTGCAACAGGTTTTCAAGGACTTCTCCTTATTTTGGTGGTGCCATTGCTCCACTCCCAGAGGCAGTGCATTGTGAATTGGACCAGGTCTTGTGTTGCAGTCTCTTCACTGCTCTTCTGATGGACACTTGCACTCCAGTTTCCATGCTCAGGCTGCTTTCCTGCCCCTTGTCTCCATGTTAGCAGGGTGGTTCTTGTAAAGCACAAAAGTTAAGCAAGGAAACAAAAACCCTTTACTAATCTTTTATTAGAATTTTGAGCGAGCACTCTTTACAGAACTGATTATTTTTTCCTTTTTTTTTTTTTCGTTTTTGGTCTTTTGTTAGGCAGTTCAGCTTATCAATTTAGATGGGAATTCCCAACTATGGCAGCACATTTAGAGAGATCTATTTGGAAAACTTTTAAGAAAGACTTGACTCTTACAATTAGTGAGGCTGGTTGCATTTAGGTTAGGAGCTGTTCAGTTTTTATTAGGTTCTGTATGTTACTCTTTTTTATTGCCAGACTTGAGAATCCTGATCTGGATAAAACTTTCAGAAGACTTCAGAAAAGGCCACAGATTCTAAAAATTTTACTTTCATCATCTGTTAAAACATTCTAAATTTTGATTAAAACATATTCCAAATTCTACTAGAAATAATAGCTTTAATTTTTATTGGCATAAAATTAATTGTAAAGGGGTTTCATTGTGACAATTATATGTATGCATATGTACTTTGATCACATACACCCCTATTCTCATTCTTAACCCTTTTGTTCTTCCCATGTCCAGAAATAATACCTTTTAAACAGTATTATGATTAAGAATGAATTTTTCTTAAGGGTCTGATATTATTTGCTTTCCATCAAACAAAAACATAATAACCAAAGTGAAATCTCTTTTGGAAGTGAGAAATAGATAATAATGTAAAATTTTAATTAGTGTTATAGAGGAAAAACTTGGGAAATAGTCATGGAATGAATGTATAGTTTATAAGTATATACTTAGTAAGAAAGATCAATAATGAAAAACTAAAATATAAATAGTATTTGTTCCTCCCAGAAAACTGAATGCAAGGATAAATAGCAGTGACCAGTGGTAAATACAGGAAAAAAAAAAAAAACTTTCAATATGTAGTATATATTATGTCACATGTATTTGTGGAATTCTGTAGTTTTTAAAAATTTTGTGGTGCTTGGGATTAAACCCAAGGCCTTGCACATGCTAAGCAAGCAGTCTACCACTGAGCTACATCTCCAGCCCTTGTATCTTATAAATATTAGAGAATACGGTTATTTCCAAGTGTTGAAATGTTTATTCAGGTATATATACTTGGCCATAGAAATAATATATAATATAAAACAGAGATTTAAAACCTGAAGTTCAAAAGTAGATTGTGAAAACAGGGTACTGTGTATGAAAAACCAGAGGGAAGACCACTGAATGCTTTTATCATCTAAAGGAGGTGAGGGCCCAAGAAAGGAGTTTAAAAGTTCAAAAAAATAACAGAAGGAACAATAAAGATAAAAATAAAGTTATGTGCATACAGTGAATAATTTGTAGTCATTGAAATGGATTAGAGAATATACACGTACACACACATATATACATACATATGTTGAAATGAAAAGATGTCCTGGAAATTCAGAATCTTTTTAAATTTAAACTAAATTTTTGTTGCGTTTTTACTTTTTTACCAGTACTGGGTTTGAACTCTGGGCCTCACACTTGCTAGGCAGGTGATCTACCACTTGAGTCACTCCACCAGCCCTGTTTTGTGTGTGTGTGTGTGTGTCTGGCGTTTTTGAGATAGGGTCTCGTGAACTATTTGCTTGGGCTGGTCTCAAACCGCGATCCTCCTGATCTCTGCCTCCCAAGTAGCTAGGATTACTGATATGAGCCACTGGCACCCAGCTAAAATTTATTTTTTAACTGATAGATAAAAGCAAAACTTGTACACATTTATGGAATTCCATGCATTGTATAGTGTTTAAACCAGACTAAATTAACCTGTTTTCTCAAACTTTTTCTTCTTCTTTTTTTTTTTTGTTTGTGGACTGGGTTTGAATTCAGGGGTTTGTGCTTGCAAAGCAGATGCTCTACTGCTTGAGCCACACCTCCAGCCCATTTTGTTCTGCTTATTTTTAGAAATGGGGTCCCATGAACTGTTTGTCCAGGCTGGCCTCAAACCACAATCCTCCCAGTCTCAGCCTTCCAAGTAACTAGTATTACAGGTGTGAGCCACTGGCGCCTGGCTCATTTGCCATGTCTTTATGATGAAAACACTCAAGATCTTTTCTTATAGCTTTTTGAAATGTACAGGACATTACTGTTATCTATAGTCACCCTATTTTGCAATAGTGCACCAAACGTCTTGCTCCATCTAACTGTAACTTGGTCCTCATTGATCAACCTCTCTCAGTCCCTCCTTTTCTTCTCCTCTTTTAGCTTCTGATAACCACCAAAAAAGTAAATATGAATCAAGTAGAAGGAACATATGTATATAAATGTTACTGGAGAAATAGTAGCACAATTTGTACTAAGCAATTTCAGAAACTTCAGTGACATTTCTAAATATATTAAATACTTCAGGCAGTTTTTCCTAAATGTGTATGTTATGAAAAATACTATAAAAACTGAATATACTGATAAATAACTTGAGAATGTTATCAAAGAACTGCTCTTATTTTATTTGTTCACGGATTTATTTCGTGGCTGTGATTTGAATCCAGGCCCTCCAAATTGCTAGGCAAGTGCTCTACCACTAAGCTATATCCCCAGCCTCAGACTACTCTTTAAAAAGAAGGAGAAAAAAAGAAAAAGTAGGGTACCTGCTTAGCAAGAGTGAGGCCCTGAGTTCAACCCCCAGAACCCCTCAAGAAAACCTCTTTGTGGGTTTGATATGCTGGTAAGTTCCTTAAAATTTCTTTCAGAAGCAGGTCATTTTTCTGCAGTACGTAGTGTTTTTTAGATAATTACTAAAAAAGCAAGTAAGCAGGCCAAAGGGAAAAACAAAGAAATAAAGCTAGCATTAACAGCAGCAACAGCAGGTGTGGCTCAAGTAGTAGAGCACCTGCCTGGCAAGCTCAGGGCCCTGAGTTCAAGTCCCAGCACCGACCACCAAAAAACCAAAAGTACTATCATTCAGTTTCATTTTTGAATATAGTTGTGTCCCTTTAAATATTGACCAGTAGAATTTAGCATAATATTGAATGAATAAGGCTTATTCTAAAAATTTCTAAGTGCTTCTGTACTGGAGATTTATTAATAGGATTTAATAATAAGCTAGCATTTATTGATTGCTTATGATGAGGTATGCAATGTTCTATGTGTTTTTGTTTTAATTTATTTAATTACCAATGTGGAACAAGTGCTATGCCAGTGAACTGCACCCCAGCCCTCAGTAAGGTCCTTAGTAGTGGCTGCGCCTTGTTGTCCTCACTGGGTAAACTCCCTGGCACACATATTTGAAAGCAGCTTTTCAAGTGATTGTTAAGAGCTACAGTAGTTAAAGGAATATCAAAGTTTAGGGCAAAACAAGCATGCCTGGAGCAGTATGCCTACAGATACTGTTTTGGAAGCTCTGCTTATACAATCAGACATGAGTTAGAGGGGTAAATGAAATGCTAGAAAGAAAGTGGAATTTTGGGAAGTTTTACTCAAACCATTTCACTGTTTTAAGTTCAGGTTGAGTGAAAGAATAGCGCTTAGAAAACAAAAGTCAGTAATAAGCAGTTTGAATAACAACCAACGTGTGATCCCATTCAAAATACCATAAATGTAGAAAAAGCTACAAATACTCAATTTGCTCAACTTTATCTTTTGAATTTGATTTGAAAGTGAAAATTAATTATAAAACCATATTAAGTATACACACTCAAAACTCACTTTCCTCCCTATTCCCCATTCCATTCTCTGCCTCCCACAGGTAGCCATTTTTAATTTCCTGTTTATTCTTTTTCATTTTTCTCAAATCAGTAGCTTTGTATATTATTTCCTCTTTTACACAGATGGTAGTATATTGTATTTTTTTTATCATGTCTTTGTCACGTTAATGATACATCTTGAAGAGATCACTCCCATATCAAGAAACACAAAACATCTTCACTCTTTTTGGGGTTGTAGAGTATCCCATTATATCATTATTTAGACATCTTCTGTTAATAGATATTTTGCCTAAGAAAAATACTGTTGGGAAATGATACTATTCCATATGAGGGGATGAAGCCTTGAGGATATGATACATGATCCTAGGCAGTGTCCTAGGATAGGAAGACTAAAGACATGAAGATACACACTCTTCAAATAATTTACAGGCTTGTTGTAGTTCTTGAAATACCATCGGGCTTTAAAAACCATAGCAAATTTGCAAATTCATCTAGATGAATATTCAAGGTCATGTAAAAGTTTTGAAAAAAAGAATGGATATAGAAAAACCTAATCATAAGATAGTAAAACATAATGAAGCCATAGCAATTTAAAAACAGCATACGAGTACCAGAATAAAAAAAGATCAGAGGCAGTCATCAGTGGAGATATCTGTAATTCTATCACTCAGGAGGCTGAGGCAGAAGGATCACCAGTTCAAGGCCAGCTGCGAACAGAGCAAGACCCTGTCTCAAAAGAAACACAAACAGTCCTGCTACTTGTGAGGCAGAGATTGGGAGGATTGCATTCAAAGCCAGTCCAGCAAAAGGTTAGCAAGACCCCATCTCAATCAATAACTGGTCATGGTGGCCTATGCCAAGATCGCAGCTACTCAGGCGGTGTGGGTAGGAGGACTGAGGTCTGAGGTGAGTTCCAGGCAAAAACTCGAAACCTTACCTGAAAAATAACTAAAGCAAAAAGGGATGGAGGCCTAGCTCAAGTGGTAGACACAGGCCCTGAGTTCAAACCTCAGTACCTGAAAAACAGTGGAAAACTAGCCCAGAAACAAAACAAGGATATAAGGATCTAATGGTTGCTTTTTTGAGCACTTATTTGATTTTTAAAATATCATATACTAAAATAAGTTTCAGATGGATAAAATAATTTTATAGAAACACCAAAGAATTTAACTGTGTACTCACTGAATTTAAGAAGAGGATTAACTAAGTTTAGGCTTAGTAGAAGAATTCACAAAGAAGATGGTTGACAGAGCAGGCAACATAAAAATTTAACTCTTTTTTTGGCCAGTACTGGGGTTTGAACTCAGAACCTCGTGCTTACTAGGCAGACACCCTGATAGCCCTGTTTTGTATTGGGTACTTTCAAGCTAGGATCTTGTGAACTATTTGCCCAGGCTGGCTTTGAACCATTATCTTCCTGATCTCTACTTCCTGAGTAACTGGATTTCAGGTGTGAGCCACAGACACCCAGCTTAACTTTTTTCTTGTTTTTTTGTGTTGTTCAGGCTGACCTCTAACTTGCTATGTAGCCCAATTCTCTTGCCTCTGTCTCCAGAGTGTTAGGATTATAGAGGTGTACCACCATGCCTGGTAAAAACTTAACTTTTAAACCAGACAAAAATGAAGAAAAAAAATAGAATAGCAAATTTCCAAGGGCTTTAATAGTCTCATGTATGAAGTCCTTACGCAAACATAAGTAGGCATAGAACAAGATTTGGTAATTGACTAAACAGAAAGTTTTAACAATAACTAACATGGGAAGTTTTTAAATGCAAATCAAGCTACCAAGATCCATCTGTTAAATTAGCAACAAATCATGCTGGCCAGAGTAAGGTGCAATTACTGGATGCATAAATTGCTTATGGTAACTCTTGTGGTATTGATAAAAATCAGCATACTTTTTGACTGTGAAATTTCACAGCTGGGAAATGATTTAAAGAAAGCAACCAGCCCTACTTGCTCTCCAAAAACAAACCCAGAAATCCAAACATGTTCACAGAGTCGTCTCAAGGAAAAATTAGAACTAACCTAAATAAAAGATTGTCAGGGAAGTAATTAAATTGTTCTTATGCCTGCTGCTGGAACACAGTACAGCGATTAAAATATGGTAATAAATACTGCATTTGAAAAATATATGGGTAATTTTTTTTTTTTTTAAAAACAAGTTTTCATGGACTGGAGGAATGGCTCAAGCAGTAAAAGAGTCTGCCTAGCAAGTGTGAGGGCCTGAATTCAAATCCCAGTGCCACCCCTAAAAAAATCAAAAAACAAGCTTTCAGGATTGGGGATATAGCTCAGTTGTAGAAGGTTTGCCTAGTATGTTCAAGTCCATGGGTTAGATCTGTAGAAAAATTTGAAAAACAACTCTCAGTTTATGTATGCAAATTTGATGTAATGATGCCTGGAAGGAAATACATAAAAATAGCAATAGTTATGATGAAGGAATGATAAATAATTCTTTTTCTGTTTTCTGTGGCACAGTGTCGTACTAGGCTGCATTGGTAGAAGTAGAGTACCACTGTTGGTCAGGCTGATAGACCAGTGCTATGAGAAGAGCCAGGGCTTTGGAAATGGGAGGCATGTAGATCTGAGCTCCAGTTCTGGTTCTTCTGTTTACAGTGTGAATGACAAGTTAGTGCTTACTCTGAACCTCATTTTTGTCATCTAAAAGGGGCTTTTATACCTTTTCTTCAGGATTCTTGGGTGAATTAGCAATATTAGGTGGTAGCTGTTGTAAACATATGTTTGCAACATAATACTCTGTTCACATCACATCTGGAATAATATATCATCACTGAGTGGAGGATAATGTCATTTGTTCTGGAGATGTAGGGACAGCCAGCACAGAAGGGCAGTATAGATTTTGAACAGATAATATATGCTACAACAGAGTGTGTCTAATTCTTGCTGTTGCTTTAATGTGAATGTGACAGACAACCTGGGCTATGTGTAGAGGAGGAAGGTGAGATTTGAGCCTGAAATTTCATCTGAGATACCATGGGGGTAAGAGTTGATGGAAAGGGAGGGGCACATCAGTGCTCTTTAGCTATTTAAAAGATGGCTGTTACTGGATATGAGATCAGACTAGTGCTGTGTGACACCAGCACGTGGATATTTTGATTCAGTATAGGGGAATAGGAGGAAATGGAACAGAAAATGTTACTTTACTTATATTCCTCAAAATAGAGAGAGAGAAGATAGAAGAGAGGAGAGAGAGAAGAAAGAGAAAAAGATTGATTGAGCGAGATTGAGATTTAAATATTGAAGGAAACAGATTCAAAGTGGATTATTACATAAGGCATGGCAAATAAGTGGCCAACCACTTTGGAAGCCAGGCCTGTGTAATCTTATCTCTTTCCTGTTAGGCTGCAAGCTTTGTTACAATTCATCTGTTCATCATCAGCCATCTTTTGCTTGACAAACTAATGGCAATTTTCTTCCATCTCTAATAGAACTCAAGAAGAGAATAAATGGAAAGGTTGAAGGAAAAGTTGGATTCTAGAACAGTGGTGGGCAAATTTATTTGATCACATACACCTCTTAGCAAAATATGTGAGCGTGCACCATCTGTGAAAAAGTGTCAAGCTGGGGGTAGTGATGCATGCCTATAATCCCAGCACTCAAGAGAATGAGACGTGAATATCACTAGTTGGAGACCAGCCTGGGTTGTATACAAGAACCCTGTCAATAAATAAGTAAATAGTATCAACTTCTTCTTTCAGATAACATTGAGGTTCAGGGAGGTTGCCATTATACTAACATCATATGTATTATAAAACGTAGGAAAAATAGGAGTTTCACATGGTGAAGATTTTACATAAAATTTTAATTTGTTTTGTTAAATTAGATTATATGTAAAATCCCAACTATATAAAGCTTCTGTTTTTCATATATACTTTTCTTGTATCTAAGAGTTGTCTTTTGCGCCCACATAGGTGCAAACCACGAACACTGTAGTTACTATTTTGTTTGGTCTTGTAAGACCCCTTTCAGTATGATTCTGTTTTGCCTTAATCTGAAAGGGCTGTTGATAGCTTAATTTACTTCTAAGGAGTTATTTTCATCCATTCATTTTCCAGTGCTATGGATGAACACAGGGCCTGCTTCGTGCTAGGCACACATTCTCCTACCAAGCTACATGCATTCAAACCCCAGTGCCACCAAATGTAAATAAATAAATCCTACCAAGCTACATTCCCAGCCCTATCTAAAACCCAAACCGCAAAGTTTGCACTGGCATTGTTAGCATCAGTTAAGTCTGAAACTACACGGTAAAGTGGCAGTCAAACCCAAAGCATGCCAATCTGTATGGAAAAGGAGATAGAGGTAAGTGTTATTATTATCATAAACCTCATTTCTGTGTGTACCACAAGAAAAAAAATCTCATTATTTTAACCATAATCTTGTCGTTCTAAATCTGTGTGTGTGTGAAACTTAATGTAGTCGTATATTCTAAAATGAACCTGAAATTTTGCCGAGAGAATAATATGAATTTTTGTAGTTGAGAAATTATTTTAGCATTGTTTTCAAGTGGAGCCAAAGATTTTAATTGGGCTTAGCCTGCTAGAGTAATATCTATAGAGAAGTATCCTCTAAGAAGTAAAGGAGAGCTAGTGGAGTGGCCCAAGTGGTAGGGCACCTGCCTAGCACATGTGAAGCTAAAGGAACTAGTCATTGACACTGCTGACGGAGGGAAGCTTTGCTTCTCTGCATTGCCAGGTTTGGCCATTGCCAGATTTGTGCTTTAAAATTAAGATAATATTTATAGTAAGCGACTATTCCTTGGTGATAGATGCTTTAGAAAAAGCCTTTTCACAGCACATAAAGTAGAAATGCAAATCTAGCTTTTAAAAGACACTTTTGTATCATGTTAAGATTTTAGATCAGTGCTCTTTTCTGCTTGTTTTTGTCATGATGATGCATTTGTACAGATTTTCATGACATACCACAGTTTGGGTGATAGTTGTAAAGGAAGTGCTGCATGCAAGAGGAAACATCAGGCTGAGTGGGTGATTGAGCTCAACTGCCAGCTGCGTAATTAGCACATGCCTCAAGGAGCCCACAGGCCAGGAACTCCTTATAATAACTCTGAGTGATGCTTTTGTTGTAGAAAATCACCTTGGAAAAGTACAATTTAAATACTGAAGCTTTTGTATTCCTTTACTCGTTCAACAAATAGTCAGTCCATGCTTCTTTGTGCCAAGCACTGAGGATGCATTTTACTTACGTATGGATACATGTATACACACTTGTATTCATACATATACATGTATATACAACAGTATAGTTTAGGAATCCCTGCTCTAGACTGACCTGTGCTTGCTCTTTTTTCCCACCTCTCTCCCCATGCCATGACTTCTCCTTATTCTTTTCCTTCCCATTTTATAACTTGTTTCTTCTTTGGGATGATGACAGCAAGCAATTGTAAAGTCAGGTCAACATCCAAGAATAGGAGAAACTGTTACTGTATAAAACTTGCATGGTAGCCAAGCTCCATTGTGCACAGGATTTAGGAGTTTGAGGCCAGCCTGGGCTATATAGACCCTGTCTCAATTAAAAAAAAAAAAAGGAAAGAAAAGAAAAGTTGCATGGTTAAACAGGAGATGATAAAAGTCTTTGTTTGCTGTGAAGACCAAATGCCATCTTACCCATGCAGATCTCCAGGCAGGTTGTTTGTTACTTAGCTCAGAAACCATGTGCATGGAAGTGGGTTTATATAATTGCATTTTAAATAAAATTAGTATGCTTTTATAGAAGTGTGCCTTTTGGATGCAAACAATTTTGTGATTTAAGTAATTTTTTATTAATTTTGGTTTGTTTATGTATTACCTGAGTTTGAGTACTAATGTTTTATTTATGGAATTAGACACTTCTGTACCTTTCTGTTTGTTTTATCAAATATGGTATATTTCTTATTTTTCAGTGCTTTGTGTTATTACCAAAACTATAGAATAAGCCAGGCACCAGTGACTTTCACCTGTAATCCTAGCTACTTGGGAGGGTGAGATGGGGAGAATTGCAGTCGAGGCCAACCTGGGCAAATAGTTTGAGAGACCCCCATCTCCAAAATAACCAGAGCAAATGGACTAGAGGTGTAGATAGAGCGATAGCATGCCTGCTTTACAAGTTCAAAGCCCCGAGTTGAAACCCTAGTCCCACCAAAAAAAACCCAAAAAAAAAAAAACCCTCTAGAATATATTCCAGTTAATTCAGATGTGTGTTTACTAGTTACTAATTGATTACTTCTGTATCAATTAATGTAAAGGTAATTGAAAATATAACTCTTGTCTTCTTTAGCATCAGACAACAGTCAGCGCTTTCGAGAAACCTGTTTTGCATTTGCATTGACACCACAACAAGTGCAGCAGATCAGTAGTTCCATGTAAGTTTGTCTTCAATTATAAATTGCAGTTTGGTGACTAAGTCCAGTAAGGTCTTCTTAGATCTTTAGAACAACCTAGTTGGGGATATAGCACATGCCTACCATGTGCAAGGCCCTGGGTTTGACCTCTGGTACCACCACCACAACAAAAAGATACTGTGTGAATTAATATTAGTGTCATCCAAGTATTATTATTAAAAATATTGTTGTGGCATTTAGTTTTAAAACAGTGAAATCTTTGATAACTTGGAAAACTTTTGATGTAGCATTGCCTTTATGTACATATTTTAAAATAATTGTAATTCTTATTCTGTCTATTTTAGGGATATTTCTGGGACCAAATGTGACTTCACAGTACAGGTCCAGTTAAGGTACAGTGTTAACTACAGTATTCAAAGTTTATGATATTCCCTAAAGACTAATTTTAAAATCTACCTTATTTTCTTTTTTTTTGAAATTTTAACAAAGATTTATTTCAGTGTAATAGGATACAGTATGGAGAAAAGGGCAAGGGAGAAAAAGAAACATTTTCTGTTCCCCACACAGGAAATGGGAGCAAAGACTTGGTCTACCTGATTTTCAGTAAATTCACAGAAAATACTTGGTTTAGCATTCTATTATGAGATTTCCTAATTCTATCCAATTTAGATGTTACCACAACAGGTCATGTACTGTGCACTTAACATGTCTCTACCTTGACTGCCCACGGCTGGCTGAGAAGCTCCAGTTAATGGTGTCTTTGAATGTGCTTGTTAGCTCTTTAGACATGAATATCAACTGTTGTGAGAGGAGGAACCTTATCTTCCTAAGGCAGACTACTATAAATAAGGAACCCGTACTTAAGTGTAGTATCTCATGGACTAACAAGCACCACATTTGCTTTGTCCTGTATTTTAGATCATTAATTTAAATACGCTCTAACTTAGAGCCCATATGAAACATGTCTTGGAAGTTTTCAAAGAGGAACAGAAAATTTTCCAACATGAGTTCAAAGCTGCCGCTTCACTTTCTTCTCTTAGCTCATTCATTTCTTTCTAGGGTAGCTAAGAAATCTTATGTTAGTGTCTCACTCAAGCTTATATAAACCAATTTTATGTTGGTCTTACTATTCAGTGACTATCCATGTACAAACTACATGTTATATACTGTTCTTGTTGGAATAGGAGGTAGAAGAGAAAAATAAAACACAATTGTTTTCCTCAGTAAGCTGTTTTTCCTGTATCGTGGTAAAGATAATCTAGTATCAGTAATAAGGTACTAAGTTGTGTATACAAGCTGTATGTCCAGTAGTAAGGCAGAAAAGAGGTTAATCTAAAGCACCTGCTCAGCCCTTTGTAGAACAATGTGGAAACCTCTGTGCAGGCTTGAAACAGTGAGATGAGAGCAGTGAGAACTTACTCACGTTCACACCTTGAAACAGTGTGGCAGACTCTGGCCTCAGTGACTGCTTGTCATCTAAGGACTTTATCCTCTGTTTAGGCAGACTGATACTAGGTATCAAAGGGTAGGGTTTCCTACCCTCTGAGAAACTGTTGAAAGCTATGGATTGTTACCCCATAAAAATGAACATGTATTTCTACTCCTAAAATTTTACATAGCAAACTTACTTCATTTTGAGGAACACCCCAACACACAGATTTTATGGCTGCCATCTCAAACAACAGATGTTGAGAGAAGATGTTTGCACATGATGTATTTTTCACGGAATTCAGAGATAGGACTTTCCCTACCATATAATCCAAAGGTGCTGTCAGCATTCTGTGAAAGCAGATTGAATCTCAGGTGTATATTGGCCAAAGGAAGTAATAAAGAATAGATACCTTTGATAGCAGATCATTTCTCCATCTGTGTAAGAGTGAAGAGAGAATTTGCAAATTACGTAGATATCCTTGGTTTTCCCAAACGATTATGCATTGATTTTAGAAATAAATATTTTCATGGGCTTTTAAAATAGTGTTCTAAGTTTATGTAGATATGACACAGTAATGTTGTTACTCCACATCTTTAGTTCTCAAAGAACAAAGGAGTACACTGGCTTCCTGGACAGAGTGTGGTCCCAGAGATGGCAGTTTCAGTATTTCTGCTGAGAGTCAACAAAGGGCTTCAGAGGCAGATTTCCTAAATACTGTATGATGTATTTTCCTCTTGTGATTTATAATGCATATGTGCTTATTTAAAGCTCTGAGAAGTGTTTATTAAGAAAACTTAATTTAATTGTTTTGATTCGGAATTTCTTAAATTTATTCAACTACAGATCCTTTTATTTTCTTTTAACACCTGGTTCCTTTCAACATTCAAGGAATCTAGTGCTCCTCAAAGCATTCTTAAATAAATAGTTAAAATCATTATGAAGACAACTACAGGTTGATAGTCATGATTTTTAATTCAGATAATTGACAGAATTATTCACAGTTGACATTCGAACAACTCAGGTGGGATGTGGAGTTAGGAAGCCAACCCTTCTGCCCAATCAAACATCCACATACAAAAGTCAGGCATGGTGGTCACCTGTGGCTGGGTTGGGCAAAACAAATGAGACCTTTTCCAAAAACGTAAAGCAAAAAAAGGCTGGGGGCATGGCTTGGCAAGCGTGAGGCCCCAAGTTCAAACCCCAGTACCACCAAAAAAAAAAAAAAAAAAAAGCGCAACTTTAACTCCCCAGAACTTAACTGCTCATAGTCATTGACCAGAAGCCTTACTGATAACTTAAACAGTCATCATTTCTAGGTTGTCTGGTTTATATTCCAATTTGTTCAAATTGTCACAAATCTCCGATAATATACACACACATATACCACAAATACACATATGAGTGGACCCACACACTTCAAACCCATGTTCAAGAGTCAACTGTATTTCATGCCTGGTTGCATATACTTATTAGTTATATGAATTACTCCTTTCATAGTTTTCCTTTTGTTGTTTTTAAGTTGATCCTCTTCTAAGTTAGTTGAGCAAAAATACTAATGAAGTTATCTTTTAATACAGGAAACTAAACTTGACCTTTATTGTGTAGGTTTTGTTTATCAGAAACCAGCTGTCCACAAGAAGATCACTTCCCACCCAATCTTTGTGTGAAAGTGAATACAAAACCTTGCAGCCTTCCAGTAAGTTCTAAAAGCTAATTTTTAAAACAGATTACCAACATAACTGCCAAAGAAATCATCACAGCTGTTGTTAGTCATATTTTTTCATTAAGAAAACATTTTTATTTTGGATATACATTCATGGGACTGAGTGAAACACTTATACCAGTTATGTGCAGTTAGCAGCTGGGGCCTTAGCAAAGTCTAGGCTTTGGAGCTGGGTGAGGTAGTGTTTGTGTTGTGTTGGATTTTAGGAAGAGGAACTTTTTTCCCACAAAATCTCACTACGTTTGCATGTATCTGTGGTTGAATGGAGATTTGAGCAAATGTGTCACCAGGGGTAAGGGTGGGAGCCATGTAGTCCCTTTGGAAATACTCCCAATGTACCTACCTAAGCTATTTATGAATTCACTCTGATTCTTAAATTTAACTTCTATTAATAATACTTTTCTCAGGCTTACCATAAGGAGGCTATAAGGTTGCTTAGAGAGATAATAATTCAGGTAATGCTTATAAATGTTTGCTTCTCTCTACTGAAAACATTCATATTTTCTAGTATGTATTTTACAGGTTTTTTTAAGAGGTGCAAGCTGGAATGATTTTGGAAGTAGTAAGTAGACATAAATTATATTTCTTTCTTAGGGTTACCTTCCGCCTACTAAAAATGGTGTGGAACCAAAGCGACCCAGCCGACCCATTAACATCACCTCTCTTGTGCGATTGTCCACAACAGTGCCAAACACCATTGTTGTTTCTTGGACTGCAGAAATTGGAAGAGTAAGTCACTTTTGTTCCTACCACAGCAGCTTATCACCATCGCTACCTGAGTTCATTTATACATTGTACTGTGAGTTGCAAATTATTTTTGTCTCATAATGAATTTTCATTGTGTTCCCATTTGAAAAATAGTATCACACAATATTCAATATTTTATAAACTGACCCTTTTGCTCAGCAATTTGCTGTCACCATCTTCCGATGACATTACATGTTCTTTTGCATTATTGTAGGTGGCTACCTCGGATGCTGATGTCAGTATACATTATGTAGCCTGTTCCCTATTGTTGACCACTGATTTCTTGATTGACTTAACCATTTCTACCTCTGGAACATTTTGAAGACCATCCTAGTAGCCATGACTTCACATGCGTACATGACATTTTCTTATGGTGAATTCTCAGAAGTGGAATTTTTGAGCCAAAGAGCATGCAGAACTTCAGGAAATTTCGTGCACATTGACAGATGACTTTCCCTAAAGAACTGTAGATGTCTTCTCGGACTCTTGCTTCTTTGCATGCCTCTCAACACTGCTGCTATCTTTTTTAGTCTTTACTAATTTTTATCAAGTAAATAATGTTACCATGTAGTACTCCTTTCATTATGACTGAGCTTGAGCATGGTTTTACATTTATAATTGTTTACATTTTAAATTTTTATCTGTGTCTAGTCTTGTATTGCTGTTTTTCTTTTTTTTAATTGTCTTATGAGTTGTTCATATACTAAGAATTAATCGTCACATCACAAATATTTGTTTCCAGTTTGTTAGCCTTTTGATTTTGTGATTATTTAATAAGTAGAAGTTCTAAAATATCATACACCAGATCTTAACCAGGTTTTTCTTTTATAGTGTTCCTCTCTGTCACCATCCTGCTTAGTCTGTCTGCCCTTTCCAAGCTTCTGTAAATAAGCTAGCTTCTAGACTTTTAAGGTTTTATGCTTTACCTTCAAGTAATTAATCCTTCTTAAATTTATGTGCTGTGTGAGATAGGTAATTACCTTGGGTTTTTAGTTAGCTAGTTCTAAGACCATTAACGAAATAAATTCTATTCTGAAGCCACCATTATTACATGTTTAATTTTTATATATCCTTGGTGTATTTCTGATTTTTTCCTATATCATTTCTTAATCTAGCATTTATTGTCTGCTAAATTTTCAAAAAGTTGTAATTTTCAAATTATAATACTGACTCATCTACTCAGTATTTGAAATTTTTTCAAATATGTTTTGAATGCTAATTCAAAGTTTTCTTTGTACTGTACTCAAAACTGTGATAGTACTATATGAAGGGGGAAAAAGTCCTTATTCTCATGTGATAAGTGATGTAAGTGTTTGGGGTCACATGCCAAAAAAAAAAGCGAACTTATTTAAGCACTATAAAGGAGAGAGGTACATGGTGATTTTGGAGTACATTAGGGGCACTTTGAACTAGAGAGGGAGTCAAGAAGGTCTTTGCTGAGGAAGTAGTACCTGAGTAAAAAGCTGAGAAAACGGTAAGAATCAAGCCAAAGACTCAGAAATGTGCACAACAACTCAGGGGCAGAGGAGTGTAGTTTTTTCAAAATGCTGGAAGGGATCCACTGAGAATAGGATACAGAGAATGGGTAAGAGCAGTGCATGAAACAGACTTGGAGAATAATATTAGAATTAAGGACTTTCTCTTTGTTAGCAGAAAATTTATAGGGCCATGTTTCTGTTTAGAAAGGTCTCCCTTCAGAGTGATAAATAGTTTGAATGGAGGCCAGAATTATGTGGAGCCAGCCATTGCAGAAGTATCAGTGAAAGAGAGTGAGTGAAAGAGAGAGGGGAAGGGGACAGTGAGGGAAAGAGAGAGAAGTGGGGGAAAGAATATGTTTCTTAGTCTAGGGTGCTGGCAGTGGGCATAGGGTTAAGCAGGAGGTATGCAGGACTAAGTAAGTGATGACTACTCGTTTTCTGGCCTGGGTAACCCAGTGATGGTAATGGTACCCGATAGAGGAAACACTGAAAAAGTACTGTATTCAGGTGTGTTTGGTTTTGCTTTGAAGGAGGCAACACTGAAGGACTAGATGGAGAAAACAGTTCAATTTGGAAGTTTAGAGTTTGAGCTACCTCTGAAATATCCTCAGTAGGCAACTGGGCAGACAAGGCCAGGGGGTAAGTTTGGGCTATAGACAAAAATGTGTGAGCCATACAGGCAGGGTTGGCTTTACTTAGGTGGGATGTAGCAGGTAGGAAAAGAAGTGTGCCTAAAACCTGTCCATGAGGAACTAAATCGTTCACTCGTGGGTGGGAGAGAATGGGTCTGCAGAGTCACGAGAGCAGTGGTAGTGGGGCAGGGGAGGGTAAGAGTCCATAAAGACAGGAGATTTGGTGTAAGTACTATTAAGCAAGTGTTGAGAGGTCAAGCGTATTACAGTCTAAAAAAAAACTGTTGGGAAGAGGAAGATGACTTTGAGATGTTTTGGTAGATGGAAGGAGCAGATGCCAGATTAAAGTGAGCTGCAGGTGAGGGAGTGCCAGATAATGGACTAAAGAGGTGAGGCTCTGGAGGGCTGAGGGTGAGCTGGAGGGAAATGTGAAGAGCCATTTGGGAGAATGTTCAACATGTCAGATGATGGTTGGGATCTTCTTGAGAGAAAGATCTACAGCAACAAATAGGGACAGTCAGTGATGAATCAATCACACAGTTGGAAATGCTCATGGTGGAGGATACATGGCCTCATTAGTGCGACAGGGAAAGGACTGGATGGGTGTGCGTTTGGTTCTGGAGAGGCGGGTAAGTTCTGACTTGACAAATTAAGTCAGAAAGTGTGAGGTAAGTTACCTGAGGAAGGGCAAAGGGAGGAATAAGGGCTTTGAAGGAAGTTGGAAAGGTTGGGAAGGGTTTTAGAAAGACATGGTCTCCTGTATGAACTCTTCTTCACATTTATTCTTCAGCATGAACTGTAGAATTAATCATACCTCCTCTTCTGTTTTACCCCACCCACCTCCACATACACACATTCACACATACGCACATGCATACATACACATTCATATACACATACACACATGCATACATATATATACACGCATGCATACACACACATACATATATACATATTTGTGGGGGCAGTATTGGGGTTTGAACTTAAGGCCTCAAACTTGCAAGGCTATTTCTCTACCACTTGAGCCATACCTGCAGCCCTTTGTGAGACATCTTTAAAGTTACCAGTTAAGTGAAGAAGTTTATTTGTACTAATATTCAATGTCCCATCCAGAAGCTGTGCCTTTGTCCATTTACTCAGTCTTCTTTTATGTTCTTCGGTAATTTAATAAGTTTCTTATAAATCTGCATAATTTTATTGATTTCTGAGTTATTATTATTGCTCTTCCAATAGATCTTTTTTCTGTTACATTTTCTAAAGTAGTTATTTTTTTTAAGCTAGTTGTTTTGGATATTTGCTTCATACCTAAATTGATATATTTGTTCTGTAGCTTTTTAGTTGATTTGTTGGTATTTCTACAAAGGCAGTTTTGAGTTTGAGAGGTGTCATTACTCAAATAATGATAATCCTAATTCTTACTATTTCTTGTTGTACTGACTAGAACTTTTTGAACAATGTTGAATAATGTAGGTGCTAGTGCACACATTTCTGTTGTTCCTTACATTAATGAGAATACTGCTACTGTTACATCAAGTGCTATAATAGCAATTAGTTTTTGATAGAACCTAATTACATTAATGATGTATATCTATATTCTTCCTTTACTGAATTTCTTTGTTAGAATTGGATGTTAAATGTTATCAAAATCTTTTTTTTTGGCAATACTGGGATTTGAACTCAGGGCATTATGCTTGCTAGATCTGTGCTCTGTCACTTGAGCCATGCTCCCAGCTCTCAAAATCATTTTTGACAGCCATCAAGGTTATTTATTTTTTTCCTTTGACTAATTCATGTGACACCATTAGGTTTTTAAATCCTTATTAAATGTTTAGGGCTGAAGTGTGGCTCAAGTGGAAGAGTGCCTGCCAAACAAGTTTGAGGTCTTGAGTTCAAACCCCAGTACTGCCACAAAATAATAATAATAAACCTTGCGAACTTTTTACTTTTAGCATATCTTGGCATTCATCCACAAAATAGAACAAAATAAGAACAACAAAAATGTTTTTGGTTTTGTGTATGAAAAATATAGCCTACCTAGAAAGAAAGAGGGAGCTGTTTTCAGTGAAATCTAACTCTGAAACTGGGAGAGGAGCAGACTTTGGTGACTGATACATAGCTCTGGAGGAGATGGGGAGACACTCTAGAATGGAAAGTCTTCCAGACCATAGAGATTGAAAGATGTACAAAAGTCCTCCTTTTTGGAATAAATCACTAAAAGGAAATTATTCTTAGTTTAGAAGATAACTGATTAGACTTCTTTTAGATCATTATTTTAATTCAGCTTGTAAAGATACTCTGAATAGTTCATGTAGAATCTCTTACTTTTTGCAGATAAATTTATATAACTTGAGGCTATTAAGAAATAATATAAGCCAGGTGCTGGTTGCTCACACAGGTAATCCTAGCTATTTGGGAGGCTGAGATTGGGAGGATCACAGTTTGAGGCCAGTCTGGGCATATAGTTCATGAGACCTCATCTCCAAAATAATCAGACCAAAATGGACTGGCAGAGTGGTTCAAGTGGTAGAGCACCTGCCTAGCAAACACACAATGCTGAGTTCAAACCATTACAGCCAAAAAAACAAACAAACAAAAAGATGGCATAAATTATAAATTGGGCATGATGGCACATGACTGTAATCCCAGCACTCAGGAATTTGAGGTATCGGAGGGCCATGAGTCAAAGGCCACCCTGAGGCTGTATAAGTAAGACCTTGCCTAACAAAAACAAAAAAACTTATGAGTGTGTCTGTTCTGAGAAAATAGGAGAACTAGCACAATAACTGTGTGAAATGAATGAACTATTTTGTAACTCCTTGTCCTGTGTCAGGTTACTCACTTCGTTTAGTATTTCTTAAACTTGGATTACTGATAGAGAAATGATTTAGATACTGGTGTAAAGGGGGCATAATGAGCTGATTGGGTTTCAATTATGGAGAATTTATTAGGAACTTTATATACAATTTTGCAAGCTGAAAAAGGCAAAAGACAAAAATGGCAATGTAATTACAATACCCACATCAGTAGTTCGGGTTAGGTAGTACTTGAAGGGTAGGCAAGAACAACATTATCTCCCTAGAAGAGATACTCTCTGCTGTTAAGTGTGGGAGATTTTTGCTGCTGGACCTCTTTCATACCCTGTTAAATGTAATTCTATGCTGTCAGTACAGGTGGCATTTGTTAATACCTGGCATTCTTTTTGCAGCTTTGGTTTTCCTTCTCTGTTTGGTTACATATTTCAACTGGAGTGAACATACTTTTTTACTGAACTTGTGGTTTTTACTTGCTCTCATCTTAAATATTTATATAAGGCCTTAGGGTAATTCCAAGTTCTGAAGATTCAAGCTGTCAGTGCAGAATTTTACAGTATTAATTTGCATTTCCTAAGTTATTATTACGCCTGAAGCATTAAGCAAATAAATAATGATAAGGTTTGATTTTTTTCCTTAAAAGAAGCATATCAGTTCTATGTTAGATTAGTAGGTTGTATGTTCTAAAATTTAGGAAAATTTTAAGGTTATTTGTTGCTTACTAATATATTATGAAATTTACTAATGAAAGTAAATTCATTGTTTTGATAGTTCTTTTTTTTCCTAGAAAATATATAGCATGTGAACACAGCCTTCTGAACTTTAGATGAAAGTTGAACCTCCCCAACTGGAGGTGTGGCTCAAACAGTAGAGTGCCTGTTTTGCAAGCCTGAAGCCCTGAGTTCAAACCCCCAATTTCCCCCCAACCCCCTCCAACAAAAAAAGGAAAGTTTACCCTTCTAGAGGGTATTGTAGGATATCCTCTTGTTGCCAAGATGTAAATGCACTTTCAAAAGTGTGAAAGTAAGTGGAAGTTGCAATGGCATTGCACTGTACTAGGAGGTTCAAAGCAAGGAAGGTGTGAAAGCAATAGCTGTAGAGGACTCCACTGACCCTGATCATTCAGTCCTGTGTTCTGGCACCCTCACCTTTCCTGTTGCTTTCTATTGTCCACTCTGCCACTAAGTAGATTCTCTCATCTTCTCCTGCCTCCGTTTCATCAGCCCTTCACCTACCTTTTATAGGCCTTCTGTAAAGCTTAAATGAAGCAGGTAGTATATATTAAGAGTACTTTGGAAACTGTGCGTAGCTATAAAATAAAAGGTGGCATCAGTTATTTTTTCTTTTGCTTCTTTTCAAGTCCTTTCGATCCCAGCACCAAGTAGAAAGTCATCCTTCTTACTTTGACCTCTCCTACCCTTCATAAGCCTCAGTCCTCGTTCCTTCCTCTTATCCAACATGTTCCCTTCACCCATCCTCCAGCTTTCTAACTAACTGCTTTCTTTGTTCCCTTCTCCCATTACCATCTCTGAGTAGTCAGTCCTTCTGCTGGTCAGGGATATTCATCTAGCCATTTACCAAACAGTGGCTTCTCTTTGCACACTGTCCTGGATATTCCCTCTGCTTGTTGCGATCATGAGCCATAGAGTCTTCAAGAGCTAGTTGAAGGTACAGAGAGAGGTTAAAAGAAGCCAGTCTGATTTGTGATCTTTTAAATAACTACTATTTACATTATCTCTATTGCCTACTAAATGTGGTGTATGATATTTTAAACATCTGAGTAGCTTGGTTTATATTCAGCCTTAGCAGTGTTCTTTCAAGTTTCAAGTATTGACAGGTAATACAAACATGATTCTAGATTTGTCATTTGAAAGCTGTGAAATTAGAGCAGGTTCTTTTACTTCTCTGTACTTTCAGTTTCTTCATCCATAAAAACAGGTTTCTGACCACCTCAGCAGCTTTTGATCAGGATTAGGTGAACTACTTCTCAGGCAGACACCTAACACGTAGCAGATGTTTTCAGAAGTATAGTTTTCTTCCCTATCGTTGTGGGATTCAAATAGATGTACTGTTTAATTACATATGTTACTGGTTTTCTACATCTTTTTTTTTTTTTTTCCAGACCTATTCCATGGCAGTATATCTTGTAAAACAGTTGTCTTCAACAGTTCTTCTTCAGAGGTTACGAGCAAAGGGGATAAGGAATCCGGATCATTCTAGAGCTTTAAGTACGTATGATAAACTTACTTCATTTATGCAGCAGAACTACTTTGTTAGGGGTTAGAGTAGTGTTTCTCAACTCAAGAATTTTTAGTGTGTTTTTTTGTTTGTTTGTTTTTTACTAGAGCCTGTGATAGAGGATTAAAAACTCTTGAGAACCTTTTATTGTAAGCTTACAAAATAAGATCTAAGATTAGTTTTAAAGTCTTTGTCATGAATTAATATATTTTGCTGACCTTAACATTAACTTTGTAAAGTCACTCCTTGAGCACAGAATATTTTCCTACAACTTCTTAAAATAAATGTTTAGGGAATTTTAGGAAATGAGAAGGAGATCTAGGTATAAATTTCAAGAAAATTATTTTAGATTTCAAGAAGATTATTTTAGATCCAAGAAGAATATACAGCATTATCTGATGACTATATCTGTGTGTTACCAAAAGTAAAAAGTGAGCAGAGTGGTAGAAATAATAATGAAATGGGTTCTGCTGTAATTGAGTATGTGACCTTGGATGGTTCCTGAGTATCTTACTCCTTTTGTGTAAGGAGGGGTTTGTAACACATGGTTTCTAAAGTCAGCAGGGAGTCTGGACTCAGCTATGACTTAGTGGGTGGTTAATTTTGATGATCTGGAAGTAGACTTACTGGCCTCAAGTTTTGAGGGTTAGTAGCTTTTCCAAAGAGGTGAACTAAGTTCTTCCTTTATTCTCTTTTCCAGAGGTAGGTTCTTCATGGATGAATTTAAGGTTGAGGGCTCAGTGCTTAGGGAACACTTTTACAGGCAGGGGATGGTTAGCTATTCTTTAAGGATTCCTTTTTTAAAATCTTTTATTAGCATAAATTAATTGTACAAAGGAGTTTCATTGTGATAGTTACAACATGCATGTAATATGCCTTGATCACATTTACTCCCCATATTACTCTTCTTAAGTATCCTCCCCCTTCCTTTTTAACAGTTTTTTGTGGTTTTCACTGTACTATTTCATTTTATATACATATATATCTGTATATTTTATAAAGTACTTCTATAATATTCACACACACACACACACACACACACACCTCTATCGCCCTCTCCCTTTAAGGATTTTCTTTTTTTTTTTTTTTGATGGTACCAGGGTTTGAACTCAGGGCCTTCACATTTGCTAGACAGGCGCCTATCACTTGAGCTACTCAGCCAGCCCCACCTTTAAGGTTTCCTGATGGAATTGAATAATGGAGCCCAGTGTCAGATTTGTAGTTAAGAATTCTCTGGTGGAAAGAACTCAGGTAGTAAGGCTAGCTTCCCTTTCATTTCCATATGTAGCATAGCTTTTATCCTTTTCTCTAGCCTGTTTCTATGCTAGGGTAAAAGACTCCAGTACCTCTAAATAACAATATGCCCTTAATAGTTCACCAAAGGATTTTTCTGTATTAGAAGAACCCTTTTTAAAATACAAACAGCCAGGCATGGTGGTGCATACCTGTAGCATCAGCTGCTCCAGAGGCTCCAGATGGAGAATCACTTAGTACAGGAGTTTGAGAATAGTCTGGGCAACCTAATGAATTCCCATCTCAATAATAATAATAATAATTTTGAGTCTAGAGAACTAGAAGGACAGTACCATTTTGGAATCTAAGGAGTGGAGGTACCATTTGAGAGAAACAAGGAATTAGTGTGGATTCTGAAAGAAGAGGAGGGTTAGCCAACTTCTTTGAAGGAATCAGTCTTTATCCTTGCCTCACAGTGTGAGTCAGAAAGCATCACAGAATCGTGTGAGCCTGTGTGGAAGAGGGAACACCAAGAAATAGGTAGATAAGCCATGGTTTAACAGCAAGGCAAGCTGTCTGGGCAGGCTGCGAAGAGAATGGGAGGGGCCTGGAATGGTGTTTCTTCTACAGGACCCTAGTAGCTATTGTTATACAGCAAAAACTACTTGTTTCCTCTCTGACACACCGCTAACAAGGTGTGGAGAGTAGTTGCCCATTGAGAGGTTTTTGTCACAGTTTGTGTCTTAGCTTACTTAGTGGCCGGAGGGAATCAATGGAACAGTAATTTGGATCCTACCAGAAAAAACTTACTGTAATTGACTAAAGTTATTTACCCCCCAACAAATTGTGTAATTAAAATATTGTTGAAGATAACCTGATAACAGAAAATACCATATACCTCAGCTGTTTTTGAAGGATCATTCATTACAAGTCACTCTTAACCTTACAAATAAATTATCCTGGCAGAGGTTTCTTAGGTAAGTGAGGCACTGTTAGGAGACTTCACAAAGAAAAACCCATTCAGTGGCTCATTTGCTTACTAGGTTTTCCTCTTGTACTCTCCACCTTTGTGTGGCACCCCTTACAACTGTCACAAAGACCTGGTCAGGTTCCTCTTTCCTTTCTTCTTCTCCCCTTCTCCTGGCACCTGCCAGTGTAAGAAAAGTGGGGCAGGCTATAAGAAATGAATTCTGTAAACTGCCTGTTTCTTCCATGACCTCATACAGCCATAATTACTTTTTAGCTTGCCTATGTTCGTACCTCACTTTATTCCCTTCAGTGTAGAGAAATTGTCCCTTTTCCTGTTCAAAGTTGGTCTTTGATTCATTTCTTATTATTCAAGAAATCATCTGAAGAAGCTACTTTATTTCAGGCACAGGATAATGTAGCATTTAATAGGGCACACTGTCTCTGCATCCCCCACAGGTTTACAGTCTGATGGGCAAGACAGACGTTCAATAATTGCCCAAGTCATTATTGAGGTATAATTGTGACATGTGCCTTGAAGAAGAAAGACAGGGAGCTCTGTAGAGGGTACAACAGGGAAATGTAGTCCTCTCTGGTACCTTGATACCTAAAACAAGGTGGAAAGGATGAGGCAGAGTTAAACCCAAAGATGGGAAGGGAATGTGCTGAGAAGAAAAGGCCGGTGGAGCTAGAGTAAAGGGAGGAGGTCAGCCAGAAAGATAAGAGTAGGTTCACATAGATGGTATAAGGACTGTGATAGAATTCCATGAAGGGCCTTTTAAGTAGAGGAATGACATTATGGTCCTTACATTGAGGGCTGAATGAAGAGGGGCTAGGCTGATGTAGTGAATGAGGCCAGTGAGGAACTTACTGCAATACTGTGTATGAGTGATGATGGTATCTTGAACAAAAATAATGAGGTGGAAATAGAAGTTGACTCTTTGAGAAGTATTGAAGAGTAGAAATTGTATTAGTTATATGCAGGCAGTGGAGAAAAAGGAGGGGTCAAGGATGCATCCTAGACTTCTCAGGCACCAGGTAACATGTTAGTGCCATTTACTGAAATGCAAAACAGTTTTTAAAAGATGGGAGAGATCCCAGTGCACTCTTAGCCTTGTGCTGCTTGAGTGTGAGGACACGTCCAGGTGGAGATGCTCAGAAGCAGTATTCCAAGGCTGGGCTCTTCACATAACTGCCCTTTGCCCAGTGTTTCCAGTTCCTCCCTCTCCAGAGGCTTTTCCTGGTGCTGTGCCCCTCCTTGTTAAGGCTCTTTCATCTTTTAATAGCAGGAAACAAACTCTTCTCTGCGTACAGCTCTGTATTCCTACTGTTGCCATCCCAGTTTCTTCAGAGAGTGGTCTACATCTGTTCTCTGCTCTGTGGTCACTGAAGAGCAGGTGCCACAAGCACCAGTCTCATTGCCAGGTATAACGTATGCCTTTGTAGTTTTCATCTTGGAGGCTTCTGTTGCTTTCGATACTTACCAGTTTCTCCTTGAAATTCTCTCCTCCCTCTTCTCTGATCATTTCTTCTCAAGCACTGCCTTTAATGGATTCTCTTGCGAGAAGCATCCTAAGGAATTCCATCCTTGGCCCTTTTTTTTTACATGCTTTCTCTATCCACTCTTGCTGGTTAAATAGCACCAACCCCCAAACGTGTATTTTCACTTCCAACCTCTGCCTTGAATTTCCATTTTGTATAGTTTACTGCTTTCACCTAAACATTCAACTGGTTCCTCAGAGTCAAGTATTTAAAACCAAACTCAGCAAGTGCAAACTGACACTCTAAATATTTCTCAGGTTTAACGTCTTTTTATCATTACCCTCCTTTAAACTCTGTCTTTATGTTTAAAACATATTCTTAAAAAACATATCCCTCTCCTTTGACTCTTCCTAGTTCTCCCATGGTGGCAGCATAAGGGGAAAACTCCAGCTTTGTTAACAGGACAGTAAGCTTTCCATGGTGCAGCACCTACTTCTAACTCCCAAGTCACCTATAGTCACTCTTCTACTTCACATTGCAAAAACTTATGATTGCTCTCTTTTCCTCAGTGCTTTTTTCTCTTTATTATTGTTCTGGGTGGGGGTACATTGTGGCATTTACAAAGGGTCTTACAGTGTATCAACTCTGTCATACTTGAATTCACCCCTTCCACTGCTCCTCTTTCTCCTCACTGATTTACTGTTGTTCTCTCTGCCTCCAACCTCCCAGCCACCTCCTTTGCCTAACTGCAGTTATCCTTCACGGGACATCCTTTCTCTAGGAGAAAGGATGCAGAACCTGCAGAGCAGAGGAGTGACTTCCGTTAGCTCCTCAGCAACCAGCCTCCAGTGCCCACATCACAAATGGTCTCACCACCACCCTCACTGACTCCTAGTTCATGTGGGTGGGAGCTTAATCTTACTCTTCTTGGAATTCTTATGCTTAGCACAGTGCCTGCCACGTAGTAGATCCTCAAATTTCTGTTGATGCTTGTTTTTGAGACAGGATCTCACTATGTGCCACAGGCTGGCCTCGAACTTGTGATCCTTCTGCCTCAGCCTCCTAAGTGCTGAGACTGCAGGTATGTGCTACTATATGCCATGTGTGGATATTAACTGTTGAAAATAAATCTAGAGTGAAAATCAGGTTCCTGTTTCTTGCCTTTAAAATGAAGTGGTGGTCTTAATAGTGTCCAGCCTTAAAATTCTAAAAGGTTGAATTAAAATACTGTACTAATGAAGGCTTATTTTAAAACAATAGCAACCTAGAATAGTACTGTCTTAATAGAGTAGTCTGTGATGATGGAAATGTTGCATATCCATGCTGTCCTGTCCCATGTGGTAGTTACTAGCGACATGTGACTATTTCAGCACTTAAAGTATGGCCCGTTCAACTGAAGAACTGAATTTTAAATTTTATTTTAAGTTATTTAATTTACAGCCTCATGCAGCTAACTCTATTAGCTCATAACAACAGGAACTAAGAACAAGACTTTTTTTTTTTTGGTACTGGTGTTGGAACTCAGGGCTTCATGCTTAGTAAGAAGGTGCCCTACCACCTGAGCCAAGCCCCCAGCCTAGAACAAGATTAGTTTTAAATGTGGCTAGCTCTAACTTTAAACATATCAGATAGACTTACCACTATAAGATCACCATAACGAAAGAAAACTTTGACTCTCAGAGGACTTCACAGTTCATTTTGAGTTAATTTTTATATGTGGTACAAGCTAAGAATAGAAATTCGTTTTTTACCCCCACACAAATCACCAATTGTCCGACAGTATTTGTTGAAAAGACTACTTTCTCCCCCATTTAATTACCTTGGCACCTCTGTCAAAACAAATCGACCAGCCAAGCACCAGTGGCTCATGCCTATAATCCTAGTTACTTGGGAGGATCGCAGTTCAAGGCTAGCCCAGGCAAAAAAAAAAGTTCTTAAGTCCTCATCTTAACAGAAAAAGCTGGGCACAGTGGCACATACCTGTCGCCCCAGCTACCATGGGAAGCATAGGATAGGAGGATCGTGGTCCAGGCCAGCTTGGACAAGGCAAAAAGCGGGACCATATCTCAAAAATAACCAGAGCATAAAGGGCTGAGGGTGTGGTTCCACATTGCAAGGGCCTGAGTTCAAACCAGTACCACCAAAAGCAAAACCAGATTGACTGTAGATGACTGTAGAATCCATTTCTAGACTCTTTTTTTTTTTTTAAATATTTTTAGCAAAACAAAGTTTTGATTACGGTAGCTTGTTAGTAAGCCTTGAAAGCAGTCCTCCAGCTTTGTTTTTCTTTTTCAGAATTGTTTTGATTATTTTAAGTTCAGTATGTAAAATGATAATAGTGACCAAAGAAAGTTTATTTGAGGAGTACTAGGTTTATTTGACATTAGAAAATCAGGCAATGTGACTTATATTCTCAATAGGCTAAAAGAGAAAAATAATTTAATTATCTCCATAGATGAAGAAAAGGCAGTCTGGCCAAATTCAACATCCATTTGTGATAAAGCTCCCAGTAAAACAGAACAAGAATAGCACTGCCTCTGTGCAGTAGAGCTTCCAGTTAATACAGTCAATGGGAAAAACTTGAATGCCTTACCCTAAGATTGGGAATAAGATTAGGATATTTGTTCTCAGTGTTACCCTGAAGATCCTAGCCAGCACATAAAGAAAAGAAAAAAAAAAAAAGGTAAAGATGAGAAGTGAAGAAATGATATTTGTCTTCATTGCAGATAATCTTATTGTCTACATAGAAAAAAAATCCCCAAGAATCTCCAGAAAAGCTACTAGAACAAATTCATGAGTTTGGCAGGGTTGTAGAATTCATGGTCAACATTCAGAAATGAATTGTATTTCTATTAGTAATGTATAATTGGAAATTGAAATTCCAAAAGATAGAATTTATAATTACATCCAAAGGATGAAATACCTAGGGATGCGTTGCATAAAATATGTGCAAGATTTATATGCTGAAAACTACAAAGCATTGCTAAGAGAAATTGAGAGGAGACCTGAATAAATGAAGAGACATCATGTGAATGGTCAGAGGACTCAATCTCGTCATATGTCAGTTTTCCAAATTCATCTGCAGATCCAATTCAGTCCAGCACAGTCCAGTAGGATATCTAAAAGTTCCTTTACAAGGGCTGGGAACATAGCTTAGGGGTAGAATGCTTAGCATGCACAAGGCCCTGTGCTCAATCCCTAGCACCCACTTTAAGAAAAAAAAAGTTTTATAAGGATTAACTAGGATTGGGTGTGAAGTGGCAAAGGAGACAGCAAGTAGGTTTTTTGGTTTGTTTTAATAGAAATTGGCAAACATAAAATAATTTCAAAAATTTGTCCTAACTCTAAAAGAAAATAGAAATCACATTTTAAATAACAACAGTTAATATTTATTAAATATAATGTTAGTTTATTTAAAAACATTTTTCATATATTAACTGATTTAATCCTTAAAACAGGGCTGTGGAATACTATTATTTCTATTTATTGGGTTATGAGATGTAGGTATAAAGAGGTTAAGTAACTTTCTCAAGGCTAAATTCTGACCTAGGCTGGCTAATACTGACTCCTGAGCTTTGGTTTGCAGCAGGTTCATAGTATGATCTATGATGCTGGTTCATTTGAGTGGACGTTTATGCATCCACTCAAATCATCCCATCGCTGAGTGTAAGGAAAGTGCTGCTGAGGCAGGATTCTCTGCAGAGACAGAAAGGAAAAAAGAGAGGTACACGAGAGGGGACTTATTAGGGAAATTGGCTCACATAATCATGGAGGCTAGAAGTCCTATAGAATGCCATCTGCAAATCTGCAAGCAGGACAAACAAGGAGGCCAGTAGCATGACTTGAGTCCCACGTCCAAAAGCCACAGAACCAGAGAAACTGATGGTGTAACTCTCATCCTGAGGCTCGTGGCCTGAGAACCCTGGGAACTGTGATATAAGCCCTGGAATCCATAGGCAGGAGAACCTGGTGTTTCGATGTCCAAGAGCAGCAAAAGGCTGTCGTAGCTCCAGGAGAGAATGTGAATTTGCCTTTCCTCTGCATTTGTGTTCCATTCTGGCTCCCAGCTGATTGCATGATGCCTACCCACCTTAAGATCTGGCCTCACTAATCCGTGGACTCACATGTCAGTCTCTTCCAGAAACACTCTCATAGGCACACCCAGAAAAAGTTATTTGGGTATTCCTTAATCCAACCAAGTTGATACCTGAAATTAACCATCACAGTTAGTAATCAGAAATTCTATTTGCATGATTATTTCATGTGGCAATTAATTTTTGTTGTCTTTAATAAGTTAACTACACTACTCTTTCTTTATAAAAAAGAGTTAGCTAAGGTTGTGTAAATACAGCCAATATGTAGCTTTTCACATGGTTTTAATTAGCATAGTGTTTTGGTGACTATACTCTCCAAACTAAAAACCAGAGTGTTTATGGCTTTGGGGATGTGAAAGTCAGGCTGTAAAATACATAAAGACTGAAGAATTGGGATTTCGCAGCCATGAAATGACCTTTTAGCCTGGCATTAGAATCATATCTGGAGCTTCTTAACTCCCTATTCATGCCCCTTTTCCAAAGTAAATTGGAATGCTCTAAATGTAATTCTGAAGCACTTCTTAGTTGAGATACACTCATTTACAGAAGACAGTTGCTGAGCTGTCAAATCCATACTATATGATCACCATGTTTTGTAATTATTATTACAAAATTATTATTAGTTTTTTTTTTTTTTTTTGGCAGCACCGGGGTTTGAACTCAGGACTTTGAGCTTGCTAGGCAGGCTCTTTACACTTGACTACACCTCGATCCCTTTTTGCTCTTGTTATGTTTGTGATAGGGCCTCATTTTTTTCCCAGGCCAGCCTGGACCATGATCCTCCTATTTTAAGCTTCCCACCATAGCTGAAATGATAGGTGTGCCACCATTTATATTCCATTTAGGTGGAGGTCACACAAATTTTTTTGCACTGGCTGGTCTGCAGTTGTGATCCTCCTGTATAGCTTGGGATGACGGGTGTGTCCCTCCATGCCCAGCTATTGGTGGAGATGGGGTCTTATGACCCCTGCCTGGGATGACCTTGAACTGCAATTCTGCCTATCTTAGCATCCCAAGTAGCTAGGGGTTACAGGTGTGAGCCACTGGCACCCAGCAAAGGTAGAATTCTTTAGGAATGGCTATTGGCACAGCAAATCTGGACTCTTAAAATCATTCTTGCTTATCAGAGTTCTTTCCCTTTCCATTTTCTTTACTGTGTGTTATCTGCTATTTCACACTTAGTTGTGCTCAGAAATCCTGTGGATGAGTCTGTATTACAACCACTCACCTCAGGCCCCCTTCTACAATACAGGCTTTAAGTTATTGTGGGACAATACTAAAATTATTTTAGTTAGGCCTCTCCTGTCTCCCTGTAGTGTTTTCTGTTGTGATTGAAGGAGGTTTTCAGAGGTAACTGATGCCACAGGTTTCCAGGTGAGCCATGTAAAAGGTGTCTTTTGTATTAAACTGAAGTGCAGTAAAAGAAGGTGCAGGCAGGAGGATCTTTCATTCAAAGCCAGCCCAGGTAAAAAGGTAGCAAGACCCTGTTTCAAAAATAGAATAAAACCAAAGAGGTGAGGGTGTAGCTTAAGTAGTAGAGCACTTGCCCAGCAAGCCAGAGTAAGGCTGGCCATAGATTAAAGTCCCAATATTAGGATGGGGAGGAGGAGTGAAGACAGTAAAAGAATAGCTATGAAAAGTAAAATTATTAGAGCCTCCTCATTTAAGAGTGATAGGAAGTTTGAATTAAAAAGACTTTAGAGATTATCTAGTATGAGTTTTGGATTTGCTAGAAGTAAAATTAAGCTGAGAGAGGATTGACTTTCCAAAGATAGCATAACTAATTTGCAAATAGGTAAGTATAGGACTTATCTGGGCACTGGTGGCTCACTCCTGTAAGCTTTCTAGCTACTTGGGAGGATTGCAGTTTTAGGCCAACCTGGGCAAATACTTTGTAAGACTCCATCTCCAAAAAGTGTGGCTCACGTGCTAGAATGCCTGCTTTGCAAGCATGAAGCCCTGAGTTCAAACTCCAGTCACACACACACAAAATTGTAGCATTCAAATAATTACATGGTTACAAAAAGGTAAACTTTTTCGTTTCATAATTTGAAATTTGATTAATATGTTTTACAGTAAATATTTTATTATATGAGCTTTTAAATTTTATAAATGTTGCTGTTTATTAATTTCCTTTAAAATAGAACCCAAATAATATTAGTGATAATTTTTGGGGTTTTTTTCTTTGGTGTTACAGGGTTTGAGCTCAGAGCCTTGTGCTTACTAGACACATATCTACCACTTTGGCCATGCTCCCAGCTAGTCATAGTTTTAAAGAAAGAAAGTCTTTATCTAGTGTCTTAGTGTCTTAAATTATTAAAAGGGTCTGGTGCGGGGTCTGTTGTCACTTCAGTGTGTTAGCCTGCTGGAGAAATCCTTTTTCAAGCCATAGAATTACTTCTGTCTTCCCATTCAATTGATTAGGAAGAAGTTTTGGTTTCCTTGTTAACTTTCCTCTGGTAAAGCCCCCCTTTTTTTTTTAAATCAACATTAGTAGCATAGGCTTACTAAACTTGTTCTATTTGTTTTCTCCATGGATTTCAGTTAAGGAGAAACTAACTGCTGATCCAGACAGTGAAATCGCTACAACTAGCCTGAGGGTCTCTCTTCTGTGTCCGGTAAGTGCTTACCGATGCTTCTTTGGAGGCCTAGTGTGTATTTCCTCTTCGTTAAGTATTTTCAGTATTTGAGAAATCAAGTTTACTTTTAAAATAAGTGCAACTTTGTTACAATTTATGAAAAATGGAAAAATTGAAGCAGAGCTGGAAGAATCTTTGAGATCCATCCACACACCTGTAAGCCCAAATAGAAATGACTTGGAGTTGATAATAGAAGAAAAATAAGAGAACTAGAAATTTATGAGATATTTATTTTTATGAAAAGTTGTAAGATTTTTCTTAATATCACACTTTTTTTTAATACAAGAAAACATATTTTGTTAACATTTTTAGGGTCCGTCTTAATAAATAAGCTGGTTTAAACATATCTAAACTATTTTTCTCCTGCAGCTGTAATACTGCACTATTAGAGTAAGGTCAGGAGCCCTAGAAAACATATTTGGGAGTTGATTTCAAAGTGTTTATTTGTAAATGATGCAGATATCCATCATGCCCTTTAATGGGAAAGGGGCATTTATGTCAAGATGAAGTTATTTCAAGTTCAACGTCCCTTCCGATAGAGAAAGTAGGCATCGATGTGTCAGAACTTAAAGTTCACTGATTATTTTTAAAAATCAGGGTTAATGAGGATTATCTCATAATAGTTATTTTATGATTCTTTGAAACAAAACATTTCGAAAATGAACTTCTGTTTTCCTGTACCCATTTACAAATGTCCTTCCTGCACCATTCTCTCATCAGTGCTCCTTAAAGCTGTGTGTCACCTTGTCAATGTAGCAGATCATAAAAGCTTAAGAGTTGCTTTCTTGCCTAAAAGATGTGATCTGACAGGTAGAGATTATAGGGTAAAGATTTTCGAAATAAAGGTTTTTGGATAATATAAATTTTATGGCCTATGGCTTGGATTCTGAACAGTCTTTACTTCTTATTATCACATCCATTGTCTTTATAAACCATTACAAGTAGCTTAGTAGTTCTGCAGTTGTGTACCTTTTTAATCTGTGGCATCTTCACGTAATATTAAGACAATGTTAGTGGAATTTGCACATCAAAGCTAAGGTCTGACTTCAGATATAAAAATTTTAATTTGGCACTGCTAGCCAGACTGCAGTCTGGACTAGTGCTGGTATCTTGCCTAATGGCAAATAGGTGATTATTTTTTCTGTTGCAAAAACTAGTGTGTTCTTTTGCACTTTTTATCAGTGCTCATTTGAATCAAATTATAAAAATTGAATAGAAGTGCTGTAAAGGGGATAATGAAGCTGTTTTAATGCTTTGTAAGTTGAGAGTGGAAGAGTGAGCAGACTGGGGATGTAGTTCAAGTGGTAGAGCACCTGCCTGCTCAGTGCAAGGCCCTGAGTTCAAACCCTATAGCCTCCAATGAATGAATGAATGAATGAATGAGTAAGTAAGTAGGTAAATAAAAGAATGAGCTGCAGTTTAGTTGGGCCTCCTGGTATACAAAGTGATCTAGAGCAAGTGCACTTCTAAGCTTTAATTGATTAGCAATAGCGGCATCTATTGAAAACGTACTATAATTTGATCCCCCCCCCCCCCCGCAGTCTTGTGGTGTAGGTGTTATTTTTATCCCACTTAATAAAGCAGCCTCCAAGTGAGTCGATGAAAGGACAGTGAGGACTCACACAGTGATTAGCAGGGCTGAAATTGAATTTAGATACCCTAACATTAGAGCTCCACTCGGGGATGCCTCAAAAAGTGTTGCATGCTGGCTGCAAGTGGTTTCTCTTAAAACCTCACAGTGTGCACAGCTGAAGTCTTATCAGTACCCAGGACTCTTCCTACTGCAGAGCAGGTACATTTCCAAGTGCAGGGCGAGGATAGGTTCCTGACCCACTTTTATAGGAGGCACATAAATAGTGCAGTCCTATACAGGAATGGAGTTGGGAGCGTGCAGTTTTCTCCAGATACCTCCTGACCCTAAGTCTACCATAAGTTAGCATTGCTTCTGTCTCAGGCACTAAGTTCTTCATTACTGTGTCTGGTTGAAGTAAAAAGGAAACAGTGTTGGTTTTGAGATAGAAAAGGAGGCCCAGAAAGGCCTTTCCTAGAGCACAGTAAATCATTGGTACCAAAACAGTAATTCAGGGCCCCAGGTGACAGTTAATTTCCTTGGTAGACTAGGAAATTTCACATTTCCCTGAAATTCTTTTAAGAATTTTCAAGAATCTTCCTCATTTAACTCATATCCTTTTCAAGCCTTTATATTTTTAAGCTCACACATACAATGTGTGGAAAATCTTTTCCAGGTACTTGACAAATAATGGGTTATTGAAAGTGGAAATCCCAGTACTCAGGAGACTGAGGCAGGAGGTCACAAGTTTGAGACCAGCCTGGGCTACAAAGGAGCCCAGTCTCAAAAAATAAATTTAAAAATCCGGACCTAGTGGCTCATACCTGTAATCCTAGCTACTTGGCTACTTGGGAGGCAGAGATCAGGACTGTGGTTCAAGGTCAGCCCCCGGAGGAGGGGGGAATTCAAAAGACCTCATCTTAACCAATAAAAAGGTGGATGTAGTGGTGTACACCTGTCATCCCAGCTACACAGGAGTCATAAATAGGGCCGGTCCAGGCATAAAAGCCAGACCCTATTTGGTAAGTAACTAATGAAAACAAAAAGGGTTAGGGGTGTGACTCAAGCAGTAGAGCACCTGCCTAGCAAGCACAAGGCCCCAATTTCAAACCCCAGTACCACCAAAAAAAAAAAAAAAAAATGTAGGTAACTCTACTCTCTGTGGTTTGGGGACCCCACAATGGTGCAACTGGTCCCCTAGGGAAATAAAGAGGTTTCATATGTCAGTTTCCTGTATGGATCTCTGGACAGTGTCTCTACCTTGGACCAAAGCTAGCAGTTCTGGGACCAGATCTATCAATTCAAGCAGCATTTGCAAGGCAAGAACAGAAGTCTCCTAACATGCTGGAGATGCCAGAGGCCATGGCTGCTTGCTAAATTGCCAGTGATGATGCCAGTGAGGGAGAGCTGCAGAGTGCACCCAGCCACTTCCTTCAGAGCTGCCACTTAGCATGTCCTGTGCACCACTCCCATCCAGAGATAAGGCTGATGCTGAGCATTGTGTGTGTCTTGTATAAGAAGACATTCTTTTTTCCTTTTCCTAGTTCCTAGTTAGAGGGTTCTTAACTTTTTTCAGATCATGCTGCTTTAAGAATTTGAGAGCACTCTTTGCAGACAAAGGCACACATGTACAAAATTTTGCATAGCATTTCAGAGGCATTCAGGGCCCTCCCTGCAATAAGCTAATCTAACAGGCTACAGAAAAGAATGAGTGACCCTTGGCTGTGGGCTTTCTGCAGTCAGTTTGATATCCAAAGCATTATTGTAGGTATGTTTCATAGAAAATGTGCTCTTCCACCTTGATGAAGAAGAAACCACATGCTCTAGGTCAGAACAGATACACATTGTGTTTCAGGAAATGTTTACCAGCACTTGTGTTTTGGAGAACAGCTGTCTAACATTTATTCTTCCTCTCTCTTTCAAAGCTTGGCAAAATGCGGCTCACAATTCCATGCCGGGCCCTTACGTGTTCCCATCTGCAGTGTTTTGATGCCACTCTTTACATTCAGATGAATGAGAAAAAGCCAACCTGGGTGTGTCCTGTCTGTGATAAGAAGGCTCCGTACGAACACCTCATTATTGATGGGTATGCCACTTCAGTTTTCCCTTGTACCTTGAATGGACTGTTAAGGTTGGGATGAAATTTCTGTGTGTGATATTTTGTAAGTTACATATTATAGAATTTTCATGATCATAAAAGCCAGTATTGTCAAAGTAAGTAAGTAATATTATAAATACTTTCCATTTTTGACTTAACTTGAAAATGCATGCTTTCCTTGACTATTTAAAGCACCAGTGGTTCTAAAGCAGGGTATGCATGTACCTTTTCCTAATGAGTCTACTGTCTACACATGTGTAGACCACGGTATCCATGAAAGCAGGGGAGAGTTGTGAGATTCTGGTCAACTCAGGCTCATCAAAAATTGGGCTTTTTTTGTGCTTAGTTAGGCAGCACATATACTAAAATTGGAACAGTTCAGGGAAGATTAGCATGGCACCTTTGCAAGGATGACACACAAATTCATGAAAATTCCTTTTTTTTTTTTTTTAAATTGGGCTTTTTAGTAGAAGTTAGCCTATTTGTAGAGATTGATCAAGCTACAGTCACATTCTATCACACCTATTTTCTCCCCATAAAGGCTCTTTAAACTGACCAAAAAACTGAATAGCAGCTTTCTTTGCTTTTCTGTTTGTATTTCTGTTCTTCCCTTCTTTCATTTTTCTTTTTTTCTCTTTTGTCTTCACCTACCGCATAACACTGATCAGTTATTTTCTTTAATACATCTATGTCCTGTGTTTTATCTGTCCAGTTAGATATTTACAGATGACTCTTTTCCCCCCACCACCTTTTTTTCTTTGGTAGTACTGGGATTTGAACTCAAGGCCTCATGCTTGCCAGGCAGGCACTCTATTGCTTGAGCCATTCCCCTAGCCCTTTTTCCTCCTCTTTTTGCTAGGGAAAAAGAAAATACATTGTGAAAAGGAGACTATTCAATTAATATTTCTGTAGCAAAACACTTAAGGCAACTATTTATAGTGTTTGAGAAAGCATAGGAATAGAGTCTGAAGGAGTAATACCAAAATAGGATATACTTATCAGTGAAATTATAACCTAGAGCTTTAAAGATGTCAGTCATGGTGAAAAATAAATATGTAACATAAGCGATTTTTAATTTTCCAGAAATGAAAGGATCATTTGGGTGTCAGTGGCTTTTCACCCCTGGCTAGACAGGACCAATCCCAGCCCTGGGCAAAACCTTGAGACCCTATCTAAAATATAACCATAGCAAAAAGGCTGGGGGTGTGACTCAAGCAGTAGAGCACCAGCCTAGCACATATGAAGCCTCCCTCCTCCCTCCTCCCTCCTCCCTCCTCCCTCCTTTCCTTCCTTCCTTTAGTTTGGTTTTTTAGACAAGGTCCTACTATGTAGCTCAGGCTAGCCTTGAACTTGAGATCCTCCTGTCCTAGCCTTCCAATTTCTGAGATTACAGACATAGGCCACCACATTCTTAGGTTTCATTTAACATTATAACCTAAGAATTTGACCATAATCTGACCATTTTCTTTTTCCTCTTTTGTACTTGTGTAAAATATAGAAGATGTGAATACTTGACAGTAATTATTTCCAATTTATCTTCATTTAAAATGTGCTGTCCTAAAGACAAATTTTTTTATAGTTTGTTTATGGAAATCCTAAAGTACTGTACAGACTGTGATGAAATACAGTTTAAAGAGGATGGCTCTTGGGCACCGATGAGATCGAAAAAGGAAGTACAGGAAGTTTCTGCCTCCTACAATGGAGTTGACGGTGAGTGCTATTTTTTCACAGGGCTGGGCTGCTGGTTTTCAACATTAAAATACATACTTTTATTTGCAGTGCTGGGATTGAACCCAAGGCCTTGAATGTGCTTGGCAAACTCTTCAACTGATAATTGATTCAGTCTTTAGACGTAATAGAGTTCCTTTTAAGTTAACTTTTTTGCCAGTTTTAAATTTTTTCTGATACTAGATTTCAAAGTAACGTAATTAATAATCATCTTAAAGTCATACTTTTGAAACAATATTCTTTTTAAATTTTGACAGATTTGGTACAGATTGGTGAATGTTCCTTTTTTTTTTTTTTGCAGAGGGGGCAGTACTGGGGTTTGAATTCAGGGCCTGGAGCTTGCTAGGCAAGTGCTCTGTCATTTGAGCCACCCCCACCCTAATGTTCCTTTTTTTATTTGACTTTTAGTATGTTTTTGTTGGAAGGAGACTGATTTTTTAAAAAAGTTAGCATAATGTGTCATGTACTGTGCAGATAAATGTATGTAGTGCATACTTTCTGCTGCTCGCTGTCTACTTTTACTCTGAAGTGGCCACAAAACATACATTTTGATTGTCCTAATTCAGAACTGTAAATAATCATTTAATGACTAATAAACAAACTCTGTTGGTTTTCCACTCTGTAGCCACAAAAATATTGTGGGTTAAACTGAATGTTAATCTGTAGAAAAAGGAGATGACCTGGGCTTCTGTGCCTGTATTTTAATCATTCCCTTGCAGGATGCTTGAGCTCTACATTGGAGCACCAGGTGGCTTCTCACAATCAGTCCTCAAATAAAAACAAGAAAGTAGAGGTGATTGACCTAACCATAGACAGTTCATCAGATGAAGAGGAGGAAGAGCCGTCTGCCAAGAGGACCTGCCCTTCCCTATCTCCCACATCACCACTAAATAGTAAAGGGTAAGTGCTGAGACCTTTGAAAAACAAGTTATTGTGAAAGGTAATTTGATAAGTAGGATTAAAGACATGCCAAATAAAGTAATTGTGCTTATTACTTAGGTTGACTTTTCCCCAGGTATGTGGTGTTCTTAAAGGATTTAGAGTAATGCATTAGAAGAGCACTTGGATATACACATGTCAAAGCTGAGTCCAGTACACATGGTTGTTTTCAAGCTCTGGTGTGCATCAGAATCACCAAGAGCTTATTGAAACACAGTGCTATCCCATGTCTGAGTGAAGAGAAGGGACTGAGAAAATTTGCATTTCTAGTAAGTTCCCAGGTGATCCTGAAATTGCTTATAGGATTTGCAACATTTTCTAAACACTGGAAACTTTCTGCTGGAAACTTAAGTCCGGTTGAGTGTGTCTAGTGGGAAGCTGAGGAAGAGTGGATGATTGAACCCTGCCATGGGATGGTGAGGCTGCCAGGAGAGAGGCAGAGATGAGAGTTTCAGTCCCCCACATGACCCTTATTTTCCATTGTCCCATCAGTCATAATGTAACTCGTTTTGCTTCAGTTGGGTTCATAAAACAGTGTTATTTACCTTGTGTGAAACACCCTGTGCTAAGCATGGATGATAATAAAATAGTAAGAATGGGCCCAGCCTTAAAGAGTACAATAGTTTGTAGTGTCTGGCACAACAAAAGCAAGCTCTAGCTATGCTCTGAAACAGGTTCTCAGTTTCATAAACACACGGGCATTTCTTTGCAGAAACATTTTGTGTTTTGCTGTTCATGATTGCAGCCACTAATAGTGAATATGGAAATAAATAAGCCTTTTTTTAGATGTATATCAAGAGAATTCCATGACCTTTTGTACCTGAATAGGCACTATTGAAAAAGTCCTCCATCAAACTGCACTGAAGAAAGAACATAAAGGAGATCAGGAAAGTCCATGAATGGTGTCCTCCCACATATCTAGGTTCAACAGGGAAGTTGACACCAGGCCAAGACCATTGCTGTGTTGGAGTCATGTCATTTAAGGATTGATACTGTATGATGAGATTGAAAGGTCTGAGTCAGACACATGCAGTTTGATATTTTCGTTCCCCAGTGGCTCATCTCAGCACAGACAAACAGACTCTAAAGGCAGCAGCATTGCTCTCAACCCAGTGAGTGTGAAGCACTGTCTGCGAACATCTTTGAGGAAAGCCCCCTTGATGGCACTGTCAGTGGCCTGACCTTGTTACTATGCTGCCTTATTTTGTAAATCTGAGCAGGAGAGAAAGAAAAGTCAGAGTGCCTGAATTGGCATACTTAGAATAAGTATCTATAGAATTTTAGCCCCAAAATATTTTACTTATTCATTAATTTTTATTTTTTGCAGTGTTGGAGATGGAAAGCCTGGGTGCTAGGCTTGCTAGGCAAGTGAGGGGAGCTGTATCCCCAGCCCCCAAGTACTTTACGAATCAATCCATAGTCTGACCAAATGCATACTTGCCTTTCTGTAACCATGGGTTCCCCATCCATGGGTTTAAAAAAAAAAAATTGTGTCTGTCCTGAACATGTACTGACTTTTTTTTTTTTTCTTGTCATTGCCCAAATGATACAGTCTAACAACAATTGACATGGCATTTGTTTGGGGTATTTTGAGTAATTAGAGATGATTTAAAGCATGCAGGAGCCTATCACATTTCGTGTAGAGGACTTGAGCATCTTTGGATTTTGGTACCTGCAGGGGATCCTGGAACCAATTCCCCACAGACACTCAAAAATGCCTGTATTATCATATTTGTAATGCCATAATTACATTTGGCACACATATGGCATTTAATGCCATAATTACAAATGTAATTTTAATGTAGGTATTAAAAAGATACCTAACAAGACTTTTTTTTTTGGCGGTACTGGGGTTTGAACTGAGTACCTACACCTTGAGTCACTCCACCAGCCCTTTTTTTGTGATAGATAGGGTCTCTCGAACCATTTTCCCAGGCTGGCTTAGAACCACGATCCTCCTGATTTCTGCCGCCTGAGTAGCTACAGTTATAGGTGTGAGCCACTGGTGCCCAGCCTAACAAGACTCTTAAGGGTATAGAAGTACTTTGGGGTTAAGTGCATCATTATTTTGTCTTCTACTCTTTAGAATGTTATTAATAACCATATAGAAACTATGCAGTAATTTTACTGTCTGTGTATTTTTTCCTTAAGGAAAATTTTTGTTTAGAAATCTCATATTTCTTCTTTGGATGCTTACTTTGTTGTTTCTCCAAAAATAGCTCTATTTATAATATTTGGAAAATTGCATTAGATGCATTAACTATCTCCTGAGTTTCCCAGTAACTATTTGAACCCAGGTAGAGTACTACACATGTCAAGCACACTTTCTCTTTGCTTTCAGATACAGTCTGAAAGTTTACAGTACCCTTAGATGATAACACCCTTTCAACAGTAGCAGCCACTTGCAGTAGTGACTGTCTCGTACCTGGGAATTTAAGCACAGCATGCTGTGGCTGTGCAGTGAAAGGTAGAAATGCATTTTAGAACATTACACAAAACAAGAAAGAGTGAAGGATTGCTAAAACAAAGTGCATTTTGTTGTCTTCAGCCAGTGGATGTTTAGTTTATCCAGAAGTTTCTCATAGTGTTTGCTATGCCAGGGTGTTTTCAAGCACTAGCATTTCAGCTTACTTCTTCTTTTTTATAACCCCTTAAGCATGACAGGGACACAGCTGATAGAGCATGGTACTGTGAACAGATGTCAGAGGCTTGTTTCCATTAGATGAAACACTTTCATGAGGCAGATGAGAGTGTTCATATCCCATTCATAAAAATGTGGTACATGTTCATCACTAGAGTTCCCCTGGAAATCTAATCTGAGCATCTTTCAAAATGCTCTGAACCACTGAAATCGCATCCCACCCCCAAGTGCCCTACATAACTGCTAGAACAAGGGACAGTTTCTTTACTCCTTCCTTTCTCTTGTATTTCCTATAGCTTATAAGCCTGTTAGCCTTTGATGTGGCTGGGATGACACATAGCCCTTTGTTTCTCCCCAGGACTCATAGTTCTTTATTCTCAAACTCAATTAAGTTACTCCTTTTTTCTTCCTCCTTTTTGCTTTCTTCTCGTAATTTTTGGTAAAAAGAAAGACTTGCTTCCCAGTATTTAAATATTTCGCTGTTTTTCTAGGATCCCTCTTTTTTCTTACTCCAGTTACACCACTATCCTTTTATAAACTCTGTACCACCCATTTGTTTTGGAGCATCTCTTGCTATCTCATAGCCTTCCTTGCTCTCAGCCGGCCCTGTATGCCACCAGTATGCTGACCACTGTGCTGGGCGCTGGGCACACCTAAGATCAGCTGCCCAGTCCTTATTCTCATCCGCTTACCAGCCTGTTCACATGGCCACATGTCCCTTGTTTTATCTGCATGTTTTCCTTGCTAGGATGCACCTAGATTTCTTACTAGCCAACCCCCACCCAGTGCTCACTTGGAAAAGGTTGCAGAGTTCCCCAGTATGGATGCCTTTCACTCACACCCTATTGCAGTGGCTCAGCTGTGCCTTTCTCCTGCATTCTTAAGAGTATAGGTGACAGTATTCCAAAGACATTGTGGGGTTTGTGAATGTGTCATGTTGGTTCAGTTCACCTTATAGCCTCTGGAAAGTGCTGTTAAGTGTATAAATTATTTCTTAATAATCATGGATAGCCTAAATTATATTTTGCTTTGTCTGTTTGTGAGATGCAAGCCCTTTATTTATTCACCTTAAACCCACTCATTTCCTTCCTGCAGCATCTTAAGTCTTCCACATCAAGCATCTCCAGTGTCCCGCACCCCCAGCCTTCCTGCTGTGGACACAAGCTACATCAACACCTCCCTCATCCAAGACTACAGGCACCCTTTCCACATGACACCCATGCCTTATGACCTACAAGGTGAGTCGCTGGCTCTTCTGCATCATCACATCAGCTGTTGAACACCTTTGGTCTGTGTAGTCGTCATCTGTGTGAGTCTAAGGAAGAATTGGAAGATTGGGAGAACAGGGCCTAGGGCCCAGGGAATTGAAAGAAATGATGTAGTATGATCATAGAAGCTGACCGAGTTCCTCAAGGGTGCCTTCATCAGTAGCCCAGGCTTTACTAGCTGCAGAACTGGTGCAGTGATGTTAGGTGCCATAAGCCTTATGGTTTTCTACAAGTTGTTTCGGGATGACTTCCAATATGTGGCTTCGAATTTTGATGCTGTAAACGTTACCTCTTGTTCCCTGGTTCTACTTGCAGTACAGAGAGCATTCTAGGTTATAGTATTTTCAGGTATTGCTGAATTGAGACATGTGAAAGTTTTGATCTTGATTCTACTGGGCCTTATCCTTTTTACAAAAACAGTTTGATATGTCAGTATGCTATTTTGTATGATGTATTTTGAGTTCATAAAAAGCATTTATACTATCAAAAAGAATAAGTCATCGTAGATCTTTGTGACTTAATTTATATATTAGTCCTATAACTTCTCCAGAAGTTAGTTACTATTAACAGTTTGCCAGCTATCTCTCCATACCTTTTTGCTTATGTATGAAATATGCCTGCTGCTGTCAAGGACCACAGCTATACATTTTGTAGGCCCTCTTGTGGTGATATGTGGATTACCAGGGCATTTGTGTTGAATTTTTATCCACATCTGCTTGTTGTACTTTTCCCACAAGTTGCACGTCATCATGAGGGCTTTCATTCATTTTGGTTTACTTGCTCTTCGTCATGTTGGGTACACATCACAATGTGTAATGTGATGAAAATAAGTATGCAAATTGGAAGGGCCTGCTTGCAGGCAAGGAACAGAGCTGGGCTTTCTGTAATAGCCACAGCCCAGCTCTCAGGCACCCCACTGCAGGGACTCTGAGTTAGAATCTGGTAAAGATGGTGGTAAATGAGCAAATCTGAGAAAGGGAACTAAAAGCTTTGCTATGCCTCACATTCTCACCTGTAAAAAACAGGGTCAACAACAATCCAGATCTCATGAGGGGCTTGTGGACAGTGAAAGGTGCCTGAAGAAGAGTCAGTGGGAGCTGGGGATGGGTGTAATGTTTAAGAGAGCAGCATTGGACCCAAGGAGATGACAAGTCATTGCTAAAGCTAAAGGTGGGGCTTGGGCCTTCCTAGTCTTGTGTGGGGAAGGGGTGCATAAAGCATGCAGCATAACACTTGGTGCTCACACACAGTTCCAGATGACTTAGCAGAAAGCTTGTGCTTGTTTTACAGCTATTGGGGCATTTGGAGTTTTTCCCCTTTTCTTTTTCTTTTTTTTCCAAACTAAAATAATTTCTTTCTCCCACAGGATTAGATTTCTTTCCTTTCTTATCAGGAGACAATCAGGTATGTTATATAAAAAAATTACTATTACTTTAATTATATATTTCAAATATTAACGTGTAACACATAGTCGGGAGAAAGAACAAATTTCTTTGGACAGTACAGAGTGAGCACACCCACTGTGGCTCTGAGGGTTTAAATGAAAAGCTGTAGTATTAGCAGTGCTGAGCGTGTGGCCAGAACAGTGTGTTGTTTGCTGGTTTCCAGTACTGTTCGATAAAGAATCAGGCAGTGGGTCATATTGACTCATAGGTTTCTTGGCCATATACCATGCTGTGCCTTGATTGAAATGCCATTCTGCCCCATGTATAATGGTGGTCTAAGATTATTGATAGAGCAGAAAGCTTTCTGTCACCTGACATTGCAGCTGTTGTAAGAATATGGTGCATCTTGCTCAGGTGTTTGTGCTGATGCTGATATAAACGAACCTGCTATGCTGCTGGTGGTATAAAAGTATGGTTATGTACTGGCCTGATGCTGATATAAACGAACCTGCTGTGCTGCTGGTGGTATAAAAGTATGGTTATGTACAGGCCTGAACACTTAAAATGTTAATAAATGACTGCTAAATTTTACTATAGAGTGATGTGCCGTGTTATATGGCAGCGACCCCTGCACCTCTCCATGGCAACATTTTCTCTGTACTTGATTTGATTTCATGTGGCTTTGTTCATCATGACCCTAAGTGTACAAAGTCCACTGCTAATGCTGAAGCCACGTCCAGTGATAACCTGGAGCATGAGGGTAGAAACCTGTGGTGGTTCCTGCTCGCCTGCCAGGCTCATCCCATCACCCAGAGCTGCAGACTTGAAGAACAAGACGAAAGCAGATGCTGTAAAGGGCCAGCTTCATTGAAGACAAGATGAACAAAAGACTGAGAAGGGCCTACATTGGACACGGAGAGACGCCTGAGGACCTGAAGGAAGGACCAGACACATGGGCACATCCCTGTCACACTTTGCAGAGAAGGCTGATGTGACCACAATGTGCAATCCCACTGCTGGCTCTGGCAGCATAACCAATGCAAGAATCCTTGTCTGTGGCTTCACACTGTGAGCCAGCATGAGGGCAGTGGAAGTGCTTTGGAAAGACTGTTGTGTGTGGAGGAAAGCCACTTACTGGAGCAGGTCTGCCGTGTGGACACAGGTGCCACAAAGGTCACCCATGGGGAGGCAAGCCACTGCTGGGGCTCAAGGGTCTTTAGGACAGGGTAGCCATCCCACTGGAGGCCCTGGAGCCCTTCCTGACCTGCACAGCGAGGGCCCAGCAGGCATTCTGTACACTCATACTGCCAGTGTGGTACAGGAGCAGCAGGACGCCATGACCCAGCTCCAACTCCAAGACGCCCTCCTGAGTGTGGTCCCAACAGAACAGAGAACTGTTTAGAGAATCACTTACCTTAAGAGACCTTACTGTTGATAAAGTGCCCACATGTCCTCTTTTTATTTGTGATCTCACCTCAATAGCAAAGTGATGTTTCTTCCTCCAAACACCACCTCCTTGAGCTAGTCAGTGGATCCATGAGTTACAGTGGCTTTTTAAATCGGCTACTCAAGGAAGACCTTTGTCCAGACTAGTGCTGCTACTGAGAAAGAGCCTGAGAAGACATGGACATGACCTGGAAGGAGGACGCCATCAAAAACCCTGCCTGGGCTTGGGCTCAGGCCACCAAGGAGTGTACAGATGGCATCTGGAAGAAGACGCTCGAGATTTGCCTGGGTTGCAAATAACTTGCTGAGGGTGGAGGCTTCAAAAGCCAATGAGGCTGTGGTTGAGATGGCAAACAGCTTTCACCTGGGTGTGGATGAGACTGACACTGAGGAGCTCTGCTAATGGATCCTGCGGAGTTGTTGGAATTACAGTGGGAGCATCACAGCTGGAGAAGAGGCAAGGGAAAGGAAACTGTAAGGAAGAAACAGAAGAAGCCCCAAGAGGGTGCCTGGTGAAGGGTTGAGCAGACCTCAGCAAGCTCCTTAAGACGTTTGAAAACATGGACCCAACGCCAAAAGGTTTGCATTAACAGAGGAGTGTTCATGGTGTACCATCTGTTGATAAGCAAATCTGTGATGAAAAGGGAAATTAAGCAAGCAAACACCATGGATGTCTGCAGAGACCTGCTCAGGAAGAGCCACAAGTGGGGCCTTGGGGGCCTGTGTCACAGGCTGTGACAGCTCTGTGTGACTTACCACCCAGTGGTATCAATGATCACCCTTTGTAGGCCTGGGTTCTTGTGCATTTGTCTTAGTTTTTAACCAAAAAGTTTAAAAAGCAAAAAATTTAAAAATTTTAAATCTTAATAAGGATATGAGAAAGGAAATACAGTTGTACAGTTTGTTTTGAGCTAAATATTATTACAAAGAGTCAAAAATTTTTAAATGTAAAAGCTTACGTCGTAAAAAAGTTACAGTAAGCTAAGGTTAATTTATTATTGAAGAAAGACTAGTGATCTAGTAGTCATTACATAAGATCATTTGGTTTTGCAGAATGCCTAAAGTATTTGATACCCAAAGGTGTTCAGGATGCAGGCACGTGCACCGTGAGTGTAACGAGCTTTGTCTGCTCTCCTCCCCAGCATTACAACACCTCCCTGCTTGCCGCGGCCGCGGCAGCTGTTTCTGATGACCAAGACCTCCTGCACTCGTCGCGGTTTTTCCCTTACACCTCCTCCCAGATGTTTCTCGACCAGCTAAGTGCAGGAGGCAGCACTTCCCTGCCAACCACCAATGGGAGCAGCAGTGGTAGCAACAGCAGCCTGGTGTCTTCCAACAGCCTGAGGGAGGGTCACAGCCATGCAGTGGCCAGCAGGAGCAGTGCTGACACAGCATCCATCTTCGGCATCATACCAGACATCATCTCCTTGGACTGACCCCTGCTCCCACCCAGTCCCAGATTAAATGAACTTGGCAGAAGGGAGAGAACTGTGTGCTCTGTTTTACCTTATTCTGTTTAGAGAAGTACACAGCGTGTGTTTTTTCCTTTTTTTAGGGAAAAAATTAAAAGAAATGTACAGAGAACAAAACTATATTTTCAGTTTTACTTTTGTATATAAATCTAAGACTGCCTGTCTGATAAAACACTTGTTTAAAAAAAAAAAGGAAAGAAAAGAAAAAACAAGCACCCACAAACCACCTTCAGTTCATTTTTTCTGGATTCTGAAGATTTTTCATCATTTCTCCTATGGTTTTGGTTTTATTTTACTTAAATGGCATTATTTTATTTGCAATAACAAAAGGAATTACATGCATGAAGTTTTAAGTTGTGGGCTTTGTTGTTGTTGTGGGGAGGGGGTTGGGGGATAGTTTGATCTCCATTTTTTAAAAACGGCAGACTTGGATTCTGTTGGTGTGTGTGCATATTTCATCAGCCTTAAGTTATAAATCTCACCTGTCCACTGCATTCCCTGTGTGTTTCCAGAACACAGCCTGTGGCTGTGTGTTCAGTATGTCTGTATGTATTTCCCATCACCACCTGTTCCTTCCCCTGAGTTTGCATTCAGTTACTATATCAGCCGCCTGCCTCTTTCAGAGTGCTTTGAAGGTCTTGAGCATCTTTATCAACTATCCCAGTTGCATGCTCGCCATCATTTATTGTTATTTTCTATTTACCCCCGAGAACATGTTTCAGCGATATTGTAGTAAAGCTCTCTGGGTAAGGAGTAGGCTTAGCAGGCCTGCGAATAAATACACTTTAGATCTTGATTCTAAACCTGGATTGCCAGTATTGTGTATTTAAGCAAATCTGTGAATACCTGCTTTTTTGGCCACAGGGTAATAAGTTTTCATACCAAAGTTGGATGTGAAAATACCTTCAAAAGCCTTGTTGGGTGTCTTGTGCAGCTGACAGAGGCAAGGTTATATCACCTCAGAAGAAAAGATAAGTCAGTTCTCCTAAAAATAAATTCTGTTTGGAAAATATGGGGCACCACACATGTGGATCTGTGGAAATCTATTGGATAAACACTTGAAATTCAAAATGTGTTTGAACATTAGCCATTTTTATTCCCTGGTTCTGAATGTACTTATTTTCCTGGCCTTCTTTATTTTTGCCTTCACCTTTTAATGACAAGCATGACATAGAAAAGTCATTTTTTTTTAAAGTCATGGATCAGTCTGATATACTCTTAAGAGTGGAACATGTAAATATATTGAAAACTGGTTTTCAGGAGATAAGGGTTGAAGGGAAGGAAAAGTGGTTTTATGTGTGTTCCAAAGTCCTCATCAGAGAAGATACAGTTTCTCGGGTGTGGAACATGTATTTCAGCTGATTGAGAGGTCAGGCTCAACAGAAAAGATAAAGAAGGGGCATAATGATTGCCAGTTTTCCAGACTGGATTTTATATTACAACTGCTAATGTTCTCAGAGTTGATGAAGGACCACCGTGGTGTATAATGTGTTGTTTTGCAGTGGTAACAAAATGACCTGCTTTAATCCAGGTAGAATTCAAGATGGCTGTGTCTTCAGTTGTATGATAAAGTTAATGGCTCACATGACCATGTGGCATCTAAAAAATAGTATGTTTTTACAGCATCTCTGCTACTAAATTGTTGACTTGAATTTTGAAAAAAAGTTGATGTTGATATGTATATGTGTGTGTGTACATATGTATTTATAAACAAGTGTGTATGAGTAACAAGTGAATTACATAGTCTTCCCTGCACATGTGTATCCCACACAGAAATGGCTGAATTATAGTCACAAAACAATTTGCAATAAAACAAAGCAAATTCATTGTCAGTTAAAACAAGAAAGAAGTTTTTACATAAATCTGGTGTATGGTAAACACTTTAAGAATTCTCATTTAGGCTAATTTCAAATAGCATCATAATTTGTCTAAATTTGAATTGGGGTAGAAATTACTAAAACTGTGGGGCATTGTTTCTGATTTTGTATTGCAATAGGAGACTTTTCAATTAATTCAAGTACCTAAAGTAAAATGAATAGTTTCTTTACTCCTGGGTTTTTTTTTTTTTCCTCCTTTCTTGTTGTTGTCAGTGGTCTCAGAATTCTGCTCAGTACTGTGTGTTGATGCTGAATTACAAACTCTGAATGATCCAGTTGAAAACCCATCCCTTTGCTCTCTTCACTCAGTTTTAGAGGGAATTAGTTTCCTTCTGTGTCCTGCATTGAACCAACCTAAGGGAAGAGTAGGAAATAGAAATACCCATTTGTCTGTCTGGTGGCTTTGGTGGCTTTGGTCCTGTCCCCACAGGGCTGTTGTCTTTGTATTTTACTTCATTCCACTCTGGGGGGGCTTGCGTCCTTCCCATGTTGACTTTCTAAAGTGATGCATTAAGTGATGGTTATCATTGCTGGTCTCATGGTCAATATCAGTCACGGACTACATCCCTATCATCACTGAGTTTAAAAAATGTATGCTCTCTTCATCTCTTTTCACCTTGGCCACACTCATGCCCACCCATGCCAAGGTCGATGTGCTGTCTATGGACACTTGAGGTTCCTTCTTGGGATCCTGAGGCACGTCTGCCCAGGCCTGCCTTGGTCTTTGGTGATGGTGCATGCTTGTATTTCTGTGCGTGCTGTTTGTGTGTGCACATGTATGTACCTGGATGCACATATCCTTGATAAGATAGCTGTTTGGCCAGCAGGGTGAAGTGGCTTTTCATTACTACATGGGCATTATTGAAGACATCTTTAAGACACACTCTGAAACCCAGCCATGCCACGGTTGTTTAACTAATGTATTTTGAGCATTAAAATTTTTCTGTTATTAATTTACAAATCACAATTCCATGTTACAAGTTAAGATTTGTTTAAGTTTCTGAAAAATGTGATTTCGTGGCAGATTTTCCTTTGAGACAGTGTGTGACTTCAAATGAATATACATCCCAATTGCAAATCAATAAATGTGGAAAGAATGTTGTAAAACAATTTCAGTTTTAAATACATACAACTTTCAGGTTCTTCAGGACTTTCTTTCTAAAGCACATTTGAATTTATTTTAGTAAGAATTTTGTTTTATCAATACACGTTCAGTTCTGTTTTTTTTTTTTATTATTATTAAACACGAAGTTTAGATTTCAGAAAGAGGGGAAAGAATAGCTGGTGGTCCCAGAGCGTGCTGCTGTTTAATTAACAGAGGGGGAAATGTATATAAACAGATAAAAAAAGTTACCATAAATTCCATGAACTTAAATCTGTGATTCATTGCCTTAAAACTTTCTCTCCTAGAATTTCTGTACCGCATGCCAAACCAGTAAAATGGCTTCTGAAGATGTATACTAGACCAATGTCAGTTTGTATAAAAGTACCAAGTGAAATATTTATTACATGCATCGCAGAAGAACTGTTTACCTACTGAATGTTACCTGTTTATGTAGAGCTCTTTAGATGTAATAAAAGAAAAGCCTTCAGTTAATTTGTCTTCTGTAAAATAATGCCACTGGGTATACAGGGGGACAGTCCCCTTGAGAAAAGTGCTAATGCTTTGTGTTTCCACAGCCCCTTTCCTCCAGAGACTTCAAAGCATGACAAGTAACTGATGCTCTTGCAGCATGCTTTGAGGTAGGTAATATGCCGCCACATTTCCCTTTCTGATTGAAATAGGACTAGCTCTGTAGAGAGCCACAGTATCTGTTTGGTGGTTTAAAATCTATTTAATCTGCAGTTGGAGTGCTAAGAGCCCTGTGGCCTTTTTTTGTAAACAGCCCCAGGTGTTAGGTAAATCAACTGGAATTTCAGGAATGAGCATGAAGCCAGGATAGAGAAAGCTCTTGGGGTAGAGGTTTAAATCAGAACTCCAGCCACCAAGCACCCTTGATTAGGACTGGAGTCTGGGGAGAGAAGCCCAGGTTCTGCTAACCACCGCACGCTGGCTGTGTTTGGCAAGCTGAACTCGGGTTCCTGTTGGGCAAATGAAATTGACTGCACTTGCCTAAGGTGGCCAGTCAGTGGTACAGACATCAAGAAGTTGAGGGGAAGGCATGCTCACTTTTCCACAGCCAGAGCAGCAGCAGCAGCAGCAGCATCTCTCTTGCCAATTCCAGATTGGCTGACGGTGACTCAGTAAGAGGTGTGGGTCTGGCCTCTTTAATCCCAAAAGCAGCCTAGAAATTGTTTTTATTTTACTTTATTTGTTGTTGTTTTGAGACAGTGTCTCGCTATGTAGTCCAGGCTGGCCTTGAGCTCCCGATTCTCCTGCCTCAGCTTCCCAGGTGCTGGAACCTCAGGTTTGGCCACCGTGTGAGGCTTAGCTTTGTGTTAAAGAAGGCCTCAGACCCAGGGCAACCTGGATCTCCCCCTGTACTGTGCGAACCCCTGCCCCTGTCCCCAGCTGGGCGATCACAACTTCACCTAGCAGATGTTTGGGACCCAAAAAACTCTTCTGTGCACTCTTGGGACTGTCCTGCTCCCATCAAGTTGTACTGTTGAGAGTGTGGACGGTTGGGAAGCGGGCCCACATTTCTCAGGACCTGTTTGTCTGAAGCCATGTGGCATTGGTGACGTAGTTGAACTAAGACTGTGACTGTCCTGCAGTCCTCCCAGTGCCTGCTCTTAGTAACAGATTTGTGTCTCACAGAAGACATACCCCTTCTTAATAGGCTTTGCGTTAGCCAGTAAGGCACCATTAGACAAAGCTGTGGCTCAATGTTGGTAATAAAAGGATGAAAATCTTAGTATTTGAAGCTCTGCCCACCCTGCCCATGCTTGTGGCTCATTTCACAAGCACACAGCCTGGTGCTCCTGGCTGAGGAACACGCTTGGCCACTTGAGCCAGAAGGGCTCCCAGAAGGACTGGTCCCCACCACTGCTTTCCAGGACTTGTGTTCTGGTGTTGATTGGCACACACTCCTGTTTCTCTGTCTTAGACCTGGGGGAAGGCTCAAGGTTGTGATCCTGGGTCCCTCTGGCAGACCATCCTTGTTTCTGGAACCTCTGCCTCACAACAGATCCAGGGTATAGCTCCAGGTTCTGCAAGGAGCATCAGAAAGGGCTGCCTAGAGTGAAGGCCATGGCGCAGCCCTCTGGTTCCCGCTGGTCTGGGGTGTAAGGTTAGAGCCTTCCCACTACTCAGCTGGTGCTAGGTTCATTCTAGTATGGGTGTGTGTTCATTTAAACTCATGAGAGTGTCCCAAACTAGGACATGGGAATGAGAATTTCTAAGGGGGCCTAAGGTGCTGTGTGAACTGCTGTGGTGGTTTGTTTGCCCTTTGCACTGGCTTTACCTAGCAGGTATGGCAGGCAGTTCCAGCACCCCGCTATAGAGCACGGTCTTCTAGTAGACTGTTTTCCTAGGAGAAACACTACTGTGGCACTCGGGTTCCACACTGCCTCTACAGGTTGCCAAGCACTCTTTAAGTCACAATCTTCATCCTTAATGGATCATGGGGTAAGACGTGAGAATCCAGCCTTGGCAAGGAACTGGGGCTTTGTGAGGTACAGTGATCTCCTCAAAGTCATACAACCCTGAAGTGGCAGGGCCAGGACTGGAAGGCAGACCTGACTCCACACTGCAGAGGGCTGGACTAGGTTGTTACTACAGTCAGTACAGACCTTTCATAAAGACATGTCAATGCTATGGCTGAAACCATTTATTGCTAGTTACCCCCGGCTACAGCTGGGCAATGTCATCTTGCCACTGTGCTCACCATCTCCCTAGAGTGAAAAGCTCACTCATTTTTAAACATCTATTGGTCCAGGTTTTCAGGTGCATGGAGGCTGTCAGTCTGTTCGTCAGTAGTCCTGCACAGGAATGGTGATCTTCTGGATAAATTGGTCATACTTCACTTGGCCGTTTGGCTCAATATCTGCTTCCTTGAAAAGATCATCCACTGCAATAAATCACATTCATACCTCACTTTGCATTTGACGTCACAGGCATAGGACTCTTTGGAGGCTGGGGAATCGAGTAAACCAGAGAGCAGAAGGACATCCCTACCCCTACCCCTGGAGAGCACTGGTTCAATTTTCAGGCTTTCTGCAGAGGCCGGGGCGGGGGTGGGGGCACGGGCAGGGAAGTGTACTGGTGAGGATTCAGTCACTGAGTCCTTTCAAAGAAAGCTGACCTCTGTGCCCATATTTGGAGAAACCTTTGGCCTGGATGCTTCTCTTGCCACAGCCCCACCCTCCAGCCTCCCAGCAACATGGGTGTCCTCTGTGGTCCCTTCTCAGCCATGTGGCCCACCCCTGTATCCACACGGAGAGGACTTTGACAAACAGTATCTACCACCGTCAGCTCCCTGCACAAAACGTGGGGTCTGGTGTGTAGTTCAGAAGTAGTGCATGTGCCTTGCATCCTCACCCTCCTGCAAAAGCTATCCGCACCGCCCTGCATCCACTTCCTGGGCCCCAGCGCCTCCACACCTAATTCTGGGTGTGAGAAAACACCCTTTCATCCTCAAAGGAGAGGTGGCTGCTCATGCCTGAGCCTGTGGTAGTCATGGTAGTTCTGAGTAATTTGGACTGCTCCAGGAGACTGCCATTTATCTTCTTTTGTGGAAAGTGTCTACCCTTTGGCCAGTTGGTTGCTGTCCCAGTGGACAGGCCCAGTACCAGCATCAGTCTCCTGTCCAGAAGAGGTCAGCACCCCACCGCCCGGGGCTGCAGTCTGTCAGTGCCTCAGGACAGAATGGTGCCCACTGGGTCTCCCTGTCTCATTTTAACGACCCACAAAAATTGTGGTGCTGAAGTCACCCACTGGCAGCCTTCCCCACCCTGCAAGGCTGCTTCTGAGTAGGGTAGAACTGGATGTTTTCTTTCAACCCCCGCCCCCAAGGTAAAAGGTTCCTATTTCTGGTCTCCTGCCTCCCACAGCAAGCAAGAGAAACAGGTCTCCAGTAGGTTCTCTGAAATATTTTTTGGGTTTTTTTTTTTTTTTTTTTTTTTTGCTGTACTGGGGATTGAACCCAGAGCCTGTGCATGCTAGGCAAACACTCAACCACTGAGCTATATCCCCAGCTGAAATGGACTTTGCTAGCAAAACAAGTGAGAACAGTTGGAGGCCATGTGTTGCTGTGGACAGAGGTCACGGACCATGAAGTTTGGGCCCCTCTGCCCTGACTATTGATGCTCCAGCTGCACACAGAGGGCCAGCAGCATCCTGGGAGCCTGAGCAGCCACAGTGGCCTACATTTCCCCTATTCACATGGAAGCCAGCTCAAGAGAAAGTGATGAGTGCTATTTTTAACTGCTCTGCTCCGTGCTGGGCCTTTGTGAGGGCAGATAAGACCTCTCTTTATGCAATAGTAGCCCTCGAAGGGAAGAAATTGGGTAAGAAACCGTTTAAGGTCCTCAAGAAGTAGGGGGGGGGCCAAGATTCAAATCTGCTTCAAACCACAACCTGAAAATCCCACCAGTGGCCTGTTGGGATTGAGGCCTTCCTTCCCCTGTACCCTTGGGGCCAAGCCTGACTCTCCAGAACCCACCCCAGGCAAGCATGCAGCCTAACTGAAAATCCCAGCCCTGGGATCCATGGATGTGGACTTGGGGAAGACTGGGAATAGCAGCTGTGGCAAGGCCAGGGGCTGCCAGCACCAAGGGACACTACCAATGGCTAGCATGTACCACACACTATCCCAGAAGGTCCACGCCCTCATCCTGCTCTGAGGCAGGAGTGGGAGTCAGCACTGCTTCTCCAGCTGCCCCTGCGAAAGAACTCCCTTCTTAGAGCGACCTGGGCAGGGAGCATAGTGGCCATCAGAGCGAGCTGTGAGGTGCAGGAGAAAGATCAACAAGACCAGTACCCAGCTTAAGCCGTGCTGCTGGCTTCATCCATCCTCTGTGCGCTGGAGCTCTCAGGCTTCTAGGGCAACCTCTGCACAACCAAAGCCCCGCAGCAAGAGCCTGGCCACAGGGGTGTCCAGCCAGAGGCTCCACTGCCTGGGTTTTCCCAGGCTGGTCCTCCACCTTGGACCCTTCTTACCTCTTGCCCTTCTGGCTCTGTCCCCAGACCATGGTCCAGCCTGGTCTGACCTCTGCTTCCAGGCTTCTGGGCCTGGGGTCTGAATCACCCGAGGGGCATTGGCTGAGGTGTGGCACCCTCCCCATTCCCTAATCCTCTCCCGCTGGTGGGAGACAGGGCCAAGCGTTACCTTCCTTGTGGGTGAGCTTCTCCCCGAGTTTCATGAGTTTTGACCGCAGCTCAGATGCCATGATGTAACCTTTCTTCTCCTTGTCCGCCATCAACATGGCCAGAAGAATTTCTTTCTTTGGGTCCTCTTGTTTTATTTGTGTATGCATGATGGTCAGGAAGGTGGAGAAATCCAGCTCTCCACTTCTGTCTAGGAAACCCAAGCAGCAGTAAGCAGGGAGGAAAGGATCTTCCCGACCTTCACTGCTAGCTCCATTGCCCCGTGATGGTGCCAGTGGTCTTGGTGAAGAGGACACAGCCCCTCCTACTGAGTTCCCACCACAGGCTGCTCACTGGCTGGATGTTCTTCACTTCGTCCCCTTCTTTCCTACTAAGGGATGGAAGCTCGGAGTGTGGGTGGCACAGGACCAGTACAGAGCAGTACCAACTCTACTCCTTCCACCACTTAACCCTTGCCCTGAACTGAGGAAAGCAGGTCTCGGGGCCATACGTGGTGGCCTCCAGAGGACCTCTACAAGGATGGACAGATGACCTCACCTGGGCCTCAAGCCCCAGTCCCTCTGCTTTGCTGCTCAGCTACCTTTCCGCTCCCTGGAGCCTCCACTCCAAACTCCACCTGGTCCTCCTCCAAGCATGTCTGAGGGCCTCAGCCCATGCCCTGGCCACACAATGGCAGGAAACCAGAACCTCCCCTGACCACAACTTTCTGTTTAGAGGAAACAGAAGCCAAGGAAACCAGCAGCTGGAGAGGGGGGTCAGACCATGGCATGCCCATCCCTGGCCCTGGTGGGCTCCCAGCCTGCAGCACGTGCCACTAATGTGACCTCTGTTCAGCCTAAAAGACAGTGGAAACTGACAGATGAGGAAACTGAAGCCCAGAGACTGACTTGGCCTCCTGGTCTTCAGGTCAAGTGCTCTTTCCAGGCCAGCCCTTCCCCTGGACCAGCCCCTTCTTCCTGAATGCCCAGTCCCCAGCCATGCTGGCCTCTGACTCCTCTCCCTGACTTTTTTTTTTTTTTTAAAACAAGCTACAAAGCTTGTTTGTTTCTGATTATAAAACCCTATATGTTCCTGTTGTTGAAAATACAGGGAACAATAATAAAAGAAAAAACAAAGTTACCCTTAATCCCACCAACAGAGAGAACTTCAGTATCGTTTTGGGTGGGTTTTCTAGCAAGATAACATAGTTTTCAGCTCAGTCTTTGAAATCGGAAGAACGGGGTTCCAATCCTGACCCACCATTGGCTCTGAACCTTCAGCTTTACCTGTAGAGAGCATCGGGGAGCAGCTTCACCCTGGCAGGATGGTTTGCGCTACATTTTCCCATTCAAAACACTGGGGCCGCTGTTAGCACTGCTTTCTACGGGTTGTGACAGACCTGGGGGTGCCCACACCTCTGCCCCTCAGGCCCCTGGGCTTTGCACAGAGGCACTGTCTGCTCCACCTGCTGGGCCCCTCCCCAGCCCACCAGCCCACTCACCTATCCTGTGAGTCTGCAGGTGCTGCTGCACCTCCCCTGGTGTTGGGCTGGTCCCCAGGCACCTCATGGCTACCAGGAGGTCAGTGGCCTTTATCTTCCCCCTCTGCTGCTTGTCGTAGAGAGAGAAGCATTCCTTGTACTCTGCGCACAGCCCAGAGAGAGAATCAGTCACATCTGCTCACTCTCCACCCTGCCCTCACCCCTGCGCACCTCATCTTCCTCATTTTTGGGGGTGCTGGGGACGGACTTGGGGCCCTGTGCATGTGAGGCAAGCTCTCTACCATTGAGCTGCACCCCCCAACTCTCCTATCCCTTGTCTTCCCCGTCCTCTGCCTCCACCCTCTCTTCCCCCCACACAAGGTTGCCAGATATAGTAAGTAAAAATACAAAACTGCCAAATTAAACTGAATTCAGAGAAATAGTGAATTAAACTTTAGTATAAGTATGTCCCAAATTTGCATGTGATATACTCACTTATTCAGTAAGTGTTCATCTGAAATTCAAATTTAACTGGGCGTCTGTGTTTATCTGGCAACACCACCCCCTCTTTTCCTTCGCTGTCCCCTCCCTTGCCTCTTCTCCTGCCTCCCATAACTGACTAGAACTCCACCCAAACCTCTCCTCCGTGGCCAGCCAGGGGAAGTGAGCCCACAGCAGGGTGGCCAGACTCCCAGGGCCCTTTTCAAACAACATACAGAGAAACACGCCTAGGATTACTGTGAGGAGAAGGGCTGGCAGCCAGCAGCTCTGTGTTGTGGTTTATTGTCATGGTCACAGCTGTGGGCACTTGTGAGTGCCTGGCCCACTTCGGGCCTCTCTTGGTCCCGTGTTTAAAGACTTCCCATGGAACTTGTGGGAAGTTTACCCAGGGCCTGCACAGAGAAGTTGTCAGCTTGCCAGCCTAGCTCCCTGTGTGCTTGTTTGGTGGAGATGAAATGGCAGCTCAGAGCCTCCTCTACCTGCACAGTCCCACCACAGAGCTGCACGCCAGCTGCCAGACCCCAACTCTGCTGACAGATTCTCCCTCTGCCTTGGCCAAGCCCGCCATGGGAGCCCAGCCCTAGCCCAACCAGCCGGAATGCCAACTCTGTTCTCTCCCCTGCTCCTTGCTCTGCTGATGGGTCTCAGAGGCCAGCCGGGTTCTCTGGCTGACACAGAACAAGTTCTGAGCACTTCGCCCCAGGTTCTGTTTTATCCCCACAACCCTGTGATAGACACCGTTTTATTGCAGCTGTGAGGATGGGGCTGGGCCTAGCTGTGGGCAGCCTGGCTCCTGTAGTGCAGTTGTGCTCACCAGACCACACTGCTCTGTACCAGTGGAGTACTGTGGGGCAAGGAGGCAGAAGGAAGCCCCCAACTCCTTTAGTCCAGGCCAAGGCTCCTTCGTGTTCCCTAAATGAGGCCCTCAGGACTCTCTGGGAGCCTGATGGTTCAGGACTTCAGGATTAGATGAAGACAGAGTGCTAGGTGGGACTGGAGACAGAGGCCTCTGAAAATCTGTGCATACCCACCTTCCTCCAGAACTGCCCAGAGGTTGGTGGAGTGGCTCAAGTGGTGCAGTGCCTGCCTAGCAAGCCTGAGGCCCTGAGTTCAAACCCTAGTGCAATCCTCCTCCCGTCAATAAAGGCCAGAACTGCCCAGAGGCTGAGCCTCTGGAGAGGCAAACCATAAGTCCAGGTGGCAGGGGCTGGGTGGCGCTGGTAAAGCAGGGCAAAAGTCTGACCTAAGACCCCAGGTTTGGTTCCTTCCATGAGGATGAGTCATCACCTCACATGGAGGATAGAGGGAGCTTAAATTCAGTCCTCCACCCGGTGCCACTCCTGGGGACCTCTCACAGAACCCTTCCCCGTCTGGTTTGTCATGAGTGAAAGATGGGCCCAAGGCTCTCCCAAGACCTCCTCCTATGGCAGGTGTCCTCACATGTTTAAGGCTGGAAGATGTGGCCCAGGACAGACTGGCTCCAGGTAGCCCAGTGCATCCCTGGGTACATCAGTAACTGTGATGCAGGGCCTGGAGACCCTGACGCCAGAAGGGCGGGGCTCAAATGGAGTCCCTCCACTCCCCCACCCCGTGGATCAGGAATGCTGTCTTCTGACGTCAACCTCTCCAAACCTGCAGAGTCGGGTTGGAACTTGGAATTACTGTGCAGGAACAAGACAACGGGACCTGGCGGGCAGCCCTGGCTCCCACTGGCCCCTCTCCACCCTCCTTGCTTTCCCTCCTCAGCCCCATGCTGTCTTACAAGTGAACTTTGCCAATCTTGTATTTGCCTCTAGCCTACAGTTTTGATTCAGCTATGAACTGATAACTTTACTCTCAAACCATGACTGTAATCCTAGCTACTTGGGAGGCTGAGATCAGAAGGATCACAGTTTGAAGCCAGCCTAGGCAAATAGTTTATGAGACCCCATCTCCAAAATGACCAGAGAAAAATGGACTGGCGGTGTGGCTCAAATGATAGAGCGCTTGCTTTGCAAGTATGGTGCCCTGAGTAGTTCAAAGCCCAGTACTGCCAAAAAGAAAAACGCAATTTTATTTTTAGTGAACTGGAATTGTATTGTCATGAAATCTAAAGAGTGGGCCACTGCACTGTTAACCTTTATTAAGCTATTTCTCACCCTGTTACAAATTCTATGCACAAAGCTGAGACTTCTTTCCAAACTTCAGCAGTACAGATGGCAACAGGGCAGCCTCAGCTTTCTGTACAGACTGGAACATTGTTTGCTCCTCCGTTGCTCAGTAATGGCTGCTTGCACAATTCCTAAAAATGTAGCTCTTGTACCCAGTGTCCAGAGGGTAAAGACATCCTCTCCTCTTCCCCTCGCTCATAGCAGCCCAGTGACATGGCACCATTCCTACTTCACAGATGGGAAAACTGAGGTACAGAGGTCAGGGGACCTCAGGTCACTGCCTCCAAATCCCTATTCTTCCCAGCATCGCTGGCCCATCTTCTGTTCCTTAAACCTGGGTGGCCACTTTCTTGGTGCCAGACACTGGGATACAAAGAGAAATTACCTTTAGGGAGCCTCAGAAGCTGCAGGAAGGAGGCCACTGAGCCTCATGTACAGCGTGGGTGGGCGAGTCACCTCTGGATCTGGGCAGGAGTGGCCCTGCCCTGAACCCAGTGCTTTAAAGTCCCCTGGCCTGCTGCCTCTAGTCTTGGCTCTGTTTTGGAGTAACAAGTCAAAGGGCCCGTGGGGAGGTGACCCAGAGCCAGTGAAGGGCCTGGTGTGGCGCTGCCTTGGCTCTCAAGGGCCCCATGGTCCCCAGGTGACCACAGTTTTATCTCAGTGATCAGAGAGGGGCTCACTGACAAGGTGACATTTCAGCAGTGATGTGGAGGAATGGACAACTGGGTGCCACTGTCCACTGCTGGGCAGTCTGAAGCCATGGAGCTGCAGCCACCAGGTTCCCTGGCCAGGTCCGGACCTGAATCTGTGTAACCCAACTCTCTTCCTGGCCAGTGGAAACAGCTTGACGTTGCAGAAACTGAAGGACACAGGGAACAATGCCAAACTACAGAGGGGACCCCAGCTGCCCCTATCTAAAGCCCAGAGAAAGTACCTGCCTGTGGATGCAGACCCGGGCTCTTTCCTGTTTCTCTGCCAGCTACAAAGCCCCTCCCTTCCCCTACCTTCAGCCATGTCAATGGCTTCTCTCCAGCCCTGGCCTCCTCTGGCCCAGGTCCAACCACCAGGCTTTGGAGGGAACCCTCCCCAGCTCTCTTCTAAGATGGGGCTTGAAGACCACACTGACAATATGGAGCCAGCAGTCTCACCTGGGAGGCTTGCCCCTCCGCGGGGAGAGGAAGGGGTCCTGCTGAAGCCGGCCCCAAGTGAGTGCTGGGAAGGCCAGCATCCCCACCCCCACACTTCCTCCACCAACGGAAAAGCAGCACAGCAGACTAATGAGACCCATATTTTGCTGGGAGTGGCTAATTAAAGAGCAAATGGCCACCTACCATTAATCTGGTCCTGGGAAAAAAACTTGGCCTGCAGTAGAGAGAGGACAGTCAGGGAAGGACTTCAGCACAGGACCTCCCCACCCAGGGACAGGGCCCTCACTCACCATAGTGGGGCTCTGTGGCCGTTCACAGAACACAGTGACGCTAGGTTCCCTTTCCTCCAGCCTCAAGTCCCAAGTCCTGCCAGCTAGGTGGAGGCCCCGGTAATAAATCCACAGCTGCCATGGAGACCGGGCCTGACGCCATCCCCAGGGGTCAGATTCCAGCTTCCATGCATAGCAGACGCCCCTGGGCGGGCAGGTGGATTTTGCCGTAATGCAGAAAGGCTGTCCCAGGACCAACGGTCCTTCCTGGGAGTATGGCCGCTTAAGAAAAAGCCCATGCAGCACAGAAAGGGGGTCCAGCCCTAGGGACGGCCTCCATCTCTCTCTGGGCTCAGCTGGAACCCTGACAAGCTCATTGCTGGAGTTGGGCACTATAAGGCCGGTCACCTGAGCTATTCATGACAGCTCAGCGATGCCTCAGGAGACATGGGTTTTGGTGCTCTGGGGCTGAGATTAAAAACCCTCCCCTCCTGCTGACCTGTCACTTTACCCTGCTATGCCTCAGTCCCTCGTCAGGCCACATGACAACTGCTGAGAGAATGAAGTAGTCCGCACACAGCCTCCTTCTGCGGGTAAGGGTGGCAGGCCTGCAGCCCCAAGTCAGCTACTCAGGATGACTTTCCCTGGCCTGGCCAGAGGCTTCTCCACCTTTTCCCCTCCATGCCCCACAGCCCTTCAGCCCAGGCTGGACTCCCATACCCTCACCATGATGTGTGAGGGACCAGGCACGACAGAGGCCCTTTTTGTCATCCACAGCCTTCAACCAAGATTATCAGGCTGCACAGGTTGCGCCCTGCACCAGAGGACATGGGGGCTAGCGGCAGAGCCCTCGCTAGTTTGTACCAGGGCTCCAGGACCCATGGGACCCCCTCCTGTCCTGACCAGTTCCATGTAGAAAGTCTTCTCTCCCCTAAATCATGTCCTGAGTCCCCTCTTCCTAGGTTCCCAAACTGGAGATCTCCATGAGGACTGTGCCCTCAGCAGGGGACGCTGCTGGGTGTGGCCTGAGAAGTGAGGGTCGAAGGCAGGAGGCACTTCTTGGGGTGCAGGCCATGTCTGCTAGGGTGCACTGTGTACCCCAACACTCTGCCTTGCATGTAGAGGTGATGCCAATGGTGCCTCAAATGTCTGGTGACCACAAACACCTGCACTGGGGTGGTGTCCACAGACTCCCCACCCTACTGCCCCCTGTGCATGCTGCCCCTCCATGCAGTGCTCCCCAGCACCACTTGGGGGTTGTTTGCACTCTTTATTCTTGATCCCCGGGCCCCTCGCCTGGCCACCACCACTACTCCTCTGGGTCTCTTTCCTCCTGCACCATTGGACCCCCAGTGGAGGGCTCCAGGGGCAGGGAAGCTCCTGCTCCACCCCCACCCAGGCCACCGTGCACGAGATTCCCAAGCAGAGCCCTGGTCCCCATGTCTTGGAAAGGCTTCCATAGGAAGAGCGCTAGGCTCCCGCTATCCCCAGAGATTCAGACCACGGTCATCTGCTCGCCACCTCCTGTGCTGTGTTCCTGAGCCTGGCTCTCCCCATAAGCGGCCCCTCCACAATAAGACACAATAAGCATGACAGAGGAGTCTGAGTCTTGCCAGGCTCAGTGCTTGCTGGGTGAAGGAGCAGAGTTGGCCCTCAGAGATCTTTGCTCCCTCCTGTGGAAGCAATTTGCAGATGTAATTAGAAGAGTTCACCCTGGAGCATGTGGTCCTAACCAGGAAGGGTTCTGACAGAGGCACACAGGGAGAGGCCATGTGCCCACCACACAAGCAGGGAACCCCAGGATTCTGCTTCACACTGGCTGGACGATGGAGGAGGCAGAAGAGCCTCCCGGAGCCCTGCCACCACCTTGATTTTGGACCTGAGATAAACTGTTATTTTTGGCGGCACTGGGGCTTGAACTCAGGGCCTCCTCATGCAGGCGCCCTACCACTTGAGGCACTCCACCAGCCTTTTTTTGTGGTAAGTTTTCTGAAATAGGGTCTCATGAACTGTTTGCCCAGGCTGGCTTTGAACCACAACCCTCCTGATCTCTGCCTCCCAAATAGCTAGGATTATAGGCGTGAGCCACTGGTGCCAGGCACTTCTGTTGGTTTAATCCACCAAGCTTGTGGCACTTTGTTTTTGCAGCCCCGGCAAACTTACCTAGGGCCCAAACTTGCCCCTGGGTTCGCTGGGCACCGAGGTGCTGGTTTTCTGGGAAGATGAAGCCACGGTGCAGTGAAGATGGCTTCCCAGCAAACTGCCCGAGACCCTGGTCACAAGAGACATGGGTCTCTGAGGCTCCTATCACTTGATTTCCTTCCTTTCCTGAGTATTCACTTTCATGCCTAATGTTTCATTCACTTTTTAAAAACTGTTGTCTTACCCAAAACGTACAATGCTCAGGCCCACAAACTAGGCCTGTAGTATCTGTTAAGACTTCAGGGTCTTGAGGGAGGGGAAGCAAGAGTGCTGGTGAGACAAAGATGAGCTGCTCTTGCTCCCTTCCTCTGTGGTTTCTGGGAACAGCCCCAGAAAGGCTTTGTGGCTGTAATGAGACCAAAAGGGCAGCACAGCTGAGAGGCCAGGACATCCATAGCTGGGCCACCCCTGGGGTCAGGCCTTAGAGGTCTTCTTCTGCCCTGTGCTCCCAGCCTCTAAGAGCTGGAGTGACCATGACGAAGAGGCCCCCTTCTTGCCCCCACCCCTAGGAAGTGCCCCTTAGATGCCTGGCAAATGGCCTCCAGGGTCAATGGGCAGACAAGGCTGAGTGGGCCACTGGAGTCTGCCCAGGGTTCTGCTAGAGGGGGCTTCGCCCCAAATGGGGCCCCAGACCAGTTAAGTCCCTCCCTGTTCCAGGACTCCCTCCTGCCTCCCCACTTCACATCCAATGTCAGAAATAGCCAATTAGGCTGGGCTACACACACACCAGCCTTTATTCCCACTTCTTACCACCCAAGGCTGCCAGCACTGGGCCTGACCCACGGAGGGACCCATGGGAGGAGAACCTGAGTCTGGGGCTCCCTGAGGGCACAAGGAGGCAGGGCAGGGGCAAAGCAGGGCAGCCCAGACCCACAGCACACACAGCCAGGTCTGGCTGGAGAAGGATGCAGTTCTTGGCCCTGTGAGGAGGGAGTAAGTTTGCTGTGCTTACAGAGGGGCCTCCCGTTCTGGGAGCAGGGCCCCTGGCAGAAGGTAAGAGATGCAGGTGAGAAAGGGTAGCTGGACAACCTTGAGGTGTCCCCATCAGGGAAAAGGGCAAGGGCTTAACTCTGCCTTCCATGCAGCTCCACACCACATGGCAGGCTGACACTGAGCTACCGCTGAGGGAGGACAAGACAGTGGAGGGACAGCATTGTGGGCCCCCATGCTCGGGCTGGCACAGCTGGGGAAGTGAGGCCTGTGGTGCCCTGGGGTGTGGGTGACTCAACACCATGAGCAGTTTGAAGCGAGGGTCTGGGGTGCACACAGCCTTCCCAGGCTGGGAAGCCTGAACCACTTGTCTGTGTTAAGGCTGCCCCAAGAGGGTCAGGAACCCAGCCCACTGAGCCACTTTGGGACCACGACTCACTGAGTATGAACGAGCCCTGAGAGGAGACACGTTTAGCTTCACAATACAGAGAAGGTTGACAGAACCCAGGAACCTGGTGTCCAGGGCCAGGCAGCTGAAGGCCAGCCAAGTAGTACACCAAGTCCCCTCATACATGGCCATCAGATATCCTAGGAAGGTCAGCCCAGCCCGGAGGCACGGAGTGCTCAACTGCAGTCAGAGGCAGAGGGCAGGGCCCCAATCTTGACCTGGACACATTTCCCCAAACTGAATTCCATCCTGAAAAGATCCAAACCAGAGACTTGACCAAAACAGGTGCGTCTTCAACAATGTAATCTGCACACATACACCGGCCCACGTGCAAACACACGGCTGCCAGGTTCTTACACTGCACACCCGCACACTCGTGCTCAGATACCCCAGGGCCCACCCGCCTCCCCAGGTGCAGTAGTGGCCCGTACCGGGGACTCAGTGCCGACTGCTGACGTGGAGAGTGTAGAAGGCCCAGGGCTCAGGAACGTAGATGACCCCTGGGTACTTCTTCCTGAGTACAGGGTCGTTCCAAAGCCAGGCCACCCAGAGCGCCACCAGTGAGAGGGTGAGGGCAAAGGAGCAGAGTAGGAAGAGGCCGTTGCTGTCCAGGAAGAGGCACCTGTGCTTCTGGTGCAGGACGAGGGCCAGCATGGCGAAGAAGGTGAAGATGAAGAGGATGAAGATCTGGCCTTCGGCCACCAGGTACCTGGAGAGGCAGGGCAGGTGTGATGATGTCCCTCCCCGGACCTGGTCCCATCAGCAAGAATCGCCGGCCACTCCTGCACAGCCCACTGGCAGTATACCGCGTTGGCTTAACGTATTTGAAGTTTTTCAGTCTGTTGCCAATACTTATGTTTTGGGCACTGGGGATTGAACCCAGGGCCTCGAGCACGCTGTGCAAATGCTCTTCCACTCGAGCCATGCCCCCATCCCTTTCCATTTGTATTTTGGTTTTGAGATAAGGGGCTGGTCTCAAATTCCTCCTGGACACAGCTGGGGTTACAGGTGTGTTGTCAAGAAGATTACCAACTTGTTGCCAATACTTAAGTAACAATATTTAAAGAACAGAATATCTAAAAGTGTGGCTTTCTTGCTTCCCTGATCACATCAGAAACTGACCAGAGGAGAAAGCAGCAACCCGCTTTAAAGCATTTGACACTTGGCCCCAGCACCCACCATTCCCTATGGCCTCCTCTGCTTGATGTGTGTTACCTGCTTGGTTTCTGAAGGCATTTGAGTTTGGGAATGCAGCTGCAGCTTACCGAGGTTGTCATTACTGACCCTTGGAGGCCAGGGCATGGTCAGATCTCCCAGAGACCCTCAGGCACCCCTGGTGTCCACGGGCCTGGAGGGTTTCTAAGGCTATCTACTCATTTCTCCGCCACCAGGGGGAGCCGTAGTGCCGACCCATCCACACACGGAACTCCAGCTCTGCAACTCAGTAGCTGGTGACCTTGGGGAACTGTGACTTCTCAGCCTGTTCTCTTGGGCTCTCAACCGTGGGACTGTCCGGCACTACGCTGAGATCTGTAGCAAGCTCTCGCCCAGCTCTCGGGCCCAGGGAAGGAGACACCTTTTCACGTGGAGAGGGCTTCCCATCAACCCATCAAAGAGGGACTCCGTTCTACCCAGGCCTTCCTGCAATGTCCACAATCCCCCGTCTGTCTCAGCAGAAGTGACAGTGGGTAAGAGCCTGGCTGGGGCCTGGAGCCTCCATAATGGTGACAGGGAACTGGAGGGGAGAAAGGACCAGGTGAGTGGTCCTGAGGTCGTGGACTCCTAGTTTATCCTCATCACCTCCATTCCTTTAGAGTTTACAAAGCCCCTTCTCCCTGGACCCCCACCATGTCCAGAAGGAGACAGGCAGGATTCCACAGAGGGGGAAACTGAGGCCTGGGGCTCCACAGGACTTGGAGTTGAAGTTGGACTCTTGGCCCCGTGGTGGGGACACAGAGAGGTGGGACATGAGGCCAGAAACTGTGCAACTTCATCCTCTCCCACCTCCACGCCATCTTAGACTTGTAGATGCCACCACAAGGCACGGCCATGGTCAACACTAGACCCAGGAGGAAGCAGGGGCCTGGAGAGGGCCACGGGCAGGTCTGCCGTCCCGTGGAGGCTCACTAAGTGCCTGTGTCCTGCCACACCCCAGGGACAGTGTCACTCACCAGTAGTATAGGCCACTGGGCACCAGGAGGAGCAGGGCGGGCCCAGGCATGGAGCTCTGGGCTTTGGAGGCCGTGAAACATCCGCTGAAGTACATGAAGAGGATGAGGAAGAAGGGGATGTACCTGTGACAGGAAGGCCACACTTCAGAAGCCTGCCTGCAGCTCTGGCCACCGGCTTCCACCATCTTTCCACCAGGAGCTGGCACTTCACTTCATGGTTTACACAGCACCTGTCTTGGGTGAGGTGTGCTCCTCTCCACCCAACATTTCCCAAGACAGGAACAGGAACAGAAACAAGGTGAGGCCCATAAAGCAGATGCCCCAGGCTCCACACTACCCTGGACCCTGGCAGCCCCAGGCCCACATTGGACTGTAAATAGGGGTACCCAACAGGGCTAGGGATGGGAAAAGTACACTGCAAAGGGCCTCCAAGGAACCCTGTTCAGTCTCCCACCCACACTCAACCACAGCCGCCATCTCATCCAAAAGTACAGCCCCACTTCCCCCACCCCCACACACACAGGGCCCCCTTTCTCCTATGCTCTCCATCTCTGTCTGTCTCACTCTCTCTCTCCCTATCGCCCAATCCACTCCCCCACCCTGTTTTGTTAGTTCCCAGGCCTGTGCATCTGCCCTCTCCCTTCCCAACCTTCCACGAAAAGGCCTTCCAGCAAGGCAGGAGAGATGGCAGGAGGCCTGTCCATTCTGTGCCCTGAAACAGACCCCACAAACACCGCAGCAGATCCAGGGCTGGCTTGCCACTTCCTAGCTGCCAGCTTCTCACCTCCTCCCTCTGGCCTGCTTATTCTGTGTAGGATGGAGGCTCTGGATCTCCTAAGGCAGAGCCCACATTTCTGAGGTTTCTTTCTGACTGGTAAAGGAGTGGAGGAGAGCCTGGCAGTTCTGAGGCAGGGGAGCACAAGATGAACCCCCTAACCTGGTCATGCTGGTTCTTCTCAGCTTCCTACATTCCGTAACACCTTCCTCTCCTCACCACCCTCACCACTCCGTCACCATCTGGAGTTGTTTATCAGGGCTTCATCCTTTCCACCCATGCGCCAGCCTTAGCCTGGGTGGGACAACAGCTGCTCATTGCCCTCTAGTGGTGGCCACAAGCACTGCAGCCTGAAAGGAGGAATTATGGGAGGGAGGAGGCTAGGAACCCAGGGCCAGGGCCAGTGGCTAGGTCTCCCTGGCAGGTTCATCAGGGTCACCACTCACAGTACCCTCTCAAGGAAACAGAACACCATTCCAGCCGCTCCACTGCACACACGGAGAGCTGGTCCCCAAAGAGCCTTGCCAGGGCTGTGGGACAGACAGAGTGGCCTTTGACTCACCACAGGCAATGACCCAGGTACTCGTCGTAATAGTACAGCAGCTCAAAGGAGTCAATCTGGGAAGGCAGAGCAGCGTCAGGGGGCCGCGCTTCATAGGGGACCTGGGCACACCTGCCCACCCCGATCCCCTCAGCCTCCCCTCACCGCCCAGACCTTGCCCTCTACCACAGGGGTCAGGGGCCCAGATGCTGTGACACTTTCTGATAATCCTTGGGCATCCTAGGGATGGGTACCCTCACCTAGCCACATGCCTTCAACAAAAGGTCAGGCGTGGTGACGGGCAGGGACAACTTCTGTAGCCCACAGGACAGGGCTCAGGGCGTCCATGGGGAGCGGGAGGCAGCCTCACCAGTGTCTCTGGCTTGAGGTTCTTGATGATGGGGTTCTCCCGGACGGACAGGTGGTGCTGGTAGCCACTGAAGATCAGGCGGTGGTTGACGGAGTCACCCACCAGGTGGATGCTGGCACCCATGATGAAGGTGATGATGCTGACGTAGACCATGGAGCGAGGCAGGGTGCGGGGGGACCGCTCGATGAGCTGAGGTTCGGAACAAGGCCCACAGCATGACACTCTTTGTCTCCCTCCCTCTGGAAGCAGGAGGTCCCTCAGCAGCACAGCCCAGCTCCCCCTGCTCACGGGACCCCACGAACCCAGGCAGGGCCTCAGAACAACGCCTCTCCGCCACAATCCACATCCCAGGGAAGATCAGACTTGGGGACCGGCTCACTGCCCATGGTTACACACAAGCAGGCCTTCAAAACAGGAGGCCAGGCCAGGCCCGGCCCTCCACCCTATCTGTGCCCTGGTTGGCTGCACCAGTCTGCTCAAGGGACCTGGGAAGAACATGCTGGGGAGTCAGGAAGGTGGGCAGGTGTTCTAGCTCTTTCTGAGATTATACCCCTCCTATTTTCACCCACCATATCCATGCATTCTGCATCTACAGATGGAACCAACCATGGATCAGAGAGATTTGAAAGAAATTGTGTCTGTACTGACTTGTCTTGTGGCTACTCCGTAAATGATACAGTGCAACAAGCACTGACACAGCACTGAGTTAAGTCATTTAAAGATTAACTTTACAGGTTCTCCACACCAGAGGTGGGGTTCAGACTCCACGACTGCCCTTTCTGTCCCCACACACCCCAATCAGTCCCACTCCATAGCTGTGATTGAGTGTGACAGAGGGACAGATCAAGGGCTGGGGTTAGGGGAAGATGGAGATGGGCCCCACCTCCCCAGTAGGGGCCCCAGCTGAGATGGGAGAGAGGTTCAGGCAGAAGGACCTACATACAAGGCTGTGCTTGGGAAACCATCTGGGGAGGCTAAGGCAGGAGTGCCTGGGCCTGAGGGGAGGCCAAGAGGGAGGCCAGCAGGGGAGAAGGGCCACACGGTACCTTCAGCAGGAGAAAGGGCGTGATGACGTTGTAGGCCATGTGGAAGTAGTCCCCAACGCTGGGCTTGTTGAGAGGGAACCACTCAAGAGGGAACACCAGCTGGGGGGCAGGCAGGGGAGAGACATGCTCAAGCAGGCCCTCAGGCCTTGGGGCCAGCCCTCCTGTAAAGTGATCTCTAGGGATCTTCTTTGGCAGCCTGGGGACAAGAGGACTTCCAGAGAGGGAAACTGAGTCTCACAGTAGACATAAATTTAGGCCTGCCCTGGCCTAAATTTTGTTTGGAGCCGAAAGGCTCCTCTGTGACTTGGCTGTACTGTACCACCAACTTGCTGGTAGGACTTGTTGAAAACCTTCTCTGTGCCTCAGTTTCCCCAACTGGTGTCCATGTGGTCTACCTGACTCCTCAGTGCCCCTGTACAATGAGGTGCCCTGACCATGAGGCCAACATGGGAAACGACCCTGTCCACTGAGCGCGGCTTCCAAATCAGGGCAGAGCAGGCATTAGGCCACCAAGTAGAACAAAAATACGATGGAAAAGGTGGCTCAATTCTCCCTTCTCTACTTTCCTCAGAGAGGAGGTGGGCCAGGGGCTCCTCCATGTGGACGGTCCTCTGTCCTCCTCCTGGTCCCCCGAGTCCTGGCCTTGTCAGGGCAGCACAAAAGCTACTAATGCAAGGTCAAACACCTCACAACCACAAAACTGCACTCAAGAACATCTGTTGACTGACAATGTGTAATGACCAAAAGTTTCAATCAAAGGTTTCAGCGTTTCTTTCTTTTAACTCAGAAATTGAATAAAGCTAGCCTTCCCAGGGCACTGGCCTCTCAATCTCAATCTCTCGCCCCTTTCTCAGTCTCAGTGTGTTTGTGTGTGTATATCTACAGATATCAAGAGGTACATGCTACTGAAATATGTTTTGTGATACCAAAATACCAGAAATAGCTGACTCTTCAACTAAATAGGCTAGGTGAATACATCATAGGACATTTTTACTATGGGAAGTTTAGAGCTGGTGGAATGACTCAAATGGTAAGAGTAGCTGCCTAGCAAGCATGAGGCCCTGAGTTCAAACCCCAGTGCTGCCCCCTACCCCAAAAAAGTGAAAAACAATCAAATTGCAGAATAAGGGGAGGGGGGTAAACAAGAATATAACAGAGGGGGTGAATTTGCTCAAAGAGCACGGTATGCATGAATTATCACAGAGAAATTCCCTCATATTATTATGTATGCTAATTCAAAAATAAAAATTAAAAAATTTTCATTTTGGTAAGGAAAAAAAAGGATGCATATGCATGGTTGTGTGAGCAGAGAATGGAGCAGAAGGCTGTACCCCAAACTGTCAGGGGAGAGACTGGAAAGACATATGGAGTCTAATATTTCTTTATAACGTCTACATGGTACTTCTACAACTTATAAACATTTTTATGTCTAGTTATTACAAAACTAGAACTATTATGTGTACTTCTGAAAAGCTCCAGTGTACACGTAAGCTTTTCAAATGTACACTCACTGAACAAGCCCCACTTAGGGCTACAGTGACCACAGCAACCCTGGGTAGCAGTGGGGACCCTGAGAGGCCAGCTGAAGCTGAGTCCTGGTGAAAGAGGAACCACAGGTTCTGGCCTCTTCTCTTCCCCTCCAGAAACAGCAGTTCTGCCCCCAAAATGTGGGACCTTCACGCTGGAGGAGGGCTAAGTGAAGCCAGACAAATAATCTTAAGAGATGAAAGAAGCCCCCCCAAGGAACAGTGACCAGGTGTACAAGGTCACCAAACCCTGACCAGATGACCAACTCCTGGCTCAAATCCTCTTCATTTCCACATATAAAAACCTGATGAAAAGTCTGCTACAGGGAGAACCAGCATCGCCATCCTCCTGCCACACTGCAGGGACACCTGGTCCCATGCACCAATTGTCACTGACCTGCGATAACTAGTACGCATGGCATTTACACACTTTTTCTCTCCTTCAATCTGGAGTATCCCAGATTCTGACTAATAGCAAGGCAGCACTGTCTGTACTGGAGCAGTAAAATGGCCTTCTGCTGGACTGCACAGTCCCTCCGAGTCTCGGCTGTTATGACATGCCACCATGGTGCATTCAGAGAAGCTGCTCTTTTCTTGCTGACTACGTCATCAGGGAACTCTGAGAAGGGGTGTGAGGACTTCAGGAGGGTGCACATATTGGGGCTCTGCCTAGACATCAAACAGCTGAACCACGCTGGGAAGGAGCGGGAATCTAGGCCAAAGGCTAGCCCCTCTGCTTGCTAGTTTGGTGACCCTGAGCCAGACTTCCATCCTCAAGTTTCCTCATCAAATTGGGGTTAATGATGACAGTGTTAATATGAGGATTAATAAATTTAAATATGTGTGCTACAAGCGTGGCTCAGGCGGTAGAAAGCCTGCCTTGGAAGCACAAGGCCCTACATTCAAAACCCTAGTACTGCCAAACAAATAAATGAATAAACTTAAACACATAAAAACTTAGAATAGCGTAAGTACTCAATGTATGTGCACTGCTATTTCCACCTTACTGTTATCATTCAGTAAAAACATAAGGAGCACTTCCAGTGTCAGACGCCATTGTAGGGACCAGTCAGTTACAACATCACCAAACTGTTTTCCAAGAGGACTCTGCTGCTTTACCATAAGCACCTAAGGGACGCCTGTGATGGCATCAGCTATTATTTTTACAGTCCACTCACAAAAAGTGACAATTAGGTGTTTGGTAGCACCTCATTATTTCCATTCTCTTTATCTACCATCTATCTATTTATACCTATCTATCATTTACCAATCATCTCTATAGCTACCTCCCTGAGGGTCTCTTCCAGGACTAACCTCTTCTGTGCACCCATGAAAGAGCCCTGGAGAGAAGGGGATGGTTTCACCAGATGGCAACTAAAAATTACTTACACTCAGTCATTTATAATATGCAAAAGTAGCCTATCTGCTTCATCTGTAGAAAAGTGACAACATCCCAAAACTATCGGGAAGGACAGCAGACACTCTGCTTCCTTTCTCTGGCTCAATGATTTAGTTAAATGTGGTTCACCTGCTTCAGGATGTGGGCTACAGCGAGGACAGGATGACTCTGCAGGGCCACCAACTCCCTTGACAGTTGGGGCACACGATGAGTACGGACCCCTCACTTGCTGCAGGTTACCAGTCTGGCACGCACACAGCTAACGAAATGTGAAGGCATAGAGAGCTGAGCTCCTCTTGGTTTACTGGAAGAATGACTTGTCTATGGTCACACAAGTCACATTGAGTCTCCTCAGTGTTGGTCATGGCTCTGTCACAGCTTCACACTCACCATGGCGATGGGGCGGCCAAAGTCCAGAACCCAGTTCTGCAGCGTGAAGTAGAACCAGAGGTCGAAGTGGAAGGGAGCCGAGCAGTCAGCCTCATCAGCCTTGCCAGAGCCATGCCTAAGGAAGGAACAAGCCAGGGGTCAGCTCTTCTCTCCTCCCCACACTGGAACCTTTCCTGGAGGTGAGCCACAAAGAGGTATGGGGACTTGAAGGCAGGGAGACAGGCAACTGAGGCCTAGGCCATTGGGGAAGCCCGGTCTTGCAGTCCAGGGGACAAAGGACTTCAGTTGCTCTGACTGCAGCTTCCCTGTGATTCAGGAAGTAAACTGTCAAACAGCTATAGTAACTGTTGTGCTTTCTCCCCTATAAAATGATGGGGAAATAAAACCAGGCAAAGGAGGCAAACATGGCTGAAAACAAGCAACACTGTGGTGGAATGACACTGGACAACTGAGCACTTACTGCCCTCCAGGCACTACTGTTATCTGCTTACAAGTATGACGGCATTACATGCATTCAAAATTCCTTTGTACTGTTGGGAGTTGGAACTCAGTACTTTGTGCACACTAAACACACTCTTACCACTGAGCTACACCCCAAGGCCTCACTTAATTCCTTCAATCTGCACAGAAACCCTTTGAGATTAGAGTATCATCCCCACTTATAAGTGAATAAACAAGCCCAAGAGGCTAAGTCACTTGTTCCAGGCCACACAGCTAAGGACTTGAACCAAAATGATTGGGCTCCAGAGCTTACACTGGTCCACGGGGTGGGCACAAGGCCTAAGCTAGACCAATTAGAGCCCTCCAACTAGATTTGCCTTAGAGGTAGTGGAAGGGACAGGACCTCTTGCCTCTTGGTTCCTGGACTTTAAGGAGGTAAGCATAGGGCTGCTGGAATTCCTCTTCTTACCAACCCACAGTGAAACACCGAAGGAAGCCAGCAAGGACGAGTTGATGGGAGAGGGAGCAGGGAGCAAGACATGTAGTACCACCTGACATGTCTGTGATGGCTAATCTTATCAGCTTGAGGAGATGCCTAAAAGAGTAGTAGAAAAGCCCACTTCTGCATGTGTCTGTGAGGATGTCTCAGAGATCATCAGCATGTAGGATGGTAACTGAGGAAAACACCTGCTCTGAATGTAGGCAGCACCATCCAAAAGACTGGGGGCCTGGGTGGAATACAAGGTGAAAGAAGTAAGTCAGCCTGAGCAGGCAAGCTCCATTCTTGCTGAGCAAGATGCAGCCACTGTTGCCTTAGTCACTCACAGACATCAGACTCCATCTTCTTCAGCCTTTCAACATGGACTCATCCCAGTGACTCTCCATGGAGTTTCCAGGCCTTCAGTCTTAGACTGGGACTGCATTGTTGGCCCCTGAGGTTCTGAGGCTCCCAGCATCTTGGACTGAACAGCTACTGGGTCCTCTGGCTCTCCAGCGTGCCATTGTTGGGTCTACCCAGTCTCCAACTGTGTACATCAATCCAATAAATCCACTTTTATAATTTTATATATATTTGATTGGTTCTGTTCCTCTACAGAACCCTGATGAACACCTTTGGATGCCCGTTTTTCTTACAAAGCAGCTGGTCTCTGGCTATTCGCAGTGCTGAGGTGCAGAGGCCTTTGAGGAAGCTTTGCCCAGAGCTCTGCAGCTCCTGCAGGAAGCGCCCTACGGGAGGCGAGCCTCACTAAGTCGGCTCAGCCATGACACCACCATGGGCTGGAGTGTGCTCTCCCATCTAGACTGTCAGGAAGAGGCTCTCACAATGTGCCTTCCTCCCAAGCAGGGTCCAAATCCTCTTTACAGCATTCTGCCATTACTCACCACCTCCAAACACAAGCAGCCCATCACCCCCTAAGATGACTGAGGTTGAGTGTCATCCTGTGCCCGGAACAGTGCTGTGTGACATGAGTGTGTTCTTCTTACTAGTGGCAAATATTAGAGACGTCCAAAGGCTGTCCTCTGCCCGTGCTTCATTGCTCCCAGGGAGGCAAGGCCTTGGTTTCAGGCAGGACACGGGCAGTGGGTCTTCTGTAAGTCAACAAGGTCTTCTCAGTGCACCCCACTTACAGCACACCAGCTGTGTGCTATGCTAGGAGCCTCACCGTACCATCTAATTCCTGGGAGGCAGGAGCTGTCACTCTGCTGCTTCACGGGGAGGGTGCTGAGGCTGAGAGATGCCCTCCAAGGCTCAGCCACAGTCACCTGCACAGTGAGGAGCTGCTGTGAACATTTCTTTAGCCAGGTGATTTCCCACCCCTGCTTCTTCTGGGAAGAGATGGTGTTTCCTTGGCCACAGGAAGGTCTGGTGAGCTGATGGGTCCAGTGGGATATTTCTAACTGGAGCTGGCAAATGAGTTCCTTCCTTCTGGTGCTGGGACTCTAAAGACCCAAGCCCCAAGGCTACCTGTGGCCAAGCCTCCTCCTTTCAGGGACAGCCAGGTGAGAATGAAGTCGCCCCCCAAAGGATGGGGATACCTAGTGTTCATGTGTCCCCAGTGGGCATGTGTCTATCCCAGGCCTGTGATCTGGCCATCTGAGCCAGCACAGGCTCCCATCTGAGAGTTCAGCAGGTCAACTGGCTTTCTACTTGCAACCCGGGAGTCCTGAGGAGCAGAGTTCAACCTGGGCTTCGATGAATTCAACACCTGTGCTCTTAGCAGCTAACTCTTTGTTTCTGAATGACGGTAACAAGCCAGGCAGCACAGTGGAAGGTCAAGTTAGAGATAGGTTGGTGTGGCCTGGAGCAGTGTGCAAAGTCTGCAGAAAGAAAGGGAGCCTGGAGGCAGGGGACAATGATACCATGCCAATGAGCAGGAAGGGCCTGGAGGTGGAGGTGACAGGGCAGCCACTGGGGCAGATTAAAAAAAGGGAGGGCTGGCCACGCCTTGGAGCAGGCAGATATTCACAAGGTAACTAGGAGGATTGCTCAGGGCTCAGAGACAGTGACCCATACAGAGGGTCCATTCTGCCCCTTTCACTTAGTGATTATCAGGGCAAGGCCTCAAAGAGCAGCCAGTGATAACCTCCAGGCCCAAAGGACTTGGATGAAGGAGGATGAAGCCTTAGTGCCTTGCTGTGAAACTTCCAAAGAATGGATGTTTGGTAGAAGGAATAATAGAAGTGTGGGTGTGACTCCCTCCACTACCTCAGAAGCACCTGAGTCAATGGGACCCCCGCCACAAGTCCAGCAAGTTAAGAGTGTGTTGGGGAGGGGAAAGGGGGAGGCAGTCACAGGGCAGAATGGGAACCAGTCTCTGACTGGTTTTCTTCCGTCAGGACACTGACCACGGGAGGCAGAACACAGAATTAAGGTAAAGGCAGCCTCTTCCCCCAGCCCCTGGCCCAAGGACAAGCAATCACCAGCCCATCCCAAGATCCCGGCTCTGCACACTTCACACACTGGGCCCTGAGCCCTGCCAGCCCTAGGTCTCAAACACCAGCAGTGCTTGCTGAGAACAATGGTTAGAGCAGGATGGCAGGTAACCTGAAACGAGGGTGGCCTCCACTCTCCTCCACAGCCCCAAGTCTGCCCTATGGGGAAACTGACACCGTGACAGCTGGGGAGCACATAGCGCACAGCTGAAGTATCTGCAGGACTAGATGGTAGGAAAGGAAGGGGTCCTGTCCTGAAGGAGTAAGCAGACACATCTGTAATCCTACAACAACGAGGAATAGAGAGGGGCTCATGTTGGTTTCATATAAAGAATATTAGATGAAAAATTTTAATGAAAAATGGCGAAGTATGCTGGGTGCCAGTAGCTCATACCTATAATCCTAGTTACTTGAGAGGCAGAGATCAGAAGGATCACAGTTCAAAGCCAGCCCTGGGCAAACAGTTCGTGAGACCCTATCTTGAAAATACCCACCACAAAACAGAGCTGATGGAGTGGCTCAAGTGGTAGAGTGCCTGCCTACCAAGTGTGAAGCCCTGAGATCAAACCCCAGTGCCACCAAAAAAAAAGAAAGAAAGAAAAAAATGAGTAAGTGCAGGCAAATAATGACAGGCAGAAAAAGAAAGACAATCAGAAACTCCAGGAAAAACAAAAGCAAATGTAGCTGTGAACCATCACTTGGCTCTGTATGAAACAACACTTACATGTCTTGAAAAATCCTAAGCATCATATATTGATTTTTGGTGTTTAAGATAAATCCACAAATAAAATATAGGAGATAATTATGACAGTCCCAAATGTAGAAGATAACTATTCTCCCTTCTCCACCCCAGTGCCTAGCACAGTGCTGGGCAAACCAGAGGTGTTTAATAAGTGCCTGCTGAACACCATAAATGATTCTGGTCTGTAAAATGGTATGAGCCCCAGCCTGGTCAGGCTGAGCCTGTTTCCTCAATAAAATGATCAGTTCACAGGCTGAGGTGACACTTAGATGAGCAAATGGAACATAAAGTATGCAATCCAGACACATGCTGCTTAATCACGGGAACAAGTGCTCAGAAATGCATCGTTAGGCACTTTCACCTTGGATGAGCATCCTGGAGTGTGCCACCACAAACCAAGCCAGCTCTGACAGCATATGCAAGATAATCTTATGGGATGACCACTGTAGATGCGGTCAGGGTCCCAAATTGTGCTCAGTAAATTGTTTCCAAGTGGACAAGAAAACAGTTTGTGGCTGTCAGTCCACATATCGTGCAGTAGCAGAAGAGCTAGTCTCAGCCCAGAGTCCCAAACTTCTGTCATCCCAAATCATACCACAGACTACCTAAACGTGACTTTCGCACACCATGGCTTCTCAAAGCCTAGGGAATAAAAGCTGCATTCTTAATATGTCCCTCAGAGCAGAAACTAGGGTGAGGCAAAGGACGGGCCCAACATCTGAGTAGGCATTAGTTTTCGGGGTCCCCAGAGCAGGTGCATCCTCAAATTCTGCACTGTATTCCCAGCCCTGTTGCATTAAAAGCTCTTCACAGTCCGTCCTCCTGTCACTCCTTCTTACACCCAGAAAACTCCAGCACCAACCACTGCATCCTTGCCTTTCCGCACAGTCTCCCGGGCTGAGCAGCATTCTGTGCTGGGTCCCCTGCAGAGTCCTACAAGACTCAGCTCCTCCATGAAGCCCTCTAAGACTGCCTCTCCCCTCTGCGTGGGCCCTGACCCTCCTGGCTCGGACAGGACAGTAAGGCGCTCCCTTCGCCCTGCCCTTGGGGCCTGACATTGCGATGGGCACCCCAGGAATGTTGTGGTCCGTAAGGCGGATGAAAACAGAATGGAGGGAAAGATGAAAAGGCGGTTTGTCTGTCCCAGCCCTGTCCATCCCAGCTAGATAACCCAAACTGCCTTCCTTCAGAAGGGCTCCTCCTGACTCAGGATGGGAGCTCACCCCCTTCTCGGCCGTGCCTCCGCTACCGTCTCACTTTTTAGGGCTCCCAGGGCAAGGAGTGAGTCATGGTCAGAATGCAAGTCTTATTCAAGGCTGAAGGACCCCGGAAAAGCCGGGGGCGACACCCGGAACTTGCAGATGAGTTGGAGCCACGGAAACGGGAGGGCCCAGCCGAGCTTCTCTAACCCCGGAGGGGTTCCCCCAGGTCTTCCCTGGGAAACAGTGGTCCTAGTGCGGTCACGTGGCAGGGAAAGGAGAGCCCCGAACTCTGGGCGACGGCGGAGCGGGGGGCGCAGAGCCTCGCGGGCCCGGGGATCTCCAGGAGGAGAACGGAACAGAGGAGCGCGCGCAGGTGAGTGCCGGGAACGCGGTCCGGGTGCGGGACCCCGGCCCGCCCGCCCCGCCCGCCCCGCTCGCCCACCTGGCCTGCAGGAAGGAGGCGCCTGGCTGCGCGCCCGAACCCCCCGCCGCTCCCGTGAGCGGCCGCCTCCGCGCCGCCGCCTCCATGGCTGCCCCGCCGGGGCCCTGGCCTTCCGCTTGAGAGCCGGCTCTGCTCGCGGCGCACTGCTCCCAGCACGGAGCTCCGGCGCGTGAGGGGGCGGGGGAAGGGGGCGGAGCCACAGGGTGCGCGGCTAGGGCGGGGGGCGGAGCTACGGGACGCCTAGCGCGGAGGAAGGGCGGGGCCCGGGGAGGAGGGCGGGGGAGGAGGGGGTAAGGAGGGGAGGAGGGAACAGGAGGGCGGGGCTCCGGGCCGGGGCCTGGCGAGCTCCGCCCCGGGAAGTAGTGCGGTGGGGGTGGACCTGCGCCCGCAGCAAGTGCACCGATAGAGTCCCGGGATCCCCGCGTCTTCCCGAAAGGGAAGTTTTGCAAAGTCTGGCTGAGGCCTGGGTAGGGCTGGAGCAGAATAGGGCTCTGAGGAGGAGGCCAAACTGACTCACGTGCTCCCCAGGGCGGATGCAAGGTGCGTTTCCCTTGTCCTTGGGGATGGGATCGCCTGGGGTTACATGACCTTCCACGCGGTGCTGGGCGCCTTCCTTCCCGGATTAAAGTGGTCTCTTATTAAAATATTCCCACTGTGGTCCTTGATGACAGGAACCAATAATCCGTGGGTTAAGAGGGTAGCACCCAGAGGAGCAGGGGATTCTCTCCAAGTTGAGGTGGAGTAGGTGGAGAGGGTCCAGTCCTGGCTTTGTCGCTCTTTGTGGCTTTGGAAAAGTCACTTTACCTCTCTCATTCAAGCAGGTGTCAACTTCTTGCTGTGAGTGTGCACTATGCAGAAAGAAAGATTAAACCTTGCTCTAGGGCTTACATTTGGGTTGTTGGTAAGTTATGTGATGGAGGAAGTACTGGGTGTTGTGAAGAGTAGTTGAGACGGTGGGGTCAGAGGAGGATTTGGAGGAGGATATGTTAGCCATAACTTTGAACTTCTGAGCTGATGATGAAGTGTTGTTGGGTCTGGAGACCTAAGACAGATGAGTGAGTATCCTGTTCCCCATGGAGAGCAATGTCATTCCTGCATCCTGAGGAGATGGAGGCCTGTGTTCCGCATCCTGAAGAAGAGTTACAGAGTCTGATAGGTCTGCCACAGGGTGATGAACAAAACACTCTCAAGATTGTTTCCCCTCCCCCAATAAAGGTGCTAACTATACCAGTTCACCTAAGAAAGCCTGTGAAATGCACGGCCCATGAGAAAAACCCACCTAACCCAGAGTTAAACATCCATAAAAACCCCAGCCTTCACCTGAGCAGCGGGCTACCGGCTTCCGGGCTCCACTGCAGTGCTCTAACTGTAGCCTTTCCTTTCTCTCTAAAAAATCCTGAAATATACCAGCTCTGGTTATCATTCAGCTGCCTCACCAGCCAGTTCCCTGGCCTCTGAAGGCAAGGACCCTCGACACAGACCCGCAAAACTTCGACACCAGCACACAATAGGGTGAAAAGGAGTTGGGGAGCATGCTCCAGGTAAAGGTCCAGGCAGGCAGCAACTGGGTGTCCAAGAATGGCTGGTGTTTGGAGGAATGGAAAGTTCAGTGAGAAATCCAGAGTGCGGGGAGGAGGAACAGCAGGAGCTGAGCTAGGAAAGGACAGGTGCTGGTGGGAAGCCTTTATCTTGAGCGATGGGAAGAAGCTTGAGGGTCCTGGGTAGGAGGGTGGCACGCATTTGCATTGAAGGCACGTTCCCTTCATGGTGCCCAAGTGGATGAGAGGAGGCGGGATTGGAGACAGGAAGATCCAGGTGCAGCCCACAGGGTAGGTGTTCTAGTAAGAGTCCTGGACTGCTAACAGTGACAGTGGAAGGACAGATGTGGTGGCATGGGAGAGTTATGACCGGGTGCGTGGCTGTAGGTGAGGGGAGACAGCTTAGGTGTGGCACGGTTCTTGATCCGGGTGGATGGTGCAGTGCCCCCTGGGTAAGGAGGGCTCATTCTTTAACACACTGCACTTAAGATGGGACAGAGAGCTATTGGCCCCTTGTGCCTAAAGCTCAGGCCAGGGAGCCTAGTAGACAGACTGAGTCACTGGAACACCGATGACATCCAGAGCCTACGGAGGCTGCATCTCTATGGGAAACCCGAGGACGACCTGTACCTGTACGGCAGACCGTACAGTCCAGCTGAGGCATGGGCAAATCGCCCAGCCCTGCTCAGCCTCAGTTTACTCATCTGTAACAAAGAGAGGAGGTCAGTGCCTCTGCCACACTGGAGTAATGGTGTCAAATGTGTGGTAACACATGAGACCTGGCACGAGTTGCCTGGGTATTTACAACAGTCTCTCTCTGGACCTGATGTATCCTCTAGGATGTGCAGTGTCTGAGCTCTGCCTATATTCATTCTATTTTCTTTTGGGTCTTTTTTTTCTTGGGAGATTTTTGTTGGGCCTATTCCTTCCCCATTTGGTCCAAGCTGGCATAGCTTACTTGGCTGTGAAAGGTAAAAGCTGCCTGCCCTGAGGTCATTTTCCATAAGCCCTACCCTCACCCCAGTCCTGGGCTCCAGCAGCCCACAGGCCACACTTCAGTCAGCATCCCAGCCCTCTGAATGGCACATTTGCTCCCTAGCTTTCTTTGTCTCATTTGCTTTTTACTATGTCAAAAGTAGAGCTGGCGATATTCCAATTTTGCAGCACAAGAAATCCAATGTTGTATCTGAAGTAGTGTGCCCAGGGTCAGCCAAGGACAAAGCTCAGACCGCATCCCAGGTTTAATTCTGGTGAATCCCATCCACAGACTGATCTTGGCTTACAGCAGAAAAGGATTGAGTCTTCCCACTCTGACCCAATCTCATTCTCTGTGGGCTTTGCATGCTTTTGGGCTCCAGAGGGAGGGCCGCGAAGTGCCGAGGACAAGGTCATGGATTTAATAACCCTCGGAGGTGGGTTTCCAGACATCAGAGGATGAGGCTGTGACCCATTTAATCCTCCAATCCCTTAAATACCAGCAAATCTGTCTTCTGCCTGCCACTGGCAGCTGCCCCTGGATGGAGGGAGTCCATGCTGGCAGAGGGCCATCCTGGCAGGGGGGGGGGGGGGGGCGGGGTGCAGCCCTTAGCCAACAAACTCAAAAACTCCCCTAGCCTGGTGGGATTCCCATTGGAAACCTTTAAAACCATCTCTGTTGGCTTTTAAATTTCACAGAAATGTGGCTTTGTGAGTAAGGTTGGTCCCAACTGTTGGGCACTGAGTGGGGCACATTAGCAAGATCTTGCTGTGACTCTCTGGGGACATGGTCCCTGCCACCAGAAGGCAACTGATCTCAGCTCTTGGAGCTGCAGTTTCAGTGAGCAGCTGAGAAGGCCTTGGAATTGTCCAGCTCAGAGGTTTTTTTTTTTGTTGTTGTTGTTTTACTGGGATTTAAAGTCACATTTGCTCAGCAGGCACTCTTACCACTTGAGCCACTCCACCAGCCCTTTTTTTGTGATAAGTTTTTTTCAAGATAGGGTTTTGAGAACTATTTTCCAGGGCTGGCTTTGAACCGAGACCCTTCTGATCTCTGCCTCCTGAGTAGCTAGGATTACAGGTGTAAGCCACCAGCATCTGGCTTCTTAGTCCTTTTTAAAACTATCTGTAGACAGTACTCTTTTTTTTTTTTTTCCTCAGTTATCTTTTTCACTCCCTTGGTCCCCTCCTTCCCATTTTAACTTGATGGTTTTGGGGTTTGAACTCAGTCCTCGAGCTTGCTAGGCAAGTGCTCTACCACTTGAACTACAGTATTTTTTAGTGTACCTCCTAAAATCCTCCTGCACATTTAAATCCACCTGCTTGATTCTAGCTGCTGGCAACAGACTTCACAGGGTGTGAGCCAACTGCCCCCACCCCCCGCTCTGCACCTTTAGCCTGGGAAGTACAGGAGTCTTAGATACTCCATGGAGTGAGACTTTCCTTTTCTACTTTTTTTTCTTTTTCTTTTTGTGATTCTGGGGATTGAACCCAGAACCCCTTGTACGTGCTAGGCAAGCCTGGAGCTGGTGGATAAATTTTCTCTTCCTCTTTCTGGATGCACTGCCCTGTGCTTCTAAAGATCAGTCACAGCCTCTTTAAAGAAGATCCTGCAAGGGCCGGAGATGTAGCTCAGGGGTACAGTCCTTGCCTACCATGTGCAAGGCTCTGGGTTCAATCTCCAGGAAGCCGAAAAAATATCTATCACAAAATCTGGCATTGGTTAAGCTGAGGGGGAGGCCAGTCACAACCCACTCAAGTGAGCTCTTTCTCCTTCGTCTTTCATCTCACTTCCTTCCTGCACTGTCCTCCTCTAGTGTCAGGACACCCGCTGCCGCCCAGGCTGGGCTTGTAGGGAATGGGGTGCGGACAAGGTCTCACCAGACAAGGTCTCACAAGGGTGCTCAGTGGAGAGAGCACACACAAGTGGGGATACTCTGGTGAAGAGAAATAGGGCCCAGTGCCAGCTCTCCTCCCTCTGTAGTTTGCAGGTTTCCAAGGCGATGGCCCAGGCTCTCCACAGGCTCCCTGGGAAGCCTTTGCTCTCATCTGTCCATCATTCTGCAGGATAGAAGCAAAGCCAGGAGCACCCAGTCTCCATCCCAACCCAGCACTCTTCCTAGCCAGTCAGCAATCCGCCCATGCTGGCCTCCCACCAGCAGGCTTTGAAGGCCCCTGTGCGTGATGCACAGCTACCTGAACTCAGGAGCTGGGCCCCAGGAGGGTCAGTTATATGACAGGAAGGCAGCCAGCAAAGGCCTGGCTCGGATCCCCTGTGTGGAACACAGGGACCAGGCCTGGTTAGAAGACTGCTCGAGTCCCCAGCAGACTGGGGCACTGGAGGAGGACTGAAGGCCACAGGGGCATATGGAGACTTCTTTTCTTTTTTTCTCAGTTTGAACGCAGGGCCTCTTGAGCCATGTCCCCAGTCCTTTTGCTTTCAGTTTGTTTATCAGATCAGGTCTTGCTAACTTCTGGCCAGGCTGGCCTCAAACCATAATCCTTCAGGTCTTGTCTCCCCAGTAGCAGGGATTACAGGCATGCACCATCATGCCTGGCCAAGAGATTCTTTGTCAACTGTTGTCAGCTGCCTGTAGAACACCTTCTTCAGGCTGAAGTCACTCTCAAGAAAGCTGGTAGGGTGACCAGAAATCACTCTATGGGGAAAGAGAAGGAGGCGTTTGCCTCATATAGCTTTTTGTTTGCTTTTGTTGTTTGGTTTTTTGAGACAGGGTCTCACTACTTAGCCCAGGCTGGCCTCAAATTCATGATCTTCCTGACTCAGCCTCCCAAGTGCTGGGATTATAGATGTGCACCACCATACTTAGATCCAAATTGCTTTAATTAAGGTTCTTGTGGTTAGTGTCCACTAGGAGCAACCTGGAATGGGTTGATGACAAAACGGGGGGTCACAGGCTAAGGACAGAGGGGTCTTAAGGAATTGAAGCATGAGTTTCCAGTTGAGCTGTGGGAACAGTTGGGAACCAATGTGTAGACTTGGGGAGCACAGAAAGTCACTTCTCCCAACTCAGTTACTGATTCGTCCTTTTCCCTACAGACTGGCTTCCCTGCTTGCCAGGAAGTGTGGCAGCAAGTAGTCTCAGCCAGCGGTTCCCAAGTTTCTCTCTTCCATACCTGAGTGTGTCTGTTTTTTTGCATTACTGTAGTGAAATGCCTGAGGCCGGCTAACTTTACAAAGCTCACAATTTGGAGGGCTGAAAGTTCAAGGTCAGGCAGTTTTCGGGCACATGACAGTAGGAGATCTTGTCAGCAGACAGGGAGCCAGAGGGCGCTTCAGAGGTCAGGCTTGCTCCTCCACAACTTGCCCTGTGAGAGCTCAGGGGTCTTAATCCCTCCAGGGCAGCTGCCCCCATGGCATAAGGACTTCCCAGAATCAAAGGCTCCTTACCATCTCCCACCAGGACACTGAGGACCAGGCTTCCAACCCATGAATCTGTGGGGGGCACCCTCAAACCACATCGAAACACAGCACTGCGACCACAAAACAGGCCTGGACTCTGCATCCAATTCTGGTTTCCCAAGGGGGGTTTAGGGAGGGGCCTGATGGCCCGCCTCCAGACTGGATAACATGGCTGTTCCCTCTCCAACCTGACAGCTGAGCATAGAAGGGGCGGTTTGCCAACCTGGGCTTCAACACTTGAGACAAAGCTGTAAGGCAGAGGGGTCTGTTCCAAAACATCACCACCCTCTACCATGAGGAAAAATTCACACCCTACCCAGAAGCCTCCCCAGTTACAGCCTTCACTTCCACGCACCTCTGCTCCTGGGGGGAGTTGAGAGGTCCCACGGCTGCCACTGTCCCCCTGTCCTCTTTTTCTTTCCTGTCGCTCACATTTTTTTTTCTTGAGTACAGGGCATTTTTGCACGTGCTACACAAAGGCTCTACCACTGAATCACACCCTCAGTCCTTGGTTTCTTTCCATATAACTCAGGCTGACTGTGAACTTTCAGTCCTCTTCCTGTCCCTGCCTCTGGGGTGCTGGGATTGCAGGCATGGCCCACAGGCCTGGCTTCTTTCACTCTTAACAGCTAATTTTTATTCTTCATTTCCTGTGTGCGACTGTGTCCTTCATGGTTTCGAGTATTATCTCACTTAATCCTCACAGGAATCACAGTGACCCCTGTTTGCAGATGAGCAAGATCAGGCACAGAAAACATGGGTCACTCACCACAAACCACACAGCCTGTTCATGGCCTAGCCACAGTGAACCTGGGCCAAATCCCACCAAGTCTGTGTTCTTTAGCAACTGCCACACAAACAGCCTGGACAGACAGCCACACAGGCTACAGGGAGACTTTGAGCACGGGAGTAATGCCTGTCTTGAAAACTGTTTAAATCGTCAAGTCTGAGCTCTGTGTGCTCAGATTTAGGGATGAAAGCATCTGTTCAAGTGTGACAGGAGCCCTGAGCCTTAGTCTGCAGAAAGTCTTGGCTTTTCTCAAAGGCTGAGTCCTCTGAAAGGCAGGGTCCTTTCTCATGGGCTGTGCTGCCCAGGCCCTGCCTGGGTGCTGGGCCCAGCACAGTGGAGAAAGGCCAGGCTTTAAAGGGAAAGGCTTTGGACCTGCCCAGTCTAGGTGATGTCAGGGCTTCGTGGTCCTAGAAAGGCTACCCATGCTCCCCAAGTCTTGGTTTCTTGGCCTGTAAAATGGGGGTGATCTCCACAGCTGCTCCAAGGTGGTTAGGGAACCTGAAGAGGGTGGCAGGGGCCTGACAACTGGGACTCATTATCCTGGACCAGAAACATGGGATCTGTGGAGAGACTTTGCCTAATCCAGAGCCAACTGGCAGAGGCTTCAGGGTGGGCAGCAGTGCGGGTGTCTGGAGAGGTCTCCCTGCCCTCCTCCCACCAGGCTGTCCTGCCTCACATTCCTCCCTGGGGTTGCTGTCTGTGGACACTTAAAGCAGAAAAGGTCACATAAAGCAAGCCTGGAATTAGCCTTTCCACCCTGGCTTAGAAGCACATCTTACCTGAAAATGAGTCTAAACCCAAACAGGCAGATTTTGCCAGTCCCAGGTTTTTCTGAGAACACCATAATAGCTCCGAGTCACATTATTTAAAAAGTGTTCATCTTTAGGCGTACAGGTGGTATACACCTGTAATCCCAGCATGCAGGAGGAAAAGGCAGGAGTAGTTCCAGTCCAGCCTGGTCTATGAGACCCTGTCTCAAGGAAACAAACAAACAAGGGCTAGAGGCGTGGCTCAAGTGGTAGAGCGCCTGCCTTGCAGGTGCCAAGCCCTGAGTTCAAGCCCCCGTGCCACCAAAACCAAACATATCAGTTTTATTGAGGTATAATTTATACACAGTAACATTCTTTCATTTTAAGGATAATTCAATGAGTGTTAACAAATATGCATTCTCACAAAACTCCACTGGAGTCATGATTCAGATAAGAATCCCCTTCTCTCACCCCAGCTCCTCGCCACTGTGTGCGTGTGTGTGTGTGTGTACGCAGGGCTGGAGATTGAACCTGAAGCTTTGTGTATACCACTGTCCCTAAAATCCCGTTTGTTGTTTGAGACAGGATCTCACCACGTAGGCCATATATCTGTGATCTGGCCTCAAAGTCACGATCCTGCTGCGTCAGCCTCCCAAATGCTGGATTGCAGGGGTGTGACACCATATCTAGTCTGCTTTTGCCGTTTCTTAAATGTCAGTTCATGGAATCATGCTTTTCTGTCATGGCTTTTGAAGTTCATTCCTGTTATTGAATAGAAAAACACCTCTTGTCGAGCAGAATTCTGTTGCTTGGATTACCCCAGTTTGTTAAGTAGAGCTGGGTTGTTTCTCCTGTAGCGCTGTTATGATAGACCTGTGAGGAACATGTCATGGACAGGTCTTTGTGTAGACAGATTTTTCATGTCTCTTGGGTAAATACCCAGGAATGGGATGACTGGGTCGTACAGAAAAGTGTATGTTTATAAGAAATTGCAAATTGTTTTCCAAAAGTTAGCTGTACCATTTCATTTTAAGATCTGTGATCTTAAACACTTCGGATGTCTGTCTTTGGTTGGAGTCAGAAGAGATTACTTCTGGGTTTGCAGCAGTGGGTAACCATGGTAGCCATGACACCATGTCCTGATAGAGACTTGAGATGAGCCTAACCCAGCTGGCCTGGAGGTGCCTTGTCCCTGCAATGTGAGAGGGAGGCTGTCACTTTCCCCTTTCTGTTCCTGACTTTCAAGCTTCCTCGCCCTTCCATAATCTTCCCGGTTGGGCCCTGGCTCGAGTGCCAATAGCAGAACAAGGCAAGGCTGTCTATCCATAATGTATGGGCTTCTGGGAATTGAATTTCCATCCAAGGCAAAATACTCTAGCTGTTGAACTTTAAATTATTCATTTGTTTGGCTACTAGGTCCCCCACTGGGCAAGCCATAATTCTATCTTTATTATTAGACAAGACACATTGATTTCTCCTAGGCCTGGAGCTAAGTCCAAACTAAAGGTGTGGGTAGGCTTGACTTCTCTGAGCCTTTGTCCTTGGCTGGTGGGTGGCCCCTCCTCTGTGTGCACACCCCTGGTGCAAGTCATAATTCTCACCAGGCCGAGCGACAGTGCTGGATCCTCTTCCCAGCAAGACAGTTAACCTGAGCAGTCCTCAGTTCCTGTCAGTGACATGTGTCTGCCAAGCTGCCCAGGAGAAGGCAGACAAAGAACTGCATTTCTCACTGTTCTCCCACTTTTTAGATAATTAGCTGGGAAGTCAGGTGTGACGAGCCTTTCCAAGGCCACCCAGCTGAGCGCAGAGAGGGCTCCCAGGTCCTTTGACACAGCTGTTCTGTCCTGCACATAAGAAACGAGGCCTTGCAGTTTGTCACCCAGGGCTTTGCTGGAAACAGCTGACAAAATGACCGTTGCATAAAATTGTGCTTTCCTCCTACGAACATGGGAGAGTTCTTCCTAAGGTGCTGACGTAAATGATGAAAATCTCACATGGGCTATTATTACTAAAGAAACCCTCGCAGTAATTTACTAGTGCAGCTGCTTAGTGTGTTTATGAGGCAGACGTGAACACTGTAGACATTAATTACACAACGGGGTCTATTCTACTGCAAAAAAATTTTTTTTAGTAGGCCAGGAGTTTGAACTCGGGGCTTTGTCCTTGCAGTGTGAGTGCTCTACTGCTTGAGCCACCCCTCCAGTCTATTTTGCTTTGGTTATTTTTGGAGATGGGGACTGGCAAACTATGTGCATGGTCTGGCCTTGAACCCCAATCCTCCCAATGTCAACCTCCCAAGTAGCTAGGATTATAGTCGTGAGCCACCTGCACCCAGATTCTACTGCAGTTTTTTGTAATGCAACACAGCAAACTGTACTTTTTTCTTTTTCAAGTGCTGGAGATTGAACCCAGGGCCTTGAGTATGCAGGGCAAGTGCTCTAGCAGTGAGCTACACCCAACCCCTACTATGTCTTTGATATAACTGAGAAGTAGTGTGCCAGCAGTGGTGAGTGGTGAACACCTCATTACAGACACTTTCATGTGTGTTTAGAAAAGCTTCAGGAGAAATAGTTCCTGGTTTGGCCCCTGTGTAAAAGCTGGGCTAAGAGTTTGTATGCAAGTCCTTATTTCTTTTGGATCAGACTTTTTGCTTTCCATGGACAGGGTCTACAGTGGGCCTCAGGATCTTTGAATCCATTGCACTTGCGTTCGACCTGTTTTTAGGATATGAGGTTGAATACCCCTTATTGAAATGTCTAGGACCAGAGCGTTTCAGAGTTGAGCAGTTTGGGACTGTGGAACATTTGCATATACATAGTGGTGTGTTTTGAGGATTGGATTAAATTCTGGACACAAAATTCATGCATCTCCTTATGTACCCAGAAGGTGATTTGACATGATATTTTAAATGCACCTATTAAATGAAGTCGGGGGTTGAAGTTTCCATTTGTGGCGTCCTGTTGCCATTGATGCGGACGTGCAGAAGAATGTCACACAGTGAGTTTATCAAAAGCAACAAAAGGGAGGGAAAGTGCACCTTCCAAGGAATCTGAGGGCGGGCAGCTCCACCACACAGTCAGGTGCAGGAGCTCTAGCACCAGTGTGTTTATGGGCACGCTTAAAGCTTCTGCTTGTAGGAGTCCACAGTTGTGGAATTACTAAGAAAAGCAGTGATTCTTAGGAACTTCATGTGCCAGTGACCGATTTCTCGCCTCTTGTTTCCAAATTCACTTTTCAATACCTGCTCCGTAATAGTGGGCGAATGTACTGTCAGCATGACCTAAGTCTTTCCATAAGGGGCCCTGGAAGGCCACTGGGGGAGGAAGGAGCCTTTCTTGCTGGCTCTGGCGCTGTACCCTTGGTGACAGGAAAAGGCAGAATGGGTCATGCAGGGCGATGCTTTCGTACCTAATGCTCCCGGCCTTAAGTTGGAGGTGGGTTTCCAGTGTTCATCCCACGTTGCTTCTGATGGGTCAGAGTCCACATGGAAAAATTTTAAAGAGACTGCAGTTCTCTCTTTCACCAGTACGAGGCAGGGCAGTGCGTTCCGTGCAATCGGTCCTGAACGGGAGACCTAATGGCAGTGCTGGAGCAGTGTGACAGGGACACGCGGGAAACAGGGCTGTGCTCTGCGTTAATGTGCACAGCAAGGCGTGCATTTCGCTTACCTATTTAATGTTTTTTTGCAAACTTTGTGTGTATCTGCTTGGATGTTGATTCTTATTTCTCAGAAATTCCAGTATTTCCAAGGTGCTTGCTCTTAAATTAGTTTAGATGGAACAGGAGAGGGGTTCCTTGTGGCAAGTGACACATTGACCTTACCCTTTTATTGTTTATTAATTTGGGCTGTTTTTCTCTACTCGCATAGAATCACTGTTTCGTGGATGTCTGCACGACAATCATAGTTCACGAAGGAACATCTCAGATCCTCTCTTTGGTAGTGGTAGGATTTGAACTCAGGGCCTTGTGGTTGGTAGGCAGGCACTCTACCATCTGAGCCACACCTTTACCCTTTTTTTTTTTTTTTTTTTTGCCTTAGTTGTTTTTCAGATAGTCTCACGTTTTTGCCCGGCTGGCCTCCCCGCATAGCTGGAATGATGGCACGCCTGCCGGCACACCTGGGCTGGCTTCCAACTGTGATCCTCCCATCTCCTGCTGCCCTGGAGCTGGGATTACAGCGGGGCACCACCCAGCCCAGCCTTCGGTTAACCTTTCTCTCTTAAATGCGGTTCTGAGCACTTGAAACGTACAGCTCTCGGTGTATCTCCATTGCACCGCCCCGCGTCGATGCCTGCGTCCCGGGGCGCCCACGAGCAGTCGCACAGGGTCCTTGTCCTTCATTTAATGCTCCGGATTAAATTGCCTTGCAATTCTTAATTTTGATGTGGGTTTCGTAGGTGGTCTCACAAGCAAAGGAGCATGCCGTCCCGTACCTCCGGGACAGCCCCTGGTGTCCCTGTCCCTCCCCGCTCCTCCCTGGCGGTCCTGCGGGCGGTGGGGAGGAGTCGGGGTGCGCGCCATGGCGGCCGGGGTGCGCGTGGTCACCACGTCCTGGGGGGGGGTCGGCCCGCGCCGGGCCCCCCGCCCACCCCGTCCGGGCACCGAGGTCGCAGTGCCCTACATGGCCAGTCGCCGTGAGTACGGGCGCGGGCCGTGGGAAGGACAAACAGGTGGCTGGACTTGCTCCAACAATTGTCCACCGCGCGGTGGTCACCGGAGCCGGGGCGCGCTCCCGCGGGGGGGGGCTCTCGGGTCTGCGCCTGCGCGCGCCCGCGTCCCCAGGCCCAAGTGCCCGTGGCCGGCCGGGTCCTCTCCGCCTCCTTCCAACCCTGGCGCGGCTCCTGGCGCTTTTCCGCGCGTCCCCGCCCGGGACGAAGCAGCTCGCGGGGCGTAGCGTTTCCACTTGATCTCCAAAGACTGAGATTTGCACTTAAAAGCCGGCTTGCCATATGAACATGGCTGGTGCAATTCACTTGAATTTTTCAGACGGCGCGTGGCAAGTAAACAGCGCCGTGGTGAGGCCAGGGCGATGGATGATGGAAGAACCGGTTTGCTCCGGTTCTTTTTTTTGGCGGTCCTGGGGATTTGAACTCAGGTCCTCTACACCCTGAGCCGCACCCCCAGCCCGCCCCTCCCTATGAACGAGAGGCCCAGGAGGTGCAGCTTGCAGGGGCCGCAAGTTAGAGCCCAGTCCTGCTCCCCTCCGGGCTCCGACCCTCCCCTCCCCGCCATTTGTCAGGCTCCGCCTCGCCCGGGTCCAGCAGCTCTGACTGCAGTGCTTTGAGTTGACCACCTTTTCTCCATCTTGCTTTTCTTGTCTTCTTTTTTTGCTGTAGTGGGATTTAAACTCAGGGCCTTGAACTTGCCAGGCAGGTGCTCCACCCCGTGAGCCATACTGCCAGCCCTTTTTTGCTTTTGTTATTTTTCAGCTAAGGTCTCTGGCATTTTTCTCCTGAGTGGCTTTGAACCTCCATCCTCCTACCTCCACCCCTCCGGAGTAGCTGGGATTACAAGCGTAAGCCACTGTGCAGGCTCCATCTTTCGATTTTTGTCCTGCCGTCTTCCCCACTCCCCCAGCTTAAATGCCAGTGTCCACGATTATGTCCCTCCTGTGTCTTCACACCCTCCGTCTTCACGATACCCATGTAGCCGACTCCAGTAACACCGAGCGTTGTGCTGTGTGTGTCTCATTCCATCAGGCAGCCTGGGTTCTTCATGTGGCTGCAAGAAGCAGAGGGGATTAAGCCCCCCAAAGCGAGCACTTCTCTACTTCAGTGATAGCAGCTCAGTCTGACCCTCCCGCCTCAGCCTCCCGAGTGGAGGATACATGCATACACGCAATGCCCAGTGCAGTTTTTAAATCCTGTAGAATTTACACTCCGCACAATATTTACAATTCTGTACCACTTGCCCTGGCAACCCTTTTCAAGCATAGGGTTCCACAGTGTGAAGACCCTCACACTGATGTGCGGTGACCCCTGGAACTTCTTTCATCTTGCAAAACTGAAACTCTTACCCACTAAGTGAATCCCCTTGACTCCAGCCATTGCACATCTGTCTCTGTGGGTGTGAATGCGTGTAAATGGAGTCATTCAGCATTTGTCCTTTTGAGGCTGGCTTAGGTTGATGTCCTCAAGGGTCATCCATGTTCTGGCAAATGTCAGAATTTCCCTCCTGGAAGGCTGAGTAGGGACACAGGTGTGACTCAAGAGGTGGAGCACCTGCTTTGCAAACTGAAGCCCTGAGTTCAAACCCCAGTCTCATCAAAACAGGAAGGAAGGAAGGAAGGAAGGGAGGGAGGGAGGGAGAGAGGGAGGGAGGGAAGAAGGAAGGGAGGAAGGGAGGGAGGGAGGAAGGAAGAGAGGGAGGGAGGAAGGGAGGGAGGGAGGAAGGGAGGGAGGGAGAGAGGGAGGGAGAGAGGGAGGAAGGAAGGGAGGGAGGGAGGGAGGGAGAGAGGGAGGGAGGGAGGGAGGGAGAGAGGGAGGAAGGAAGGGAGGGAGGGAGAGAGGGAGGGAGGGAAGAAGGGAGGGAGGGAGGGAGAGAGGGAGGGAGGGAAGAAGGGAGGGAGGGAGGAAGGAAGGAAGGGAGGGGGGGAGGGAGGGGAAAGGGTGAGTAATATTCCACATTTGGGTGCCTCCACCTTTTTGCTACTGTGAATAAAGCTGCCATGACCTCAGGTGTGCAATGTTTCTTTCCAGTCTTTTGCTGAAGTAAATAAGGCTTCCAAAAACATTTCTGTACCTACACCACCCGCCATATTCATGTTAGCCCGTTTTTTCTCTCTTACAGATACTTGAGAAAATGATTTAAAAGGAGCAGAGATTTATTTTGGTTCATGGTTTCTTCAGGGGTTTCAGCCCATGGTTGCTAGCTTTGTTGTTTGAGGCAGAACATATGGCAGGAGGGTGTAGAGGAGCAAAGTTACTCACCTCCTGGCAGCCTAGAAGGGGGGAAGGTAGAAGAGAGAGAAACTCCCTCTTAATCAACTGTTTGGTTCTCCTGTGATACAGTTTACATAAAAAAAGCAGATCATACTTATAAATGTCTTTTTTGTAAAACTGGGAACTGAACTCAGGACCCTGCCGATGCTGAGCTGTGGCCTCAGTGGAGCAGCTTGTACCTCATGCTTTCCTTTTTTTTTTGGTGGTGGTACTGGGGTTTGAACTTGGCACCTTACGCTTGCTAGGCAGGCAGGCATTCTACCACTTGAGCCACCTCACCAGCCCTTTTCTTGTGATGGGTATTTTCAAGATAGGGTCTCACAGAACTGTTTGCCTGGGCTTGCTCTGAACCGAGATCCTAATGATCTCTGCCTCCTGAGTGGCTAGGATTACAGGCGTGAGCCACCAGCTTCTGGCCCATACTTTCCTTTTGATTTCCTGGTCACTTGTTTGAAAAAGCAATGAACTATTTCCCTAGCACCCTCCAGAAGGGAAGAGTGAGGTAGTCAGGGTTTGTTTGTTTGTTTAATCATTACTTACTCATGAATTTGGACATATTTCAGTTTTTACTTCATTCTTATTGATGGAAATATCATTTTTATCTTTTTTGGGTGGTACTGGGATTTGAATCAGGGCCTCATGCTTGCTAGGCAGGTGCTGTACCACTTGAGCCACTCTACCAGCTATATGAAAATATCATTTTTGAGCTATAATGTTGTCAGAGATCATACTTCTTGCAATGCTGGTGGCTAATCCCTATGGAAAGCTTTTGGTAATATTTATCAAAGTCTAAAATGCACATTTAAGCCACGTGTTGCTTGGTGAAGACTGTGAAGACTGCCATTCAAGGGCAGCCCAGGCAAAAAGTTAGCAAGACCCTAGCTCAAAGAAGAAGCTGAACATGGTGGAAGTCCCTGTGATCCCAGCTGCAAGGGACGCATAGGTAGGAAGGTCACGGTCTGAGACTGGTCTGGGCAAAAGTGCAAAACCCTATCTGAAAAATAACTACAGCCAAAGGGACTGAGGCGTGGCTCAAGAGGTAGAGTGCCTGCCTAGCAAGCATAAGACCCTGAGTTCAAATCCCAGTACCACAAAAAAACAAAAGAAAGAAAGGAAAGTGTCATGAGGTACAAGCTGCCTCACTAGGGCATACCTCGGTGCTGCCCTGCAGTATGTAAGGCCCTGAGTTTGATTTCCAGTACTACAAAAAAGACATTTATAAGTATGATCTGCCTTTTCTATAAACTGTATCACAGGAGAACCAAATAGTTGATAAGAGGGCATTTCTCTCTTTCTCTGTCTCTCTCTCTCTCACTCTCTCTTTTGGGACAGGGTCTCACTTTGGTGCCCAAGTTCACCTTCAATTTGTGATCCTCTTGCCTCAGCCTCCTGAGTGCTAGGATTACAGGCGTAATGCACTATGACTGGCTGGATGCTTCTCTTTGTGCATGTATTCCAGTTGTTAAATAAAGAAGGAATAATGCAAACCAAAAGAAAATCATGGGTGTAGACAGTGGTCATCAGTGGTTACAAAAGGTAAAGAGGGAGGAAGAGAGAGAGGGAAAAAGACAGCTAGACCTACTACACCTCTTAACAGAACACAGCACTGCCTTTGGACCAGCTCGCCTAAACAGTTGAACCCGATCAGTCAGTAAATGTCACCAGCAATCGCCAAGCTGGAGAGGATACAGGGACAAGGAGAACACACTAAGCCACATGCCGAGGGAAAGCTGTCAGCAAAATACAGACTGTGGGAGACACTAGCACACAGGCAATGCACTGTCCTCAAGAAATGAAGACGACTGTTTGGGAGGCTGAGATTGGGAGGATCATGGTTTGAGGCCAGCCTGGGCAAATAGGTTTCAAACTTGAGAAACCCCATCTCCAAAAATAACCAGAGCAAAATGGACTGGAGATGTGACACAAGACGTAGAGCGCTGCTTTGCAAGTGCAAAGCACTGATCTCAAATCCCAATCCCACCAAAATAAATAGTTTTTTTTTAAAAAAACTAGTACCAAGGCTCAAATCCCAATCCCACCAAAATAAATAGTTTTTTTTTTAAAAAGAACTAGTGCCAAGGCTCACACCTGCAATTCTAGTGATTCAGGAGTCTGAGATTAGAAGGATTTTGGTTTGAGGCCAACCCGAGCAAAAAGTTCAAGAGACCCCATCTCAATCAATAAGCCAGGTGTGGTGGTGAGCACCTGTCATCCCAGCCATGCAGGAGACTATAGGTTGGAGGCTCAGAGTCTGAGGCAGGCCCTCGGCAAAAATGTGGCACCCTACCTGAAAAGAAACTAAAACAAAAAAAAGGACTACCTACCAAATGTGAGGCCTTGAGTTCTAAACCAGTACTAAAAAGTAAAAGGAAAGAGGAGGAAGAAGGAATCTCGTAATTAGCTGACTGAGCTTATGATTGCTGAATCTGGGTGATGTGTACTTTATAATTCTCTGCACTTTTATTTATGTTTAACATTTTAAAATAAAAAGTTCAATTTTTGAAAAAGGTAGTGAGCTGGACATGGTGGTGCACACCTGTAATTCAGTGCTTGGGGGGACTCCAGGAGCATCGTGAGTTCCACTGTGTAGCCTGGACTATGATGAGACCCTGTCCTAAAAAACAGCTGGGCGCCCACACCTGTAATCTTAGCTACTTGGGAGGCAGAGATCATGAGGATTTCGGTCAGCCCACGCAAATAGTTTGCAAGCCCTATCTTAAAAATACCCAACACAAAACAGGGCTGGCAGAGTGGCTCAAGCACGCATGAGGTCCTGAGTTCAAGCCCCATCACCACCAAAAAAAACAAAACAGGATAGCACCTACAATTCATTCAGTTACATACCGCATGCAGGACTTGATAATGACAATGAATGCATCACTGTCTTACGTACTTGCTGGGCTCGACCTTTCCTTGTCTGAGAGTGGACTCCTTGTACTTATGAGGTTTACTGGGAACTGTCTTTGCACCCGTGTGAGTACACCTCGTGACGTCTGCACAATGACAGAACCACCCAGCGAGGCATTTCTCAGAGCAGTCCTTGTTAAGTGCCATGACTGATCTCAGAATACCACTTATGCTCACCAGCAGTTTGAAATTATTGTGGGGTCCCAACTGTGACAGGGCTGGGATTTTGCCCTAACTCCATGGATATCAGAGGACACAAAACCCCTAGATTGGAGGTGAAAGGCCTGTAAGAGCAGCAGCCAGAGTTCTCCCCTGCACACCTGAACTCTTTTTCTGAGCCCTAAGTCCCACAGGAATGTGAGGGGGGGAGCGGGGTGCGGGGGCAGGTGATGCCAGCACAGAGGGCAGAGAGAGTCCTAACAGAAACGGCGCTGCCCCTGGACTAGCTTGCCTAGCTGCACACAGCCAGTCTGGTGGCATGTGGGACAAGCTTTCATGTGCCCAGTGTGGGGCCATGGGTGAGCCTGGCAGCTCAGCATGCTCAGCAGTTTCAGTGGGTGGCACTCCACACGTGTCACTGGACCTCGGTACTGGATGCATTTGTAAAGAAGCTCACCCGTCACTGTGTCATCACTGCTTTTCTGTCCCCATATGTGTGGTGTCCTCTGTAATAACTCCTAGTTTCCTATGCATTTCATTATATGTATGTCAACAAGTTATTACTAGAAGGGGTGGGTCATCTTGGTCAGATGCCAAAGGTGTCTGGGGCACAAATAATGTCAAGAAAGTGAAGATTGCTTATGCCTATAATCCTAGCTACTTGGGAGGCTGAGATTGGGAGGATCACGGTTTGAGGTCAGCCAGAGCAAATAGTTCACGACACCGCATCTCCAAAATAACCAGAGCAAAATGAACTGGAGTTGTGCCTCAAGTGGTAGAGCACCTGCTTTGCAAGTGTGAAGCCCTGGATTTGAACCACAGTTCCACCAAAAAAAAAAAAAGTGAAAATATAAAAAATATTTTCACTAGTAGATATTGATATGAAAGACATTTTTCTACAACTCTGTTACTTGGGAAAACCTTTTCAGAGCATTATCTGGAAAGCAGAGTGGGAAAGGCCCTGACACCAACTCCAGGTGGCTGGAGATGAGGTTTGAGCTGCAGGAAACTGTGTGCCCGATTTCCCTCACCCGGAACAAGAGACACTTGTCACCAACTTCGGGCTCACGGGCTCGAAACAGGGGCATGCTCTCAGGCGCACTTGGTACGAGCATAAACTGGATTTATGTTTGCATGACAACTCTGCTATAACACAGCAGTCTCCCCTTATTGGTGGGGGTTGGTTCCAAGACCCCCACGGATGGCTGAAACTCCAGGTAGGACTGAGTTCTATATACATACGTGACTAGGATAAATCAGGCACAGTGCGGGATTAAAACAACAACTAGTGACAAAATAGAATGATTATAGTAATATTATAACGTTTATGTGAATGTGGTCTCTTTCTCTCAAGAGTCAAGAAAAACTAGATTTTCCTGGGTGTGGTGCGAGCCCCTGGGATCCCTGCTGTTATGAGGCAGAGGTGGGAGGACTGAGGTCTGAGGCCCGCCTGGGGAAAAGCATGAGACCCTATCTGAAAAATACGCTAAAACCCAAAAGGGTTAGGGGATGTAGCTTACGTGGTAGAGCACTTGCCCTGAGTTCAAACCCCAGTACCTCAACAACAACAAAAAAATTCAGAGCACAGTTGGCCATGGGAACTTAAACTGTAGAAAGTGAGGCCGTGGGACCTTGGGTAAGTGGCTTCCTGTGCAATTCGAAAGCATTCAAGCCTGGTGTGGTGGTGTTACCTGTAGCCCCAGCCACTTGGGGAGCTGAGGCAGAAGGAGCTCTTGAGCCAGGAGTATGGGACCAGCCTGGGTAACAGGGAGACTGTGTCTTAAAAAAAAGACTCAAATCCTTCAAGCTAGTAATTTCATTACTAGAAATTTATTATTGGGATGTAATCAGATTTATAGACCAAAAATGTAAGGTGTTCGTGTGGTACTATTTATAATAGTAAAAATTTTTGTAAACATCTTAAATGTCTTAACAAGCAGGGAAAGTTACAGAAATGGTGACAAATTATACGTGTGTGTGTGTGTGTGTGTGTGTGTGTGTGTTACTGGGTATCGAACCCAGGATCTCATACTTGCTAAACAGGTGCTCTACCCACTGAGATAGATTCCAGTCGCGACACCAGGTGGAAATTTACTGAAAATCTTTGAGATTTAAAAATTTATATTTGAAAACATTTTCTAGTATTCTTCAATAGGTATGTGTTGGTCTGTAATAAGAAAAGCAAATTATTTTAAAAAACAAGTTACTTGTGCAAAAAGGCTTTGAAAATCTGAATGTGCCACACAAACACAGCGTCATTAGCGCTTTTCCTCACTTTTACAGCTCAAGGGCTCACGGTTATGTCACTGAGGCTGAGGCTGGCATTCTGTAGCCGCCTCCCTGTCCCCTCCCCGCCTCCTTGTCCCCTCCCCCCAACCCCTCCCTGCCCCTGCAGCACAGCAGCTATGTGTCTGCCAGGCCCTGCCTGGTTTGTTTTTCTTCTTCCCTGGTTCCAGCAGCAGCCCTCCCTCCTCTGGTTTGAGGAGTGTGTCTGGTCTTGTCTCCTGGGTGACTCATGCCTGGGAAATGGAGACAGCCTCAGAGCCAGGGCTTGTCTCTGTTGCAAGCTGGGGCCCAGCTTCCCGGGTGACGTTAATACACGCTACTACACATGACGCAGTTTCACCGAGGCTCCAGGCTGAAAGGCGGGCGTGGGTGTTGTCATGTTTCAGGGCTTTGGAGCAGAGGCCTTGATGGGAGCAAAAGGCCACTTTCTTGGTGTGACTTCCTTGGAGTCCCCTTACTCCAGAGATCTCTGTGCTCTCACCTCCTTCCCCTCCCAAGGGCATCACCATTGGGGAGAGAACTGAGAGTAGACAGCAGGCTGCTGGTAAGTGTGGGTGGATCACAGAGCAGCCATGTCCTAAGGTTAGGACCGAGGCTCTGGAACCAGCCAGACTCAGGCTTGGGTCCCAACTCCACAACAGCTTGGGAAGTCTCCTGATGTCTCTGCACATGGCTGTCATCTATAACAGTGACAGAAAGCACCTACACACCACAATCACGTGACAGGCACAGTTCTCTGAGCCTTTTATTGTATTAGCTCACTTGATGTACACGACAACAACAACCTTGGGAGTCACTGTGATCATCATACCCACCTTACAGAAGAGGAAACTGAGGCACAGGGTAGTTAATTAACTTGTTCCAGGAGTCATAGGGTCAGTACCAGGAAGAACGCAGGCAGTGTGACTCCAGGCTCTATGTTTTTGTTTTTGTTTTGTTTTGTTTTGAGGCAGGGCCCAGCTATGTAACCCAAGATGGCCTCAAACTTCCTATGTGGCCCAGGTAGGATTTGAACTTGTGATTATCCTGCCTCAATCTCCCAAATGCTGGGATTACAGACCAGAGCTACCATACCCATCAAGTCTATGCTTTTAATAGCTATGTTTGGGAGTCTTACTGTTAGACTTACCAGGTGCTCATTTAATGCCAGGCACTGTGTTAAATGATATAGAAATGTTCCCATTTACCCCTCCCAATGTCTGTACAAGGCAGGGATTGTTGTCACTTGTGGCACAAGGCCCTGTGTGAAGGACTGAGCCTTTAGGGATGGCTACCACGTCAAGAGCTAAAAAGCACCTTTAAACAGCTGTGATTCACAATAGAATCATAGCTGGATGGGGCTGGAAGAGAGCCTGGAGGTCTCTTTGTGACCGAGGACAAGAGCTGACTGCTTTTCTTATTGCCACAGGATTTGGGGGGCAGATTCAGGGAGAGAGTGGCCTGCACATACTGTGTTGCTGCTGCTGTGTGTGTTGAGCTCATCCAGCCCTCCAGGCAGTTAGGCAGAGGACCTGAGAGGTTAGGTCCGCCAAGTAACATGCCCAGCGTCACACAGCTGGCAACTGGTGGAGCCAGGATACCGGTAGAGTGGATTCCAGGGCTAAATTCTGTCACTGAACTAACATGCTCTGTGCCACCCCAGTTGCACAGGAGTTTTAGAGGCCTGGCAAGGAGCTGCATCAGGTGGGTGCAAAGTGTTTTGGAGACCAAAGGTGCTGTGCAGACATGAGTTATTAGAAAGGAGTGGGGAGGGGCTGGAGGTGTAGCTCAGGTGGTAGAGCAGTTGTCTAGCAGGTGGGAGCCCCTGGGTTCACTCTCCTCACTACCTCTTGCAGAGGAGTGAGGGACCCACGAAAGGCATAGAGAGGTATAGAGTTCAGGGCCCAGTCCAGGACCACAGGGACATAGGGTTGCTTGGGTGTGCCCTGCAGTTGGTCCTGGAGTAGGAATGAGGAATGCCACACATGTGTGCGTGTGTGGGGGAGTTCTTCTAGCCTCTCCTCAGTAGCACAGGGGGGGCTGATTAGCTAATGGGCGCCTTGGCCCAGGTGAAGTGGTCAGGACCACAGGAATCCTGGGGCCCTAAGGCTGGGGTCCTAACTGCAGGGAACTGGCTGAGCAGGGGCAACTGAGGGATAAAGGAGGGGCAGACATCTGGAGTTTAATTCCTGACTTCTACCACTCGAGTTAGAAGGCCAAGGGCAAGCAGCTCAGCAGCTCCCAGCTTCTGTTTCTCATGTGAAGGTCCAAGATGATAACGATGTGTACTTCAGAGGTGTGTGTGGATTTAGCATGACCGTCTGTGTACAGTGGCCTGGCACAGATAAGCACCCGGTGAGAGCTACCTACTGTCATTTTTATCCTGGGACATGTGGCTGCATTGGTGTCATAGGCCAGGCCAGGGTGGGTTAGAACACAGCAGACTGGCTGCTTCCCTCTATTTTCCTGACAGAACCCCGGCAGGGCTGAGCCAGTGTGCAGAGTAACACAGACTGGCTGCCCATTCTCCACCACTCAGGTGTGCTTTTCAGGGAAAGGCAGGGGAGCAGGAGGCAGAGGAGGAAGAGGTCAATGGCCACCTGTCTTTGGAGCTAGGCTGATGGAGAGACGTCTTCAGTAATTTCTTGGTTGTCACCCTGTCTTCCAACACCTTCTTTCTGTAGCTTTGTTGGCATCCTGAACTCTTCTTGACTGGCTTGCCCAGCCCCTGCGCACGGTGGACTTACTCTCAGAGGCAGACCTGTTCCTGCAGAGAAAGTGCAGGAACAGTAGGGGTAGGGACATCTGCTCTCAATCAGGTTAATGGCGCAGCAGAAGGGTGCATCCTGGGGGAGGAGGAAGGGAAACAGATATGTGTCAACACGTACTCCTCCCTGGACCAGGCTTGGTCAGGAGGCCTGAATGTCCACATCACACAGCTCTGCAAGAAAAGGACTGACCTCCCTTGCCCAGAGGAGGGAACCTGCCCCAAGCCACAGCTAGCCTGAAGACATGGGGACCCAACCCCATCTATTCAACACTAGTCACCTTCTTCCCTCACAGTGTGTGGGAGGGTTGTGGGACTAAAATGAGTATCTGTATTGGTGCTTGAATGACACTGTATGTATCCTCTCTATAAAATGTTAGAGGAAAAAGGAATGGTCCCCAGAATGTACGGCCAGTTCTGCTCGAGGGCCACCACACAGTCTAGCATAGTGCTGGCAAGGGCACCCATCTTGCCTTTTGTCTCACGCATTCTGTTTTACTATTTTTCATTTGCTCTGTGGCTTCCTGTCCAGGGACAGGGCCATAGATCAGAAGCACAAGAAGCTCTGGCCTTTGGAAAGCAGCCTTGTCCTGTTTACATATTCTCTCTCCACATTTGCACAACCTGACCACAGAATCATCACCTCCAAGCCCAGGTAAAGAGAGGCAACCAAATAGTCTCTAGTCAGCCATCGGCTATTGAGTAACCCAGGGAGCCCAGAACCCTGTACTAAGCAACCTTGAAAAATACAGAAGAAAACAGCTGCTCAAGGCTCCTGACCTTGGGCTGCTGGAGCAGAGGCGCATTCCTGCCTGGGGGAGGCCTGCAAAGGCAGTTCTCTCTCAGCCCCTCTCTGGTCCAGTTACATCATCACAGAGAGGTGAGGGCGAGAGGAGGAAGAAGTCTCTTAAAGAACAGTGAATGAACGTATTAAGGAATCAGATCCTCGGAGGACACAAAACCGGAACAAGGGGCCTGTCTGGGCTATTAAATTACCTTCTTCAGAGTCGAGAGTCATCAGGGGTGTAAGTGCTAAGCCTCCAGAGGTCAAAACTGCACCTTCTTAAATCCTGAGTGCCAGAATGCAACCAGCCAGCTTCTCCCAGTTCCCACAGCTATTTCTGAGACTGTTATCCTCAGCCCTCGTTTCCAGTGCTGTTTCTGTTTAATTTGTATCACCTGTGAACTGTGGAAGCTCTGCTGTAGAATAGGAGACCTGGAGAAGAGGAGCAGCCCCCATCCTAACCATGCCTGTCCTAACTGGCTTCCCTGCCTCTACACTTGCCTCCTAGTGTCTGTTTTCCACACAGCAGCCTGTCAGTCATCTTTTCAAAAACAAAAACCAGAACTAGTATGGTCACTTCCCTGTTTAAAACTCTTCAAATGCCTCCATTTGAAGAGTTCTCCAGAGCAGAATTTAAACCCCTTCGTGACTTGCTTCCTGCTGACTCCAATCTGAGCATTCTTCCTATGGTCTCCCCTCTGCCCCTGAGCTCAGGGCTCTTGTACCAGCCATTCCTTCTGACTACCCTCTGTTCTTGCCTCTGACCACTCAAATGCAGTAGTCTCTTGGCCCACACCCCCAGCACCCTATTTCATTTGCTCCATAGCAAAGGCAATGATACTTTTCAGCTGGGCTTGTCTATCACTTGCTTATTTGCCTGCTTCTCCCACCATACTAGGCCTGGACCAAAGGGACAGGCTAGTCCTGAATCCCCGGTGCTAAGCCAAGTCTGGCACAAATGCTCGCCTCAAATCCCGACAACCATCTTCGATATGTGAGAACTCTGGAGGCTCTGCAGGCTCAGGACCCGAGACTTGCTCTGCCTGACCAGGGAGCTCACCGTCCTTGAAGGATTCCCGCCCTCTCCACCATGCTGCAGCCTCTTGGCTCATCTTTCTCACGCCCTGAACCCGACTTCCCGGCAGGGCACGCCGGCCTTGCAGGCCCTTCTCAGACTGCGCTCCGGACAGCAGCTGTCTCTCCCTGGCACATTTCAGGGATTCGAGAACACCAAGGTTTGTCTAAGGTGGATCTCCTGGATGCCGGGTCCAACCATGAACCCATCAGGCCAGAGGGATCCTCACTATCTATGATAATAGCCCCCCGAGGACGCGTCCCCCTCCTAGCCAGGGGCCCCCAGGGTCCTGAGGGAGCGAGCAGGAGGCTCCACGCCTCAAGGGCACCGAGGACATCCAGGCCGGAATCTGGGACCAGCCAGCTGCACGCCGCGGAACCTTTCTTCACCGGCCTCGCTTTCCGACCGGTCGGCTTAGGCGGAGGCACCGCACTTCACCGTCCCCCGCCCTCTCCCGGCGCTGCCTGCGGAGGCTCGTCTTCCTCCCACCCCGGTTCCGGCGCTGCTCCCGCGGGAGCGGTCCGCGTCGCTCTGCGCCCACCCACGCGCGGCTCGCCGACGCGTCCTGCGGAGCCCGGCCCTTCCGAGCTCCGGTGGGCGCGCGCCCCGGGCTCCCTCGGAGGCAGTTTGAGGCCTGGGGCCGGGTCGCGTGAGGCGCGCCCCCCGCTCGCCATCCAGGACCCCGCCGGCGACCCGTAGCGCGGGCGCGCGCCTGTCGCAGCCCGCAGGAAGGAGGGGTCCGGCCTGAGGCCCGGGGCGGCGGCCGCCATGGAGATCCCCTCGGCCCAGGGCCGGCGCCTAGGGCCTCGGGGGCGGCCCTGACCGCGCTCCCCGCCCGGGCCGGGTCGCGGACGTGCGCCCTGCGGCTCCGCCCTCCCCGGGCCGCGCGGCTGCCTGGGCGCGGCGGCGGCGGCGCCCTGTTGAATGGGCTGTGAGGGCCCGGCTCTGAAGTGCGGGCGGACGCGGCGTCCGGGGGCGCCAGGCAGCAGCCGAGGTGGCGACCAAACGGGTGCTGGAGTTGGCGGCGGCCATGGAGGGCCTGGCCGGCTATGTGTACAAGGCGGCCAGCGAAGGCAAGGTCCTGACCCTGGCCGCCTTGCTCCTCAACCGGTCCGAGAGCGATATCCGCTACCTGCTGGGCTACGTGAGCCAGCAGGGGGGACAGCGCTCCACGCCCCTCATCATCGCCGCCCGCAACGGGCACGCCAAGGTGGTGCGCTTGCTGCTGGAGCATTACCGGGTGCAGACGCAGCAGACCGGCACGGTCCGCTTCGACGGGTAGGTACCGCCCGCCTGCAGGTGGCGCTCGCGGCCGGCGCCCCCCCCCCCCGCCCCGTCCCCTGCGGGGCCGACGCGTGTGCGGGGGCGGCCGACGCTCCGGGGCTTGTCTTTCCCGGTACTGGCGTCCGAGCCGAGATCCGGAATGAACGAGGCCCGCCGTTAGGTTGGAGGACCCCCGCCCCCCGCGGATCGCCGGGGCATTCCCGTCCGAGGGAGCCCCCCGAAGCGCGCAGCTGCCGCTCGGGTGTGGGGGGAACCGTCACGCAGATCCCCGGCTCCAGGGCGTGGGGTCGGCGCGCTGGACAGAAGTGGCCATGGACCGGCGTCTCATTGCGGCCATTGTTCCCTGCGATGATGATTCGGGGAGGCCCGGAACACTGTCATTCAGCCTGAGCAATTCCGATCGTCACAGTTAAAATGTGCCCGTGGGGCTTAATTGTACGTGTTTTTGGGTGAGATAAGGAACACGGACTTGCCACGTTCTGACATTGACATCCTCCTCAGCTGGAGGATGGTGGAGTGTTTTCTGGGCTACTGCATAAGGAGTTTGCTCCCTTGATTATACTTGTATTTGTTGACCTGTGCCAGCGTATAAGCTCTTCGAGCGTTTTCTTCCTTTCAAGTAGATGGGGTCTCAGCATAAAGATAGTTTAGTTCTGGTGATTAAAAATGCCTCGTTAAAACTGTTTGAAAAGCATTTTTCCCCTCGGGACAGCCTCAGTCTCCCAACTGCTAGGATTACAGGCTCGCACTACCACACCAGGCTTTGAAGTATTTCTTTTTTAAGATGACTTACAGCAATGTTAATTCTTTGTAGGTTTAAATAATAAAAGCTTTTTCTTTTGTTTTAAATGACAGGAAAATGTTTCAGAGTGTTACATTCTAGTGAAATGATAGCCATGGTTGGTAGCTTGTGGTTGGGACCACCTCTGTAGACATTAAGAAGATGGTGATGACCAAAGATGGCAGCCTGGCTCATTTTGCTTTCCCTTACTGGCTTCTGTCACCTCTAACTTCCTCCATTCTCTCAGCCTTACTTGCTTCCAGAGGAGTGAAACAGAGTCCTGACCCTCTGCATCCTTACAGCTGTGTAGCCACCTGTGTCCTTTAAGCTAGGAGCCTCTCTGCAGCTACAGCTGCCGGGAATGCAAAGGTTAGGAGATGGAGGTCTGTGTGGGTAGGGAGAACAAGTGGGAGAGAGAGGTTCTGATGAGTTTAGATGGGCTTTGCTTTTTGCTGTCTTCCTGGATCTTCAGAGAGAGCTATTTTGAGGTGGTAATGAAAAGAACCTGCAATGACTAGAAATGCACTGAACCTTCATGCCTTGCCTGTATTCTGCACCTGCCAGGGAGATGAAGGGGTTCAGCAAGCAAACATTTACTGAACATCTCCTGTGTGCTAGACTATGGTAAAGAGTCATAGAGGCTAATGACACAGTGTTCCCACTGTGGAGGATGATAGTCTAGAAACAGAAATGGATACATAAATGAGTAATTGCAGATGCCTTGTTATTTAGGCTTTTAGATGTCTTTTGGACTAGTGAGGGAAAACAGAGGGAGAAAGAATACTGAGGTTTGCATGGCGGAATCAGGGAAGGCTTCAGTGAAGAGGTATTTAAGTTGAGTTTTAAAGAACAGTAGAGGAGCTTGGGATGTAGCTCAGTGGGAGTGTGCAAGGCTCTGGGTTCAGTCCCCAGCAAGGCAAAAACCAACAAACTGAAAAGCAAAAACATACCGGTGCAAGGAAACATTGTGTAGCTAACCATGTAAGTGTCACAATATATTATGTATTTTTTGTTTTGATAGGTTACATTAATAGCTTGAAAGGATATTCTGTAACTTGAGACAAGTGTTAGAAGAAGTGTTTCCTTACGTTTGATGCATTTTGTGATAGTCAAAGACTGGAGTGTGATGTCACCTACCTCATAGGATTATTGGTGAGCGGTTACGTGGGAAACAGTGAGAAACACTACATTAGTAAGCATTTTTCTGCATTCTGATTTAAGAAATCGTGATCAAGTTCAAGGTCATTAAGACAGTCTGTTCTTTCACTTTTTTATTTATTTTATTTGGTGGGGCTGTGGTTTTAACTCAGGGCTTCATGCTTGCAAAGCGGGACCTCTACCCTTTGAACACACCTCCATAGTGTGTTCTTTTAAAGAATCTCTTACTGTTGGCTTTGACTCAAGGCTCATTTTTTATGTATAGATTTAGGCACTCTAGCACTATTTATTAAAAAGATCATACTTTTGGCCAAGTGCCAGGGGCTCACACCTGTAATCCTAGCTACTTGGGAGTCTGAGATAAGGAGGATCAGTGTTCGAAGCCAGCCTGGGCAAATAGTTCATGAGACCCTATCTCTAAAATAACCAGAGGGAAATGGGCTAGAGGTGTGTGGTTCAAGTGGTAGAGTGCCTGCTTTACAATCAACCAAGCCTTGAGTTCAAACCTCAGTGCCCCCCCTCAGTCCCCAAAACCTCATATTTTCTACCTGAATTTGTTTTCTTCTTTTTTTGCGGTATTGGGGTTTGAACTCAGGGCCTACACCTTGAGCCACTCTACCTGCCCTTTTTTTGTGATAAGGTCTTGTGAACTATTTGCTGGGGGTGACTTCAAACCATGATCCTCCTGATCTCTGCCTCCTGAGTAGCTAGGATTACAGACCTGAGCCACCTGCTCCTGGTGAAATTCTACCTGAGTATCATTGGAGCCTCTGTCAAAAAACAGGTTTTTGTTCGTGGATGCATTATTTTATCCTGTGTCAGTCTTAATTACCGTAGTTTGACTTTCAGCTTTATTCTTAAAGATTATCTTGGTTGCATTTCCACATATGTTTTAGTCTTTCTACACACATGTATATGTACACACACATAGGTCACACAGCCTGCTGGGATTTTGAGTGGACTTATTGAGTGGCACAGGTCATTTTGGTGGACAGTCCACATCTAACCATGAACTTGGGCTATTTCTCCATTTATTTAGTTTTTTTTCTATTTATCTCAGGAATGTTTTAATGATTTTCAGTATACAAGTCTTACACATTTTTGTCTGGTTTACTACTAGATGTTGATATTTTCCGATGCTGTTGCAAATGGCAGATTTTGACTGAAAACTTTTTTTGAGTTTGCATATGTGATCATGAACATTAAAATAAGTGAATTTTAACTGAACTGTTTGTAAACATTATAGATGGCAGCCATTAAAACATATCACTGATGTAATATTGTTCTTGGCTTTTTTTTTTGACAGGGCCTTGCTGTGTAGTCCAGGCTGATCTTGAACTTGAAATCCTCCTGCCTCCAACTCCCAGGTGGTGGGATTACAGACTTACTTTATCATGCCCAGTTGTGATTATTATTTAGTTAAAAAAGATGAATTCACAAGTGAATTTTTTGTTCTTAATGTAGTTCTGGGGATTGAGCCAAGGCCTTGTGCATGCTAGGTAGGCGCTCTACCACAGAACTAAACTCCCAGCTCCCAAATGGCATTTTTGTGTTTTTATTATTTTGGGTGGGACTGAGGTTTGAACTCAGGGCTTCTTGATTGCTAAGCAGGCGCTCTACCGCTTGAGCCACACCTCCAGTTCATTTTGCTCTGGTTATTTAGCAGACGGGGTCTCTTGAACTGTTTGCCTGGGCTGGCACTGAATCATGATCTTCCCAGTCTTAGCCTCTCAGGCAGCTAGGATTTACAGGCATGAGCTCCAAATGGTATTTTTATAAAATAAAACTTTGAAAAGAAACGAGTAAGTTTCTAGTTTCTTGAGGTGTGTGTTAACATGGAGATACAGATCTTTATCGTGCAGTTTGATTAGTATCTCACTTTAAATACCCATCCATGTGGATTCCATGCAGATCAAAATGTAGGACATTTTTAATACCTCCAGGCCTCTTCCTAGCGTCCCTTCCCTCTTTCTGTCCCCAGTGGTGACCATTGTTACTGAGAAGGCTTTTGCTTCTAAACATTTTGTGTCATTATTTGAAACTGAAGAACTAATTGCTTCAATCATTACAGAGTGGGTATTTTTAGCAAAAGTAGTACAGGGTGTTTTTGGGATGTTAACTGGGGTTAAAGTATAATAATTATATGTCTCAGTTAGTTTTGTGTTGCTATAATAAAATTCCCAAGACTGGGTAGTTTATAAACTATGGAAATTTATTTCTCACAGTTTTAGAGATTGGAAAGTTCAGGGTGCTGGCAGGTTCGTTTGTGTGGTGAGGACTAAATCCAGAGAGGAGGAATGTTGGCTGCTTACATGGTAGAAGGCAGCACAGCAAGCCAGCCATCCACTGCAGCAGGACTCTTGCAAGGGCCTGAGGTTCAGTCGGGAAGGGAAGAACCTTCATTTCCTAATCACCTTTTCTTGTTGCAGTACTGGAGATTGAACCCCAAGGCCTTGCACATGTTGGGCAAGAGCTCTTCCACTTGAACTATGCCCCCAGTCCTCTCAAAGGCCCCTCTCATAATGCTGTCACATTGACAACACCTGAATTGTGTCGGGGACACATTCAAACTGTAACACCAGAAAGATTTGTGTTCTTTTTTCCTTCCAGGGAGGTACAGTCTGACCTGTGTTACAACGTAGTGTTGTATAGTAGGAGGCCCTTTAGCAAGATTTTTGTTGCCTGTCTTAATTGCTCTAGTCATTAATTCTTTGGGCATATCTCCTCAACACTACCAGGTATACTGCTATGTAGCGCAGTAGATCTGCACGTCTCCAGCAAAAGTCCATGTTTTTTTTAGGACTTATGGTCAGTAGTAGTATTAAATGTTGGGAAAATGAAATTGGGGAAAGATTGGACTCCTGCATGAGTCTCATTTTGTATGTTAAGTACCACACCTGGAACATACCAGGTACTCTTGACGCGGGTGGTAACTGCAGCCAGAGTCCACAATGTCTATTTGGCTTTCCCGGAGAACTAGTTGTTTCCCATCGTGGTTTATTTCAGGAACACACAGAGCTACACAATAGACACACACATATGCACACATACTTTAAAAGCTTGAGTTTTAGATACTTGAGACAGGGTCTCCCTATGTAGCCCAAGCTGGTCTTGAACTTGCAGTTCTACTGCCTTAGTCTCCTGAGTGCTGGGATCGCAGATGTGTGCTATTGCACCCAGCTACATCTTAAAAACTTTTAAAGTGGAGTATAATACACTCAGAAAAATGCATTAATTATAATTCCTTACAACTATAAAGTAAACACATTCATTTAATAAGTCTTCATTGTGCTTTCTCCCCAAAGGTAACAGATATTCTTTACTTAAAAAAGAGGAAAAACATACTTTAGAAGTGACAGTAATAACAATTTTACAGAGCTCATAACTAGCTATAAAAACTACATAAAGTGCTTTGCTGACATGACCTGGTTTTATTTCAGCCGAGGTGATGTTCTTCCAGTGTCCTGAGAATGAGGTCTTGGTCGGTGTGGGTGCATACGCCTTTTCACTGTGTTAGGGCCCTGTTGTCTCACTGTTTGCTCTGTTCTCTTCCTGTGCAGGTATGTCATTGATGGTGCAACTGCTCTCTGGTGTGCTGCAGGAGCAGGGCACTTTGAAGTCGTTAAACTTCTAGTCAGCCATGGAGCCAACGTGAACCACACCACAGTAACTAACTCCACCCCACTGCGAGCTGCATGCTTTGATGGCAGACTGGACATTGTGAAGTACTTGGTTGAAAATAATGCCAACATCAGCATTGCCAATAAGTATGACAACACCTGCCTGATGATTGCGGCATACAAGGGGCACACAGATGTGGTGAGGTACCTGTTAGAGCAGCGTGCCGATCCCAATGCTAAAGCCCATTGTGGAGCCACAGCGCTACACTTTGCAGCAGAGGCTGGGCACATAGACATTGTGAAAGAGCTGATAAAATGGCGAGCCGCCATTGTGGTGAATGGCCATGGGATGACACCACTGAAGGTAGCTGCTGAGAGCTGTAAAGCCGATGTGGTCGAGCTGCTGCTGTCTCATGCCGACTGTGATCGAAGAAGTCGGATCGAGGCTTTGGAACTCTTGGGTGCCTCCTTTGCAAACGACCGTGAGAACTATGACATCATGAAGACATACCACTATTTATATTTAGCCATGTTGGAGAGGTTTCAAGATGGTGAGAACATTCTTGAAAAAGAGGTTCTCCCACCGATCCATGCTTACGGGAATAGAACTGAGTGCAGAAACCCTCAGGAGCTGGAGTCCATTCGGCAAGATAGAGACGCTCTCCACATGGAAGGCCTCATAGTTCGGGAACGGATCTTAGGTGCTGACAACATTGATGTCTCCCATCCCATCATTTACAGGGGGGCTGTTTATGCGGATAACATGGAATTCGAACAGTGTATCAAATTGTGGCTTCACGCTTTGCACCTCAGGCAGAAAGGTAACAGGAATACCCACAAAGATCTTCTTCGATTTGCTCAAGTTTTCTCACAGATGATACATTTGAATGAAACTGTGAAGGCCCCAGACATAGAATGTGTTTTGAGATGCAGTGTTTTGGAAATTGAACAGAGTATGAACAGAGTTAAAAATATTCCAGATGCTGATGTCCATAGTGCTATGGACAACTACGAATGTAATCTGTACACCTTCCTGTACTTAGTGTGCATCTCCACCAAGACCCAGTGCAGCGAGGAAGACCAGTGCAGAATTAACAAGCAGATCTACAACCTGATCCACCTTGACCCCAGAACTCGGGAAGGCTTCACCCTGCTGCATCTAGCCGTCAACTCCAATACCCCAGTCGATGATTTCCACACCAATGACGTCTGCAGCTTTCCCAACGCACTTGTCACGAAGCTCCTGCTGGACTGTGGTGCCGAGGTGAATGCTGTAGACAACGAGGGCAACAGTGCCCTTCATATTATCGTCCAGTACAACAGGCCCATCAGCGATTTCCTGACCCTGCACTCCATCATCATTAGCCTTGTTGAAGCTGGCGCTCACACTGACATGACAAATAAACAGAACAAGACTCCACTAGACAAAAGTACCACTGGGGTGTCTGAAATACTGCTTAAAACTCAGATGAAGATGAGCCTCAAGTGCCTGGCTGCCCGAGCAGTTCGGGCTAATGACATCAACTACCAAGACCAGATCCCCAGAACTCTGGAAGAGTTTGTTGGATTTCATTAAGTGACTGGATATGTAAAATCGTTTAATGTGGTGCTAAAAAGTAAAGGACTTTAATCACAGACAATAGAATTATGTGTTCATAAATTCTACTTCTTTTTCCATTACCTTTCTACCCATCCTTCCCTACTTCTGTCCTTGGCCTTCTTGCCTCATTGCTAATCGATTTCAAGCACACTTTAAGCAAAGTCACATTGTGTAGGTGTAATTATGGCACTTGGAGATTACTCACTTAACTATTCGTCTTTCATTTTTTAAAGGAGAGAATATAAGATATTTTGCTTGTAATGAGGGACACGTGATTTAAACTTGATGTTTTAAACAGCCGCCTACAAAAATATTTCTGTTTGAGCTCATGTCCGTGTATTATCCATGCAGCGGTTTTGAGGATGTCGTGAGAAGAACTGAAAAGGGACATTTAAAGTAACGTGAGATCAGGTGTGCACATGCCAACTGCTGAGATGCTTCCACTCCTCCACTGTGATGTGCAGTGATACAGACCTAACCACAGGCTAACCTGAAAAAGTATGCTGATCTAATAACAGCTACAAATTTATAATCCATTTAAATTGTTGTGTTATACTGAGTAGTATACTCAAAAGGTAATCTTAAACCAACTTTTCAGAGACTATTGCTGGACTCTTTGCCTTTGGGCTTGAATTCTTTGAAGTCTCTGCTTTAATGTAATTGATCTCACTTGCAGCAGTCTGCATCTGATAGCTCACAGACTTGTGAACATAATGAAACAAACTGCTAACGTGTAGTTTTTCGGTCTGTGTTGGTCCCCTTCTCCCCTGTGGGCTGGTGGTGTACCTTTTAAAATTTGGAAATTACTTTTCCAGAGAGCATTTACTTATGCTTCTGTAAGGTGAAAAAGAACCAGGATATCTTTTGATTGTTTTACTTAGTCCAGTACAAGAAGTAGGAAAATCAGTAGTGTGCTACAGGAAGTTAAGTGCCCTTGATGATGAGAGTCTCGACGCCACTCAAAAGGTGTTGCAAGAGCTGCACATTCTTCCGTCACAGAATGCCACTCATTCTGACAGACTGTACAGAGACCTTTGTTCTTTTTTGTTTTAACAGCCACATTTTAACTATCAAATGAGTATTCTGTGATTATCTTTTAAGCATTACAGAAATTCAAGTAAAAGGTACACACCTATTTCTGTTGATGCTGAAAATGATAAAATTAGCTGTATCTAATTTTCTCTCTAGTGCCAAATGAATGCCTTAGCTACTCCTAGTGCATGGTACTTTAAGCAAAGACCTGCAGCTTTGTTCTCTTTAATGAAAAGCATTATGACGATGTAGTATCAGATAAAACCTGTAAGAGTTCGGTGAAATTTCATGTGTGACTTTTGCTTTATAAAATACAAGAGAGAAGTTGCAATTGGATCAGTATAAAATAATGACCAAGCCAAAATCAGCACCTATAGGGCCTTAAATAGAGATACTCTACAAAATGATGTGCTTTGGAAGGTGGGAGGGGAGGTGTTAAACACTTCCCTTAAGGAAGGATGCAAGGTGTGCTTTCTATAGTTCCACTTTGTGTGTCTTCTTGCTGGGGTTAGGAGTGTTTTGATGGTAAATTCTGTTATGGGAATAGATTTCTGTTTTCCTAACTTGAGATTTTCCAAGGAAGGCTTGTAGGATGGCTTACAGTTGATATTGGAATGAACCCTAATTTGGAAATTACTGACCTTGATCCTTCTGGTGTGAATCAAGGAAATACTGTACTTGCTCTTGGCACTTCTCAGTGGCCTGAAAGAGAAGGTGCACTTCCTCCAGGTGAGTGAACCCCGCCTTTGCCAAGCTCAGTCAGACCCTTTACAGTCTTAAGGAATAGTTGTATACTTAGTTTTCAGTTGGTTTGGATCTTAATGTCTATGAGTTTTAAACACCAAAATTTAAAGAGTAACAAATAATGTTGCATGTTTTAAAAACACATTTCATCCCCTTTATCCAAAACCAGCACCATTCCAGAGATGGTTTATTTATAAAATGAGGGTAATGATTATATACATATACATACTCACATCAAATTTAATAACTGAGAAGATTATTGGAGAAAGGAAACTGCTGATTGAAAAGCTGACAAAGTTGGAGAAAGAATATGAAGCCTGGAGTAAACTGTGCTAAATGGTAGCGATTTTTTTTAACCACAATACGTAGGACATTGTGTACCATCTTGCTGAGGGTCTAATTTTGTCTTGTAATACCAATCCAGATGTGCATTGTGAAACACCTGTATAAAACCATTCTTGAAATAAGTGATCTACATGTCTGTTTTTTACATTTGTTTTTGGTAGGATTACTTTAACATGTTTAGCCAAAGTCCTTCATGAACTTTTTTTAATGGAAAGAAGGTAAAAGTGATATTTGTGTATCTCAGCTCATTAGGCTTTCTTCGCTTTACAACCACTTTTGTCATTTGATGTTTCTTATGGATAGAATTAAACTTCCTTGATAGAATCACAGATTTTCTCAAACTTCTCTGTCCTGCCTGGGACTGCTCAGATAATCTGGATAAAGTGGACACCCAGAAGGACCCTTTCATTCACAAATCATGAGAAACTTAAAGTGGGTTTTCTGCTTTTAGTGGAGGTAGTAAATTGAGCGCTTGAGTTTCAATAACTATTAAACTCAAGGAACCGGCAGTAAACCCATTCCACAAGGGGATAAAGAAGGGGCACCTGTGCATAAGAGCCAACTTCAACATCCTGATTGCTCCCACAGCCCAACTGTCTCACGGTTCTTTGCTGTGGGAGCTTGAAACATGCACCAACCAAAAAGTAGACCAGCTGCAAGCTTTGGTCTTACTTTCTCTTAGGAGGCCTTTGTTATAGTGATAGTTGTGAGAACTTAAATATGATAGTACTGGTTGAAGTAAAATAGGGCTTGGAGGCATTGGCTGCCTAGATGCAAGCACTCTGACCAGTGCTTCTGAAGACTTAGATTTCCTGGAGCAGCAGGACCACTTTGGATGAGTCATCAGAACTGCTTGTTTTCTTCTCAGGATGGGGTGGCCTGAGGAGTGAGTTGTTGGGCCTTGGGTTACAGTTTGCTGGTTTGGAAGCAGCGAGTCGATGAACTCATGAGAGAAATGTAAAGATCCTGTTTTTGTGGTAGATTTTCAGCTAGCATATGTGTCAGTGCACAGACGATTGTGTTCTGGTTTTTTCACTGACTGTATTGTAACATTAAAAGGAGTGCAAAAAAACAAAAACTGTCTTTTGTTTTAGCCCAGAAGGCTTTAAGCTGTGTTGGTTCTTCTGAACGCACAGCCGTTGTGGACGTCCTCTCTGGAAAGCGCAAGGCCCCTCGTGTTTGCCACATTGCAGTACTTTCAAAATGTTTCTGCAGATCTGCCCAAACCTTCAGACAGAATGGGTTGTACAGTAGCCTCTGCCCCAGATATGGAGCCTGAAACACCTACTACATCGATAATGGTGGTATCCTAATTTTTAAAACTGTAAATGTGGTCTCTAGTCCTAGGTTTGTAGTATGTACCTTTGTGTTAATGTGTAGGGAAGGGACAGTGACTTGACGGTTATGGGGCGTGCATCTCGATGTGTGTGCAGGGGTGAATATTGCTAAATTTCTAACAGCTTTTCATTTAGGGCTGCGTCATGTGATGATGGCCTAATCAGAACAGTGAAGGAGCGAGGACACAAGCTTGCCAAGTGGTGAAGCAAACAGGTTTTGTATCTTTTTTATCAGGTGTTGTAAAATTTGTGCATGGCTTTTTTTGTTGTTGTTGCTTAGTAATTGGTAGAGAAAAAAAGGAAAAATCTCAGCTTTCCTAACCTTTTCAGAGGTGTATAGTCGGGGAGTAAAAATCGGACTGGCATTTACAGTATCAACCCCGTCCTGCAGCCTTCCATGCAAGAGGACCTGTAACGCTGTATTCTAGTAATTCACTGTGACTTATAACAAACCAGTGATGTCATTCTATTGTGCTCTTTTGTCAAGCCACCTACGTGACTTTAATAAACATGGTGAACTTGCTGACTGCACCAGAGGTCTGTTAGTGATTTATAATTGCATGATACTTTGAGTTTGACATGTAGAATCATTTTAATTTCATGACAATTGACAGTCCTAATAGCTCAGCTAATTTGACACTAACAATCTTGCTGTGTAAAAGGAAAAGTGGTGTTTGTGTTCAGTAAATGTTTAAAAAAACTACCTTGAAGTTTGTGTCTTTATTGTTCAATGTAAGATGGTCTTTTGAGCTCATTAAGAAAAAGGTTGTTGAGGTTATACATGTGTGTGGAAAAAATTCATATATTAAAGAATTAATTAAACTAAACAAGTTCCTTTTCTGTCCCTCCTCACATCACAGTTGAACTCATTAGAGCAATAGTTATGGATAGTTTTTTGGAGTCACTTCCATAATTATTCTGTGCATATATGTATTTTTTACTTTATTTTTGTTAGTGTATGTTAATTGTACAAGGTTTCATTGTGATTATGTCCATATTTGTGTGTATATTTTTTTCATTTCCGTATGAATTGATTTTTAAAAACAACTCATAGCATTTAATTCTCCAGATGGACTTAAAGTGTATTTAGCTAGATCTTACTGGAGGACCTTCAGGTTTCAGTTTTTGATACTGTGACTCATGTCACAGTGAACATCCTTATGTGCTCACGTGGCAAATTGATTCCTCATGCTGGGATTGTCTGGCTCTTAATGGCTGTGCCTTTAATGTAGGTGATTGGACCACCTCCTACCCCAGGCCTGTGATAAGCACTGCCTCATCACTACTTTTGTCATGGAGGCAATGCAGAGTAACATTTTGTGGTTTTGATTTAGGTTCATTATTATGAATGAGGTTGAACACTTCATGTATTTACTAACAAACAGTTTGTATTTTCTTTATATTTGAATCGTCTAAAGAAAAACTGGAATTTTAAAGAAATTTTCTGTCATTTACCAGTGTGTTTAAACTGGCAGTTTTTGTATTAGTACTTGATTGCACTCTACCTCTTGAACCACTCCACCTGCCCTGTTTGGGGATGGGTATTTTCCAGATAGGGTCTCAAGAACTATTTTCCTGGAGCTGACTTCGAACCACAATCCTCTTGATCTCTGCCACCCAAGTAGCTAGGATTATGGGTGTGAGCTACCGGCACCAGGCTAGAACTTTACATTTTTATGGTGTCAAATGTGTCATAACCTCTAATGAACTCTGGGTTTTGTATTCTGCTTGTCAGGCTGTCTTCATTCCAAGACCCTAACATCTTTTTTATCTGTACTCTTTCCACCTGGAGTAAGAGCCTTTTATGGCTTCTCTTCCTCCTCCTTTCTCCTCTTCTTTGGTTATAATTTTTAACCCACCAGGAATTTTCTTTGTGATGTAAGTATCCAGCTAGCCAAGGATGTCTTAACTATTTCTCATTGATTTGAATTATAAATTAAATTCCCATAATGTAGTTGGGTTTTTTGGGCTCCCTGTTCTGTGGATCTAGAAGTGTGGAGGCTGAGGCGCGTTGTCTGGGTTCAAGTGCTGGCTCTGCTGGCCTCTAGTCTGCAACCTGGGGCAGGACACCAGTCTAGCCTGTGACTCAAGGCAGGTCACTGGTTAGTGTGGTACTTTTCTTTCTGAGCCTCAGACTCTGTAAATTGGGATGGTGATCTTACTTGGAACAAGGAGCAGGTGAGGCAATGACGGTGCTGACCACAGGACCTGACGTACACTAAATGGCCTGGCAGGTTGTGAGTGCTTGTGCTTGGGCCAGTGTTTCTTCCTTTGTCCTTTTATTGGTGTTGGGGGGTTCAAACAATATTTTTCATTTAGTAAACGTATGTTTCTTTTTCCAGGTGAACTTTGGGGTCATTTTACCATGTGTTGAAGGATTATTTTGGGACTAAGTTGTGACTCAAGTGTTAAAGAGTGCTCCTAGCCCTCAGATCAATCTCTGTTATTTTGTTTATGAATAGATTAATTTGGGAGACTTGATACCTCTAAAACCTGAGCCTTTTGTTTTTCTACTGAGACAGGTGTCACTGTGCAGCCCAGGCTGGTCTCCCATCTTTTCCTGTGATCCTCCTAGCTCAGCCTCCTGATTGCTGGGATCACAGGTGGGCAAGCATCACTGGGCCCAATTCTGAGCCATTTTATCCAAAGAAAGATATGTTCATTTAGTCAAGTCTTATGTGCTCTGTTCGGAGATTTTTAAGGTTTGCTTTTTAAAAAATGAAGGTCTTACAGATATCCTCCATTATTTTCATTAGATTGTTTATATTGTTAAATATACTTCTTTTATGCTTATTATTATGCTAATTTGCAGTGTTGGGGTCAGACCCAGGCCCTACCACTTGTTAGGCAAGTGCTCGGCCACTGATGTACATACCCAGTCCTTTTTGTTTTTGAGACAAGGCCTCACTGTGTAGCCTGGCCTGGCCTGGAACTTGAGATCCTCCTGTGTCAGCCTTCTGAGTGCTGGGATTACAGGTGCCTACCACCACACCAGGCTTATTATGTTGATACTGGCTTGGGCTACCTCCTGAGTTGCTGAATGTTATTTTGTTTTTTAAAATGGAGTATCAGAGAAATAAAAATACAGGACATGAAAGACTGATAAGAAAGGATGAGTCCATCAAGCAGTGGTGTCCTTCCTTTTGTCATATGTAATTTTCTGCTCATATTGTACTTTGAGCCTGGTTAGTTTGCTAGGAAGCTTAACTTTGTGTGTGTGTATGTTAATGGGGTTTAGAACTCAGGGCCTCATGCTTGCTAGCCAGGTGCTCTACCGCTTGAGCCACACTCCAGCCCTTTTTTGCTCTAGTTATTTTTCAGGTAGGGTCTTGTGTTTTTGCCCAGGGCCAGCCTCTGACAGCCTGCTGTGTGGTTGGATGACAGGTGTGGCATCACGACTTCTAGCTTGTTTGTTTAGATAGGGTCTTGCTAATTTTTTGCCTGGGCTGGCCTCTGTAATCCTCCAGATGTCTGCCTCCCGAGTAGCTGGGATTACAGGTATGAGCCACTAACCCTAGCCCTTTGCTCCTATCTTACTGAAAGGTTTCGGAGCCCAGGTATTAAGTTTCTGACTCTGTCCTCACACTAAAGCAGTGAAGCTCCTCTACTCCTGTGCAGTCTCTGTCGGAACTGCTGTCCTACTTTAGGGTGTGTCAGAGCTAGGAGAACAGACTGGCTCAAAAGCACTCTGCAGGTCTCATTGTGGTCAGGTGGGCCTGACTGCCCTTTGAGAAGAGCCTAGATGATAGTAATGCTAACCTAAACACACACACATACACACACACTTTTTGTGGTACTGGGAATTGAACCCAGGACTCCATACATGGTAGGCAAGTACACTGAGCTATATTCCCAGCTACCCCTCTTCCCCCTTTCTTTTAAGTTGTAAGAAGCAGTGTGAAATAAAGAGCTGGCCCCATGGCAGCTGAAGGTAAAAGCAAAGGCCTATGTGTTGCAGAATGAAGTGTCTGTCATGAGTCAGTCTCCTGACAAGGGGTGGAGACCCCTGTGGCCTGGCTGGCTCTGTTCTGGGGAAGGAGCTGTAGTGAGTCATGATGCCAGGAAATGAGACTATCAGGGAAACTGTTTCTGTTTCAGGCTGTTTGGCCTCCTGGAGTTTGAAGCCAGGGGCACTGACTCCACTTACACCATTTGCACTGGAAGGGTTTGAGGCAGGCTAAATTAGGGACTCATCAAATAAAAATTGTAGCTTAGACTAACCATGCTTTGGCTCCAGAAACACCCTCACCTGGCCGGGAACCACCCAGACCCCTCCCCACTCATTGACTATTGGCTGGGAGTCACCTTGCTCTCCCCTTCCCATGGGTCATCAGGTTTTAAAAGTAACTGAAGAGCAGAAGCACGCTCTCTCTGCCAGCAGACTCCACCTATGCCTCACCATGCTCCCTTTGTATTCTTCCACACTAGAACGGAATGCAAGAAGCAAGGTCTTCAGGAAACAGGTTCCCATTGGGGGCCTATGCAAATTGTAGTGCCACCAAGTGAGGCCCAAGCACCATCAGCTGAGTCAGCTGTGTAAGAGACTGACATTGATGATTATGGGATGGATAAAAGGGTGTTGTGACTCTAGTTGTGTTAAGTTCAGTGTGTTTAGAATTGCCTCATAGAAATTGGATCTGAGAGATCCAGGTCCAGGTTGGAATTAGGAGTCTGGTTCTTACTGAGCTGGTCCTGGGACAGCCTGGAGCTCAGCTCTGGAAAGACTGCTCAATGAGGTAGGCTTTACCCTGTGATCTGCATGCTACACCTTCAATGCCGGACTGAAGAAGCTCTTGACTGGTTCCTCCTCTCCAGTCTCAGCTGGCCAGGGCCAAGGGACTCCCCTCTCTTGAGGCTACCCAGGGCCTTGTGCCCAGCTAAGTAATTACTCTAGCTTAGCAGATAAAACATAGCTGATAACATACACTTGTGAGCTGCAGTGTGAATATTAATATAGATTTGATGTTGCACTTTGTTTGCTGCCTCTAAATGCCAACAGTTGTCCTCAGAGACTCAGAATAGTCGATGTACCCAGCTCTTCCCAAAGCCCTGTTGAAGTCTGACAGATCTCACCTTGAAGGCTTGCTATAACAGGTCTTCCAGACTCCAGGCTACAGTCAAGTTAACTTGAACAACCTGAAGGAGCTGGCACAGCTCCCCGTATTGGTTGTAGAAAGTCACTGTGCCGCCAGTTGACCCCCCTAATTTCTTCACCTTCTAGTCTATGTGTTTTTTTTAAATGTGCTGGGGTTTGGACTCAGGGCCTCACGCTTGCTGGGCAGGCACTCTACAGCTTGAGCCACTCCACCAGCCCTGGTCTATGTGCTCATTTGCCTGTTGAGCTCAGCTCTCAATGCAAGTCACCTGGAGAAGTCTGACACACAAGTGATGCCACCTCTCCCAACATATTAAGTCTGACTCCCTAGTGGCTGGGGCCCTAGCATTGGTGTCTTTTAAAGTCCCCAGGTGAGTCTTTGCTCCCTCTGAAATGAATCTTCTATGTTGCCCCTGCCCAGCACGCTTACAGCCAGAGTAAATGGAGTCGGAAAGGGAAAACTGATCAGAGAAGGTGAAACAACGCAAGAGCTAAAAGCCATGAAGCCACACACCTCCAATTCCTCCAACTTTGACCAGTCAGTTGGTCATGGGGTGTGGGGGGAAGGGACTGGGGTCCTGGGGTAGGGAAGACTGGCTGCCTGATTGGCGTCCAGAGGCTCCCGTGTGGCTGCACACGGTAGTTTTGAAGCATGTGAAGGGCTTAAAAACTGTGACCCAGGTTTTCTGTATCACATTCTCTGTGATCCAGTAGTGGCTGAGAGAGGATGTCCCCTAAGCCAGATGGCAGACAATGTTCTTTAAAATGTGGTTCACTCATTCTCTTTTGCCTGGTTGCCCCATTCCTAAGGGTGATAACTGGTGTAGAGAATGATGCGTCGTTTCCTTGTGAATCTGTGAGAAGGAAAACAGGCCTCCATATTGGGGCTTTAGTTTCACCATTTTCTCCTCTGGCTCCCTCTGCATTCAGCCCTTGTGAGGCTGGGTGAGAGGGACAGTATGGCTGGGGATGGCAACCCTGGGCTTAGTCTTGATTTTGTGGAGTCGAGGGCTGTCGCCACCTTTCTGGGAAATAAGATCAAACACTTTCTAAGCTGCTCGTTGTGATTTCTGGAAGCTAGTGGCTCAGGAATAGAATGAAGAGAAGGCTCTTGGTTCAAAAGCCACCTGTGTGTACCAGCTGGAGCTAAGGGACAGATGTGACAGTGATACGTCTGGCTAGAGGTGGGGTGGGTGATTTGGGGAGGGAAGGAAGCAGTGCTCCACCACTGGAGATGTCACAGCCAGCAAGGAAACAGGGGCACAAATGGTGGACTTGATGGGAAGGAAGCAGGGTACCCTCCCTACCCACCTCCTCTTCAGAGCAGATGTGGCTCCATGAGACAGTGCTGTCGCAGAATGGGATACAGCACCCTGGTGGTTTTAGAACACTTTTTTAATTTCTGAAAATTCTCTACCACAGTGAAGGTCATACTATGCACGGGGCAGGGGGGAGGGACAGGTGCTTTTGACATGCCCCTCTTTCATCTCTACCTCAAAAAGGATTATAGCATAAGTTACTCCGCTGGGCACCCAGCATGCCCTTGTCCTTGGGGTGCCATTGTTGGTCCTATCACGAGTCCCGCAGGCCTGGCAGATGAGATGTCTACTTCGGAGGCTGCACAGGCTCTGAGGGTCCTTGCAGGGGCTTTGATCAGTGCACTGCAGAGAGGGCCCCTGTGCTGCACCTCCTGAGCCCTTCTCCTGTGTGTGGGTGCGTGCGTGTGTGTGTGCGCGCGTGCGCGCGTAGGGGCCAATGCAGGGAGGGGAGGCTTCCCACCCTTAACCCTGGGCCCTGGCTGCAGCCAGGCCAGTGTGTCCAAGCAGGGGAAGGCTGCTGCAGAAGACAGTGGGAATGCGGAGCCCAAGGGACTGGGTTATCCACAAGCTCCGGAGGTCCCCAGGAACAAAAGCAGCCGGGAGGAAGGCAGCCAGGATGCTGACAGCAGGTGGGGGAGTGTGGGGTTGGTGCCCAGTGTGACATGTGGTGGGGAGCCTGCTGCTCCCTGATGTCAGGACGGGCTCAGCATACCAGGTCCCACTGCCCATCTTGCAGTCTCTGCCTCCCAGAGCTCTTCATCCCTGGCCTGCAGACCTAAGGGCTTGGGTTCACTCACAGGGAGCTTCGGGGCCTATCTATGGGGAAGGGTGGCTATGACTTGGGAGCAAAACAAATGGGTGAGAGAGGTGGGAAGGTGTGTTGAAGAAGTCGGACCTGTTGTCATGGGTCCTTCTGGAATTAGATGTTTGGACAGAGTGTGTGGAGTGGGTTTATATTTACAGGCTTTCTCCCAGGGTTTCTTTGGAGGTGGGCATGACTACAAATTCCTAGCACCTTAAGTGTGTATGGCAGCAAATTCACTCCACAGAGCCTGGGGGAGCCTTGGGGGGCCCTTGGAGGGGTTCCCTTAAGTCCCTAGGGATCTGTATTGGAGGCGTCCCAGCCTCCCAGTAGGCTCCTCTTAACTCCAGCTTGAGGTCCATCCCAGAGGGAGCAGGTGGCATCGCTCAGAAGATGAGGCCAAGTGCAAAGCCTGCTGGTGTCCTCTGTTCCAGCTCAGCAGGGCCATGGGCCTGGGCCTGCACACCGCCCGGACTGGTGTCCGGCCCATCAACTCAAATCCTCCGTTGGGGCCTCACTCCAGTGCTTTGGGAGTGGGGCCCGGCTCCCTCCTGTGCTTGGCACTTTTAAAGAAGCCGAGCTGTGAGGAGACAAAGGGGGGAGGTCTCAGGGGTGGACAGAGTGGACAAGAACTGCATCCCTCCTGCTGTCCCTCCTTTAGCCCTCTCCAGGCCCCATCAGAATTCCCTCTGTGGCCTAGAGCAGAGTTGAATGGAGCCCTGGGTAGGAGGCAAGAAGCCCTGTCGGCTCTCACCATCTTGCTCTGTGACCCTGCCTCAGTTAACATCCCTTTCTCGGCCTCCCTCCCTTCATCCGTAACAGGAGGCCTTGAGACCAGGGTTCTTAATCAGAGGTTCAGAGACAGAAGACTTTGGTGGGTTTGGTAATAGCTTGGCATTGTTGGAATTGGGGGCAGTTGTGTGTGTTTGCTTTATTATTTTTTTTTCCTGGTAAGGTGAACCATAATTGTCATTTGGTTCAAAGGGTTTGACCACCCCAGCATGAGGGGCTTCTGCTGGCCCTGACCAATCTACCTGCTGCAGGGGACTGGGAGCAGTGGCAGCAGGCAGGCTGTGGGAAGAGGCTGGGCAGGTGCCAGCTCCCACACACAGAGGTGTCTGGCAGTGACTGCAGGGCCCAGAGCCCTGAGTCCCAGGCCTGGGCCCTGCAGCCCCTGTCTCTGCTGAGGGGTAGGGTAGGAGGGGTCTCACCTTCCACAGTGCCAGCACCAGCAGGGTCAGCAGCAGGAGGCCCCCCAGCGTGCTACCCACAATGATCCAAATGGGGATCTGCCAGTCTTCCTGCTTGGAGATCTCAAACGTGACCTGCAAGGGAGGTGGAGCCGGGCCAACAGTGTCACTGTCATGGGACTGGGGTGGCTGCTTGGGGCATGCAGGAGCCAGCCACACCTGTGGGAAAGCTGCATCCCATCCTGGGGAGAGGTTAGAGAGAGGGACAGGCAGCATGGCTGGCCAGCGTCTTGGGGCAGTCAGCCCACCCAATGGAGCCTGAGTTAGGTGACCTGGTAGCGTTGCCCCTATGCAATTTTCTGTCTCCCTGGATTCTCCTCCCACACACAGCCAATCTTTCTCAGGTTTCTTTGCTGCTTCTTCATCTCTCCCAAACACCCAAGGCTGGTGTGTTTCCTGGTGCAAGCCCATGCCTCTTCCTTTCCTACAGTCAGTCTGTGGGAACTCCCCGCACCCAGGAGCTCAGAGTGATACATCAGGCATGTGTAGAGCCTGGCCCACAACACTTTAGGGATCCAGGACTTACAACTTGTAACTGCTTTTGAGTTCAGACAGAAACATGAAGATACTCCAGCCTGGATTATATCCATCCCTCTTTATAGCTATACAACTGTAAAATAAAAGACAGGTCCCCAAAGGCAGAAGTGGCAAGGCCACGGCAGTCACAGTGGCCTGGTGAGCCCAGTCCTGGGGCTGTGATCCAGTTCCATGGCCACACTCTCACTCCAGCCTTCCACCTGGCTCTGTTGGACTCCTGCTCTGTCTACCTGGCCTGCTGGAAACATGAGTGGACCCCAACCCACCTCTCGCTGTCCTCCTCTCCCCCAGGCCTGTTCCCTCCACATCTTCCTCGTCAGAGCAAGTGGCAGCACTGTCTCTCCTCACCTCGCTCAGTTCAGAAACCCCTGGAGACCCCTTAGCAAGGCCTGGCCACTGAGCCTTGAAAGTGCCCAGCATGCAGCTGGTCCTCTCCCCTCCTGGCTGGGTCCTGGAGACTCCTGGCTTCTGCCTCACCCTGCACTGTCCTCAGCATGCAGCTGAAGGGATACATCACTGGAGAGAGGGCAGCCTCCACTCGGAGCCTGGCCTCGCAGCTCACTGGCCTCATCTACTGTGGTAGTTCACTGACCATCCTCAGAACCTGCAATGGTGCCCGAATACACTCTGACCAGGCTGATGGCTGCCTGAACGAACCCCGGCAACAATGGCTGCACTGTTCTTGGTCACTGACTCTATTCAACTCAAGCCTGGCACTCTCCCCTTCAGCAGGACCTCTCATGGCCTGTTTCCACATCTGAAATGGGGAAGTGGGAGCAAGGGTACATGTGGTGTGTCTACTACAGTCCGGGGCCCGGCACAGGGAGACCCTTACATGTTCTCTTCCCATTCTTGAGGGCTGGGACCTGGCGCTGCCTCCCCAGCCCTGTGGACCTGGGACAAATCCCGGCACTGCAAGAGCCTAAGGTGGGGTTACTGGATTTGCACAGGTGAGGCATCCAGAGAGGAATGGAGGGGCGGTGGGAGGAGAATTCACGCAAAAGATATCACTGATGTGGGGAGCGGGGCAGTGTGGGGTCGCTACCCCTCTCCCCACATCAGTGGGTACCTCTCTCGGATCCCTGGAAAACTCTAACACAAGACTCAGTTCAAAGGGCCGTCTCCTGAAAGCTGTCCCTGGCCATTACCCCTCCCTTGCCAGCTCTGTGCTCCCCAGACTGTACACACTGGGTTGCTTTTGTCCTTTTATCTGCCTAGGCCGTCTCTGTGCTTTGTCCAGCCTGAGTTTCAGGAAAGCCACCAACAAATGTGGAATGAAGGAAACAAATAAATAAATATAAAAGCTGGCAGATGCCAGAGCCATGGAGCAGAGGATGGAGATTAAGAAGGCAGTTGACCACAGGACCCAGAGGCAGGGCCAGGCCTGGGCCTCACAGCTGGGATGCTCTGGCACCTGCCTGGTGACCTCAGCTTCTTCTACCTGGATCCTCTCATCAAGGGCTGGCCCTGACCTTGCCCTTCTGCCCCCAGCAGCTCCAGGGGCCAGCGCAGAGCTTGCCCCACCTGTGAGAGACTTGCCTAGAACCTGGGTCAGCATTTCTGCGACATGGCCAGTGGGAGGCAGCAGAGTCACACGCTCAGAGGTCCCCGTTTCCACAGGACCCAGCTTTTCTTAACCCTCAACTCCCATCACCCAGGGTGGTATCTGTCCCATAGCGCCTCACCCCTTTCCTGGGCCTGGCTTAAATCAGTTGATCAGAAACAATCTGGTTTTACCCAATAAAAGACCCCTTCTACTCTCTGGTCTTCGCAAATGCAGTTCACTGCAGACTTCTGCCGCACGCGGGGAGCTGAGGGAGAAATTCTTACTCGGGAGCCTGTCAGCCCATCACCCTGAAAGAGGCACTCAAGTTGCTTTTGCTGAAATGCACTGACTCCTTGCTTGAGCCCACAAATTAATTAAGACAGAAACAGCTTGCATCTTTGTCTCCATTTTGTATCTGTCTTTGCTCTAAGCCATTCTCTTTACAGTCACTTTACAATCACCTTGGATTCCAAAAAGGACAAAACTGATAATATCTTTATGACAATCAACTAACTGAAGCCACCTGGAGCTGCCATCCTCCCAGTGAGGACAATTATCCCAAAAGTCCTCTCAAACAGGAACCAGATTACTCCCTCCAGGTGATAACTTCCAAAACTGGACCAGACCACCTGTCTGACCAAGACTGCTCCTCCGGTCACAGCTACACCTGTGACTGGGACTGTTTAACTATGCACCTTTGTCCTCCCTCCCAGTTCTTTTGTCTATTTAAACCTATAGCTCGTGTCTGTACCCCGAAGATGGCTAAGGATGAGCTGAGTGTTTTCTCTGCCTCTTCCCACGGCACGTCCCGAGCTGTGTAATAAATCTCCTTTCTCTGCCTTCACCAGGCCTCTTTATTTGGCATTTAGGGACCAGTGGCTAAGACCTGGCATATGGAATCTTAGGAATTTGGGCCTTGGGTTCAAAACTCCGGTTTCAACCTGGGCACACAGGCCGGGACTCCTGTCCCAGTTCCCTCTGGTGTAAAATACCCAGTACCCTCTGCCTCGGGCCCCACCACAGAGAGCACAGAGCCTGGCACCCCTGAGGCATGGGCCAGAGTCTGATTCCACCCTCCCTCCCCACACCTGCAGGGCTCCTCGGGGCTCACCTGGCGGCTGGGGTCCTCCTCACGGAAGATGAAAGGGCTGTGGAACTGCCTCTGCAGGGCTGCATTGACCGTGATCTTCAGAGACCTGTACTTGAGCTGTGCAATCAGGGGCCTCATCACAGCTGGTTCTAGAAGCTTCTGGTCTTGCCCCTCCTAGGCAGCCCCAGGTGGGAGACTCCCCACAGCCACCCCCTTCCCTTCCAGCCTGGTCTGGGGGCTCCACTTACGGCCTTCAGGGACCTCAGCCACAGGTTCCCCAGCAGGTGGAAGCTGACTTCCTGGTTGGGGGCCAGCCTCACGTGGCAGTCGATGGAGACCACGTCAGAGTTGCTGTGGTTCTGGAAGACAAGACAGTCTGCTGGCCTTCACGTGGACAATGGCTCAGCTTGACCACCTGGGGGTTTGTCCCTGGGGGAGGACATGTGTCTGTCTGCCCTCTCCTGTGAGGCAGGGCTCACACAGGGCAGAACATGTGGTCCCTGGTCTGTTTTCCAAAGCTGGCACATGTAGGGACTCACTAAGTGCCCTCCCCTCCCCTCCCCTCCTCTCCCCTCTCTCTCTTTCTCTGCGTCCGTCTGTCTTGAGACCGGGTCTTGCTATGTCGCCCAGGTGGGTCTTGAACTCACTGCCTCAGGCTCCTGTGTGCTGAGACTGCAGACATGTGTCACCACATTCTGCTCAATAAACTCTCATTGGCACCCTGTTGGTCACCGTGGTCCCTGGAGCAAGATGGCATTGTAACCATGTCCTGTGGTTCTTGCTTTGGGGACACTCACCAGCTGTGACGCACGAGTCAAGTCTTCCTCAGTTGGGGTGGTCCGGTACTCAGTGTTGTTCCCCCAGGTGTTACAGGACATGTTCACCTGAGCAGACACCACCGAGCCTCACGACCAGCTCTGCAGACCTGGTTCCCCTCTGCCCAGAGTGGCCCAGTGCCCTGTGCTCTGGGGACATGGGGACATGTCTAGGAGATATGCATGTCTCCTTCTGGTCCCTTGCCCTAGCCGGCCCAGAGTGCAGTACCTGGTCAGTGAGGAAGTCCCTCAGGGTCAGCAGGCGGTTGCCACCCCGGGTGGCGATGGGGACTGTTATCTTCATCATCACCCCGTGGATGGGGAAAAAGCCCAGGTTCTGCACCTGCGGTGGGAGCAGGGGTCAGTACATCCAGCTGCAGGACAGCAAGGCCCTCAGGGCCCAGCCAGCCTGGGTGACCCCAGCCAGGCCCATGAGGTCCCTGGCCTTTTCACTGTGGAAGCCGTGTGGTGGCCAGGGCAGCAGGACCTGCTGGAGCACTCACAGGATGACTCCAGGGGGCCCCAAGCCTGAGAGCAGGGCCCACGCCTGCCTTTGTCTCCTTCTGCTTTGGGGCTTCTGTGGAGGCCAGGAGTGTGACTTGGCAGCCATGCGTGTTCTGTCAGAGGCAGCCACTAACTAGTGAAGGATGTCAGCAGAGCGAGTGACAGTCACGTTCTGGATAGAGCAGCAATGGCTCCCAGTGGGACTGTGGAGTTAGAGGGACTGGGCTACCACCTCGGACCAGCTGCGGGGCCACAAGCTGGTCACTAAATCTCTCCGGGCCAAGCCACGCAGGCTCAGTGTCTGCAGTCCAGAATCTGTCTGTCACTCAGCTGTAGCTGACCCCTGGGGTCCACCATAGCAGACACTGCTAAGTTGTCCTAATTCTCATTCGCCCTCCTTCCTTAGTGACAGGACCACAACAAAAGTCATAATTCTCAGCCTCCTTACAGCAAATCACAATGTCCTGGACAATGAAAGGTGATTAGGAGTGTGGGGAACTGCCAGGGAAGTGCCTTAAGAGGGAGGGGGATATGTTTCTCTTCCTCCTCCTTCTTCCTGATGTCTGGAATGAGTGTGTGATGGCTGGAGCTTCAGCCACCTTGGACAGTAAGGTGAACTTGAGGCTGACTGTCTCCTGCTGAGGATGGTGGAACAACAGATCCTGATGACTCTTTGACAACTCTGGACTTCTTTGTGCGCAAGCACAAGCCCTGGTGTGTTTAAATCACTGGTTTTTGATTTTTGGTGGTACTAGGATTTGAACTCAGGGCCTTGCACTTGCTAGGCAGGTGCTCTACCACTTGAGCCACACCTCCATCCTTTTATCTTTAGTTATTTTTCAGGTAGGGTCTTGAGTTTTTCCCCTGGGCTGACCTGGATGTGATTCTCTTACTTATGCTTCCTTAGGAGGATAAGGAGCTGGGATAACAGCTGTGTACCACCATATCCAGCTTTTTAAATCATTGAGATGGGGGTCTCTAACTTTTTGCCCAGGTTGGCTTAGAACCTCAATCGTCCCAGTCTTTACCTCTCACCTCCCAAATAGCTGGGATTACAGGCATGAGCCACCGTGCCAGGGTACAAACCACTGTTTTTTGTTTTATTTTTTTTAAGTATATTTGGGAAGCCACAACCCATCCTCATAGATATGTCCTCCAGCCTCTGGTCCAGCCAGCTGTTTTCCAGATAAATTAGAAGAAGCCCAGACAGAAGTGACTTTCTGGGGGCCACACAGTGAGTGGGACAGGGCTGAGGCTGGATTCCAGGCCCTGAGATGACACCCCCCCCGATTCTTTCCCTCCAAATGGGGGTTCAGCTCCTGCCCTTCACTCTGTTCCAGTCTTACTTTGAAAATGCAGCTGAATGGAGGTCCGATACCATTATATCTCTCCAGCGAGCTGTTGGCCTTGACCTCATAGTGGCTCAGGCTGCTGCTCCTGTAGGGACAGAGGACGCGGTGCCATGAGTATGGCCAGTGTGGAGAGAAGAGAGATGGCTGGACCACAAAGGCAGGTTTCCTCGGTGTCCACTGGAGCTTGTTGGGAAGGCCTCTGAGCCCCAGCAGGAGGGTGTAGCCACCAGTGCTCCTGTGGACGGTATGAGTGACAGGTGGCACTGGCCATGCCTGCCTGACCTCTCTGCTGGGAGCTGGGCCTCTTTAGAGCTCAGCTGTCCCCCGTGTGCCCTCCCAGCCCATGGGCAGCAGGGAACCTGTTCTTTCAGCCTGTCTCTGTTGTACCCTGTCTTCTCCATGACAGGTGGACAGGGCTGCATCCCCATCAGACAGGGGCCAGGGCACCACTGGGGTAGAAGGTGGTCAGGTGGCCCTTTCTCTGTACACTGCCTAGACTTGCTGATGCAGTAACAATGAAAAGCAGATTGACTTTTGGGAGGTCTTTTAAGTTTTAATTTAAAATTCCCTACATACAATGTACCCATTATTGCTTGTGCTGGGGGTTCCTTCCTTGCCTCCACCTTCCTGGGACCAGGCCTAGGTCTCCTCTTTCCTTTGTTATTTTGGTGGTACTGGGATTTGAACTCAGATCTTTGCACTTGCTAGGCAGGTGCTCTAACACTTTAACCATACCCTTAGCCTTTTTTTGTTCTGGTTACTTTGGAGACAGGGTCTTGCTTTTTGCCCAGGCTAGCATGGACCTCAACCCTCCTATTTTGTACTTCCCACTATAGCTGGGACCACAGGCATGTGCCACCATGCTCAGCTTTTGTCTGTTGACCCCCAGGTGTGAACCACTGTGCCCAGCTCCTTCCTCTGGCTTCACATGGCCCCAGTGTGGATGAGGGGCTTCACTCTGACCCACAGGGAAGCCCTTGGCTCCATCTCCAGCCCCACTTGCTCCTCTAGGTACGCAGAGCCCACCTGGTGAAGAGGATGTCGGCCTCGTATTTGAGGTGGAAGCTCAGGAGAGCCGAGTTGTCTTCCTTGGTGCTGTCCTGCTCGTCACTGTCACTACAGGGAAAGTCAGGGTCAGGGGAGCTTGGAGACTGAAGAGGGCACAGGCTGGAGATGAAAGCTGCACAAGGCCAGTGTGGGAAGAGGACAGGCTGGAAGGCAGGAAGGGGTGGCGTTGGTGTTCCTGCCACCTTGGTTGATGTGGCCACCTGGGCTGGCCGGGACCAGGGAGGACTCTGGGTGAGAGTTGGGAGGCCCACGCTGGGCTTGGCCACTGCCTGCCTGTGCTACCTCCCCGAGGAGCCTCCAGCTGGGATCCTGAGCTGCCTGTGACGCACAGGGGCTGGAGCCATGACGCCGGCTCACGACGTCAGCGCCTGGTGTTCCTGGAGTATTTACTTCTTGGCAAAGGGTTTTGGCCCACACAGAAGCAATTCTGTGAGGAAGGAAACTGTTTCCCGGTGATTTAGAGGTCAACCTCTAGCCAGCCACCTCAGGGAGGCCTGGGGACAGACAGATCCCCACGGAGTCCTTGGGAAATTCTCCTAGCCTCTCTGAGACTCCCTTTTCTGACCGTGACTTGTAGGGTGGGGTGGGGAATAGGCCCTGCTCTGCTGATCTTAAGGGGGCACTGTGAGGGCTGACATGTGTACCCCAATTTTACAAGCACAGGGGCCTAAATAACAGCTACCTGCTGTGCTGGCAGAAGGTAGGGGATGACAGACATTGCTACTTATCTCCAAGCCTCCAAGAATGAGGAGTGGTGGTCACAGGGCAGGCGGCAGGCTGGTCTGAGGTTGGGACAGGCTTGGCAGTGGGGTTCAGTGTGGGACAGCGGGGGTGAGGGAGCAGCTTGAAGTGGGAGGTGGGGCAGGCGCAGGCACCTGACCTGCCGGAGCTGAGCTGGATCTGCAGGTGGTGGAGGAAGACTGTCTTGCTGAACTCGAAGTCCAGACGGAAAGCCACCTGCGAGGAAGCAGGGCCTAAGCGGGGCCCTGCCTGGCTCTGCCTGGCCCCCACCATGCCCTATGCTCCTGTGCCTTCCCCTGGTGTGCCCCATGGCTGGTAATGGCTGGGGGTGGGAGGAGAGGGTGCTGGAGAAGGGGGCTGGTAGGCTGTGTGTCTTGGGGTTTCTGGACCTGTGGGCAGCCCTCCTTCCCCGCTTCTATCTCCCTCCCCCTCACCTCCTTCTCTCCTTAACCCGGGAGGGAGAGGCCAGGATCAGGCTCACGAGGCGGGCAGAGGCAAGCAGGAACCCCCAGTCCTCTGACTCTGCCCAACCTGCCGATGGCCTCCTTGCCCAGTGGCAGAAGCCACACTCTGACCTGGTCCTCATGCTGGCCTGGCCCCTCACCCAGCGGTGGAGGTCACCTCACCATGGCCTCCTCCAGCCCCATCCTTGTGCTACTGGGCTTGTGTTCTCCTCAGTTCTGACCCCGTCTTCCCAGAGGGCTGGGAAGCATATGTGTGTGTTCCACTCCCTGCTGTGTCCCCCACAACTCTGGGGACACCCCTGAGGTACCGACTGTGGAGGTTCTTGTCCAGAGGCCCTAATTCCACCCCTCCCTCCTCCCCCATTTCTATCCCCATGGTCTCCTCCGACTGGTTCCAGAACCTTCTGTGGCTGCCTGCTGCCCAGAGCTGGCTACTAAAGCCCCCCTTATGGCCTGTCGTCTCTCTCTCCCTCCTAGCTACCTTGTCCCACCCCCCACCTTTCTACGCGTGCTTCTAAGCCTGTGGTGGGTTTGCACTCAGGAGAAAGCGTGCGAGGATAAGGAACAGTGGAGTTGACCAATGTGGCCCCTGAAGTGAAGGATGCTGGGTGCTCTGCTAGGCTGGCTGATGAAGCCGTTCAAATGCCATTTCATGGGAGATAAGCTACACTTCCCCAGTCCTCTGCTCCCGCTCTCTGTGCCCTGCACGCCTGCCCCTCTGCCCTGCCCAACCCCACCTTGGCCTTGGCTCTGAAGAAGGGGTAGCTGACATTGCAGACTTTCTTGTGCAGCCTCCTCTCCTCATTCACGCACTCGATGCTGCTGTCGGAGTCATCCTGGGGATGGGACATTGAGACAGCAGTGAGGCAGGGCCTGAGACCTGGGTCTGGGGCTCCCTCACTGCAGCCAGCACCGCCCCCCCCGCCCCTGCCCCCACCTCTGACCACTGGCCATGCTAGAGGCCGGGAGCACTGGCCTGCAGATCGCTGCGACCACACAAAGCTTCCCTCCTCCCCGAGGCAGTGTGACACGCGGGAGGGTCACCGCAGCCGCCAGTGTGGCAGGAATGACAGGACTCAGGCACAGGCGCTATATTCTCTGTGTCACCACAGCGGCTCTCGTTGGCTATTTGCGGGCAGACGCCAGGGCTCAGAGGAGGCAGTTCCTCACTCAGAGGGATTCATTCTACCCACTTAAGGGCAGGAAAGCCACTCTCCAGCCCCTGGTGACCCTGCCCCTCTCTGGCTCCACTGCCTTCTGTCAGGGCTGGAGAGGACCTCTGGGTGCCATGAAGTGTGGTTTTCTGTTCTTGCCCAACTGTGTAATCCAGAGAAACAGTGAGCAGTGTTGGCAATAATGGCGCCGGTAGGTTTCAGTTCTCACTGCACCCTTAAGCTCCTGTTTTCCAGGGTCACGGTCCTGCCTCAAGTCTAGCTGGAACCCTCCTTCTGCCCCAACCTCCAATCAGCATGAGCCATAAGATCCTAACCAACCAGACCATGCTGAGTCCCACTGAGGGGTATTTAAGCCCCTGCCCCTCTCTCCCTCCCTCTCTCTCTCTCTCTCTCTGCTCTCTCCCTCTCCCACCCGGCAATATTTTGGGGCCTACATTTCCAACAATGCTGACCTCCCAGTGGGAGCCCCTTGCTGCCCAGGCTGGGTGGGTGGCCGAGCAAAGGAAACAGCTCCTGCTGTGTGGACACAGTGCCACAGAACATGTCTCCCGTTGTTCGCTGCCTCACTTATTTTCAAAGGCCTTCTGGCTGCAAAATTAAACTCCACACTTCTCTCCCCGTGGCTGTGAACAGGCACAGGCCGGCCTCACGAGGCCAGGGGAGCAGGGAAGGTAGGCATGGATTCCAGCCTGTGTACCCAAAACCCGGACAGACAGGAGAGGACTTTGAGGTTGTCACACGGGCTCCTCCTTCCTCTCTGGGCAGGGAACTGGTGGTGTTACACCAGACCAGGGCCTGGCGGAGGGTTGACCAGGGCCAATGCCAAGCCTCGTCCAGGGGCCCATTGAAGTCTGTTTGAGGGTGCGGGGCCCACGGAGCAGGGAGAGCATGGCAAGTGGCTCTGGCTTTGTGTGGCTTCCCTTTCTGGCTATGAGGCTGCTCCTGAGCGCACTCAGCCTCTTCCCAGGCCATAATGGGGGCGCATGGGAGGGGTTGCTGGCCAGTGGTTCTGAGCACAGCTCCGATGGAAGGGCCCAGTGCCTGTCCATGCTATATGTCACATGGACGCAGTCTGCGTCTGAGGGGACCTGGCCTCCAGCACCCAGACTCATCTGAAGGAGCTTCTGCAGAGCTGGGCCATGGATGGTACTGGGAGGGGCCTGGACTTTGTGGTAAAGCTGAGAATGACCGGAGTTTTGAAGTGGGGAGTGCCGTTTCTGGCCGTAATTCTCATTAACAGGCTTCTGAGAGAGCCCAGGTGCGCCACGGGAGCGCGGTGGTGGTAGAGCTCCCACGCCGCCAGGGAGACAAGGCAGGCGTCCATTTCCTTGTACCCAAAAGCTCACACGCCCACACTCTGTCCTCAGTCCTGGCTGCCTGGGAGTCCTGAAGCCTCACCCCCTCTCCTGGATCCCTAAAGCCTCACCCCACTCTCCCAGGAGCCCTGAAGCCTCACCCCAGAGCATCTCCAGAGGAGGAGACAAAAGGGACCACGGGTATTTGAGCTCCATAGGTGGCTCTGTTTCACAGCCAGCCCCCCTGGACTCTTCCTCTCCTTCTCTGTCTTGGGGTTTGGCCAGCTGGCAGGCCGCCCAGATCTCACCTTCTGGATCAAGCTGGCAAATTGCAGATTTGCGGACTGGGAGATGTTGAGGACCGTGCTGTAGGCATTCTCACCCCTGTTCTCCAGTGTGGCCTCCACTGCCACGCGCCTGCGTGTGCTTCCAATGATGAACACAGTGGTGTCGAAGGACAGTGTGTATGCTGAACAATCCTGCACAGACCTCCTCAGCACCCATTGACAGTACTCCCTGGGGAGAGACGGGGGCTGACGGGTGGAGCTGAGCCTTGATCCAGAGAGGTGGGAACAGGACAGGTGGCTGGCCACATGGCTCTGCCCATGGCAATATCCATTGGGAGAAGATGGGAAGTGGATGGCAGGACTGTTCCAAAGGCCCCTGGTTTCCCCCTCACAGACTCTCTGGACTCAGAGCTCTTATTTGAGCTCACTGGACAGTATCATCTCTTTACTAGTTTCTCTTTTGGCTTTGGCTGCCAGGAAGTTCAAAACTGAACGTGGAGACAATCTTGATGACTAGCCTCTTGGATGGCTGTAATATTTACTTCTTCAGCCTTCTGTAAGGTTTGGATGTGCTATTTCAATTTGCTGTCTGTGCAATAGTATGACATTGTCTGTCTTAATCATCTCATAGTTGGATAAAAGTTGAGCATAAATTGTTTAAAAATCAGCGCTGTTTATTCTTTTGCCTTGTGTGCTAGTTACTTTAATCCAGGGGGTTGTGGCACCCTGCTCGGCCTTGGCCAGTCAACCTAACATCTTTCCATCAGAAGGAGGGGAAAGACCAGGTATTTGGCCTGGTGACCTAGTCTGGGGACTGGAGAATGGGTCGCCTGTCTCCACTCTGCATATTTTATAGTTTGGGCTCCAAAAGGAGGTTCACTTTCCAAACAAATTTTGAGGAGATCAGAGTGGACGGGTAGCATTCATTTCACTCGTGGGCCTGGAGTGGGGAGGGTGCTTGCCTGAGGTCACACAGCAGTTAGAGGCAGAGCATGAGGAAGCTGTGCAGGGAATGATCCAGGGCCCCAAGAGCCCCAGAGACACCAGCAAGGATGGGGTCCTGATGGTGCTGTCCCGGGAGCAGCAACTCACATGGCCGTGGGCAGGTCACTCCGGGCATCCAGCACAAGGTTGGGGACGCAGCGCTCATCCTCATTGCAGCCGTTCCAGAAAGGCACCTGGGCCAGGGAGATCTGGGTGTGGGCGGCCGAATCGGGGGGGTCGCATCTTTGCCATGGGCTGCCCTGAGCCGGAGCACACCAGCCTCTGCCTGTGCCTGCTCTGTTCTTCCCAGTCCCCACCGTGCCCTTCTCTACCTCCTCTGGAACGTGGCCCCGAACTCAGCTCAACCTGGGCCCTTGTGGTGCTTACCCCGGCTGGCAACACAGCTCCTTCTGGTCAGCAGGCACTGACCACGCTGGGTGGGTGAGTACAGGATGAGGAAGATGCAGATCATGGGGAAGATATAACTATCGTGAAATGTGCAGAAAGCCAAAATAGAAACATGAAGAACAGAAGAGGTGGAGGGGCAAAATGTTATTTTGGCTGTGGTGGTCAGAGAGGGTTTCAAGGGTGTGACAGTGGGCCAGGGTTCTGGAGCATGAGCAGGTTAGCTGGCTGGACCAGGGAGGCAGAAGGTCCAGGAGGAAGGATGAGTCTGTGCAAAGGTCCTGAGGCAGAAGTGCTGTGGTGAGTGAGAGGAAGGACTGGTGGTTCAGCGTTGCTGTAGAGAGAGACATGGGTGGAGGTGGGGAAGATGGGGCAGCAGCCAGTTCTGACAAGGCCTCGGGGTCATGCCTAGCAATGACAGGGGACACCGAGTGCTTCAGGCAGGGGAGAGTCCTGCCAGGGAGCATGTTGAAGGCTCCATCTGGCTGCAGTTGGAGCCAGAAGCTGGGAGGCCCCAAGGCTGCTGCAACACACAGGGAAGAGACAGGAACGGGGTGGGTGTGCTCCATGGCCTCAGAGGTGGGCTCATTAGGTCCTGAGGCCAGTGGGTTCCTTTCACATGTCTGGCAGACTGGACATCCCATTGCCATTTGGTTCTAACTGCAGAGTGGAGATGAAGAGTTCAGCTTGGGGACACCTCGAGCCTGAGACCAGGATGCAACCCGACCCAGGTTGGGCAAACAGCTGTTGCAAAGGCACCCAGGCCTTAAAGTCGTCAACTGTCCTCAAAGGACAGTCTAGCCCTTGGTTTAGACACCTTGCTGTGGGCTGGTGATGGATTTGCATTTGCAGCTGGAGGCCCAGTGGCCAGCAAAAGAGCAGAGCTGGCAAAAGTGGGGACAGGGCTGGCTCTCAGGGTTCACTGTGTTCCAGTACCGGGGTTCATCCTGGTGTATTCAAGGCTCCAATAAGAACTGTCCCCTACTCCCAGCCCAGCACGCTGCTGAAGATGTTTGAAAACAGTGCAACAACCCTCAGAAGTCCAGCCATGGTGGGAGCCTGTCATCCCAGCTTCACCTGAGGCATGTCTGACAAATAACTAAAACCAAAAGGGCTGGGGACATGGCTCAAGTGGTAGAGCACCTGCCTAGCAGCAAGGTGACGCCCTGAGTTCAAACCCCAGCACCACTAAAAAAAAGTTCTGGCCACCTGATTAAAGGAACAAGATTGCACCCAGAGACATGGAACAGCTTATTCCCCAGGGGTTTTGCGGGGCAGGCCTGGCAGTTTGAGAGCAGCAGCCTGCATTTAACAGATGCTAAGGAGATCTGGGTAAACTGAGGGACAGCGGCGTGTTTCTAACTTGCTGGGCGCTAGAAAGTCATATTAAGGGGTTTCTCAGCTTAGCTGGGCCTCAAAGGCCTCCCCAACACACGCCGGACTCCCTTCCACCTCTGCTCTCTGCCCTTGTTTACACGTCCCTCCATTTATGCTGAGGGGACTGTCACTTTCTGGAATGAAACCCCATCCTCCAGCTCTATCTACCCTTTAAAGGGCACACCAAGACTGCCTCCTCTAGGAAGCCCCCACTCTATCATGACACTCCATAACTCCCTCCCCCGGGCACAGGACCCTCCTGACCTCCTCACATGGAGGTTATTAGGGTCCCTATGACGCCGCAATTCGCCTGCATGGTGGGCTCTGCACACCTGTAGGACAGTAAGTCGTGGGCACTCATTCCTTTGCTCTGGGGGCTTTGTAACTACAATGCAGGAAAAGCCTTTGCCCTGTCCTGGCTTAGGCAGCCATGAGGCAGGTGCACAAGGAAAGGGGGAGGGGAGGATGTGGCAATGAGGACAGCGTGGGAGGGTAGTGGAGGAGCTGCGGGGTGGGGGGTGATGAGAGATGAGGGTGCAGGAGAAGCCTTGCTGGAGAAATCCAGGCAGGACCTGAGTGACTCCAAAACTGCCAGCCAGACTGTTCAGTGACCCAAACCCAAAGTCTATCGGTATGTGGTGTTCAAAGCTGTTTCCTAACCTGCAGGACTCAGGCATCAGATCCTGCCTTCTACACCTGCTCTCCCAGCCTGGCTTGGACAGAACTGATCACTCCCTGGTGTTTTCCTTGAGGGGGACCCGCCTGGAGCCACAGATGCTGGGGGCACAGGGTGTCAGGAATTAGGGAACCTGGACACTCTGACAGCTGGGGGTTAGATGTGGGGCCATGGCCAATGACAGGCTGTGTATTTCTACTGCAGTACTTAGGAGGCTGGGGAGTGCTGGTTAGTCAGTCACTCAAGAAGCAGAAGACCAGGCTCTAAGTGGCTGGAGGGAGGCAGGAGATGGAGATGCAAGGTCCCTTCTGGTCCTGTGACTCTGTCTCTCCAGCACTGCCTCAGTGCTACCCTGTTGCTGGGGTCTGGGGAACCCAGAACAGAGGAAGCCCTGGTCCTTGTCCTCAGGGAACTGTTCTTCCAGTGCCTTGCTAGGTCATGGCATGCAGCGTGGTTCAGGAGATGAGGAGCGGTGGGATGGGCTGTGGCGGGGGGCTGGCCTGCGCACTGGGACGTACCGAAACTCTGAGTGTCGTGGGCCAGCCGTCATCCAGCATGGGGCCGTGCTCGGGGTCTTCCAGTGAGTACTCGACTGAGAACGCTATGGGCTTCACGTAGTCAGCAGTGTCCTGCAGGCACAGAGGAGGGCAGGGCTCACAGGGAGGAAGACATCATTTTCTGGGCCAGGACCCCTAAGACAAACTTTCTACCTCTCTAAGCCGAGAGAGGGTGGTGGCCCTGACATCCTTGAGTGGACAGAGGTTTCTGGCAAGGTCTGCAGATGGACAGGACTGGTAGGTCAGTGTATGCCAGCCCCGCTACTTGGAGGTTTCACCAGGCTCCTGCACACCCGTCAAAGCCCTGCTCTCATCATTCCTGTGCCTTGGGCCCCCAGAAGCCTGTTGCACCCCCTGCCCTTTTCCACTGTCACTGCACTTCTCTGGTGGCAGTCAAACCACACCATTATGTGGGGATTTTTCCTCCCCTGGGGAGCAGGTGTAAAGCCTCCAAGCAGAGTCTCCTGTCCCCCACAGTGATGGGCCCTAACACTGTTGAATCAATGAATGAGAACAAGCTCTGATTTTGAGTGGTCCTGAGCGTCAAATGACGGGTGCTTGGAGCTGCCTCAAAGGTCTGTCCCCTCAAACCTGCAAATCCTGTCCCAAGCCCTCCTCTGCTTTAAGCCAGTGGCCCTTAGACCTGGCTGGCATCAGAAACTGCGGCCACTAGAACTCTGTGTGTTGGGCCACCAGGGTCCCAGGCATCAGGTCAGGATGGCTCCCCGTGATGAGGGCACTGGCTGGGCCACTCTGAGAGGCCATTGCACACACGTCTGGGGCCACATGTCAACGGCTTAAGGACTTCTCACACCTTGCTTCTCTGACCGGCAGCCTTTGAGCACTGGGCCACTAGGCTCTGAGCACCTCCTCCTCTCGTCTCTGCGGCTGGAGCTGTGGTGGGGCACTTGGTGTTTCTGGATGGAGGCAAACTTCTCACTGCCTTCCTCATCTATCGAATGCGGCACCAGGCCACCACCTCTCATGAGACACTGCAGGTCTCACAGGTCTCCCTTGCTGCCATGAAGGTCCTGTTCCCCCTAACCTGCCCGGGCCTCCACCCACCTCTTCTGGCCCTGATCTTCAGTCCACCTGAACCAGGGTCCTGCTGCAACCCCACCCTCTCCCTAGACCTGTCAGAGCCTGACTCCCTCCTGGATCTTACCCTGGGCATCGGGGAGCTTGGGAAGCAGGGACTTGGAAGGGGCACAGTCAGGCCAAAGGTTGTGTGTCCCCAAGGACTTTTCTTTGGGTATGGGGTGGAGTATGAGGTGGTCAAGGTTAGGAACACTGGCCCCTTGCCACCCTCCCAGGGCCTGCTGCAGGCCCTGACACCCTGGGCTCCCACCTCTCCTGCAGCAGCTGCCTCCCCAGTTCTGTGTCCCCCTCCTGCAGGGGTTCAGGCCCAGCAGCTATCTCCCCAGTTCTGTGTCCCCCTCCTGCAGGGGTCTGGGCCCTCTTGCTGGCTGCCAGGCTCACCAGGACGTGGAAGTTGATTCGCTGACAGTGCTCCTGGCCAGAGGACAGCAGGATAGCTCTGTTGGTGAACTGGTCCCCGCCCTCATCCAGGTGGGCCCTTGGCATATACCGCCTCTCATCCATGCTGGCATTGTACCTGATGCCTAGAAGAGGGGAGAAAATGAGACCATGGAGCTGGAGACTCAGCCCCACCCAAGACTGCTTGCCTCACTTTAAATACAGTCTCTGGGAAGTCAGCCTCCTCCAGGAAGCCCCCCAGGCTGGCCAGAGAGAGCCCATCCTCATCCCTCACAGGCCCTGTATGGGCTAGGAGCTTCAAGTGATGCAGTGAGAAGGGAAGAGGAAGGGACTGAAGAGAAGAAGGAGGCAGAGGAGCAAAGAAAGAGGGGGCAGGAAGAGGGAGGGGAAAGCAAACTCCACAGAGAGAAGATAGGGCAAGGACCATGCCCTGTTCAGCCTTGGGGGTGCCACACAACTCCTCAGCTCGCCCTCCACCCTCCTTCCTTGCTCTGGTAGGGTCCTCTCCCACTAGGGAGGGCTCCTCAGACCCATGACTTACAACCTCCCCCCTTGACCTAGGAAAATCTCTTGCCAGTTCTAGGAAAGGCTCAGTCCCTCTCCTGTCCATCAAGGCAGCCCTCTGGCCTGCCCTGGCCCTCACATCTTCCTTCTCCTTTACAGATGAACTTGAAAGAGAAGGGCACAGTGTCAGGCCTGCCTTTTTCCTCCTCTTCCCCTGGGTCCATCTCTTCTTTGGTCTTGTGTCTTGGCTGAGATGCTACCTGCGATCCCCATCTCTTGTACCAGCTCGTGGACAAGTAGTCTTCCATTCCAGGGGCTGCCTTGGCCCAGGGCTGTGGTAGCAGGTCTGAGTCCAGCCAAAGGTGGAAGAATGGGCCACAGAAGGAGGCTGCCCTGCCCAGGTCCACACCTCCTGCCAAGTGGTGGCATGGCCTGTTTGTCTGGACCTTGGTTCCCAGCTGTCCCTGCCGGCTCCAGATCTGACACCCTCTAGAGCCAGGCTGACTTCTGGCTTCCAACCCTGGCCACTGCTCTGCTTTCAGCCCTGTGTTCAAACTGCACCTGGACCAGTTCCTTCTTCTCCTGTCCTTTCCTGTGGTGGTCAGCTTTGCTCACTGACACCCTGGTCCTGGCGTCCTTTAGAATGACAGCATCACAGCTGGCCGTCAGTGTGACCAGGCACTTAGAACCTATTTCACAGAAAGCCCAGGCTGTGAAACAGAGCCATGGAAAAGCCCATGGGGAGACAGAGCTGGGGACGCAGGGACCTGCTTTACCGACAGTGGCCATTTGGAAGTAGGGTGCCAGGAAAATGGGCGTGAAGCAGAGGAAGGCGGCCAGGCAGGTGGCGCTCCTGCCACTGCGCTTGCAGTCCTTATGGAAGATGTTGATCTTGGCGGGCTCGAAGTGGAGGCTGGCGTTGATCTGCACCACAGGCCGGGCCCTGGAGGAGAAGGGCCAGTGAGCTGCATGGAGCAGGGTGTTCTGCTGGGACCAGCAGGTAGAGACTCAGATGGGCGTGCAGGCTGCAAACCCCCTGCTGGAGGGGAGGGGGAAGCAGAGAGGTTCCCGACGTCACAGGATTGGGCCAAAAAGCACAGTTGGTGAGGGACCAGTAATCCTGAACTGCACACGCTGAGGACCTCACTGCCCCTGTCACTTTTTATAGTGGTGGTTCCCAGCCTGGATGTAAGGTCAGAGCCAGCATTCCTGTTTTAAAGGAATGCTTGCCAAGTTTGCGTCTGCTTGTATCTCCCAGGCATCTGGCTAAAATGCAGACATCAGCACAGGCTCTGCACATCCAGGAAACTCTTAAGGGACACTGGGGTGATGCCCAGACTTCACTTGGATGGGCAGGAGGTGTTAGTGCTCCTCAGGACAGGCCATCGTGCAAACAACAAAGACAGGTTCTACGGCTTCCTCACCATCACCTGACCCATCCAGGTAGCCATTGCCTGTTGTCCTAAGTGGAGCACATTTGGGATGGAACCCACTGCCTCTTCAAAGCATCTGTGTATGTGGAAGGGAACAGGGCAGAGTGACCTGAGCCCTGTGCCATGCTCCTCTTCCTCCTGGCTGGTATCTCTCTGGGCTGTGAGGGAAGGGCTGCATCTGAGCTTTGGCTCCACTGGTTCCTACAACCTCTATACCTTTGAAAATCAGTGGGGGTGAGTGAGGCCTCCCTGTGACCATGCCATGTTGAGTGCACTCTCAAAGCTGGCTGCCCACTGAGGTACCTAACTTAATGGTATTGCTGCTGCCTGGGTCACTCCTGCAGAATCCCACTCTCTCTGTGTGTGCACATGTATATCTTGTGTCCTAGACAGAGATCTGTGTGCCACCCTAAACACCTGCTAGGCCATGTCTACCCCCTACCCAGCCCTTGGACACCTGTTTTACTTCCTGGCTGGATCCACACAGTGAATGTTCACCACACCTTTCAAGCCAGGCTGCTTTTGCTGCCACAGCCACCACCAAAACCCTAAAAGCCCCCCATGTGGCACAGGATGGCAAAGAGAGACTGTGCACCTGTTCTCTGTCAGGGCTGGAACCCCAGAACCCTGGTTTCTGCAGTGCTGCCCTAGAGGGGCAGGGGACACCTCTGCTTTGGTCCCAGCAGATAGATACGGGATGCTGATAGGTGTATTCCCCCCAGGTGCTGGGTGCTGAGCCCATTGCTGCAGTAAGGTAGGTGAACTGGGCTCACCTAGTGACCACCGCAGAGTCGGGCCTGCTCTTAGAGCACTTGGGCAGAGCTTACACCTCAGCTGTTTCCTGGGACCCAGTTTCCCAATTGGATTATAATATTCTAGAGGACAGGGGACAGGGGCACACCCTCCCCTCCTTTAGTCTCCCTGTGCAGTCGTGCAATATTTCTGTCTAATGCCTTTTTCAAGCTATGTGAAAAACAGGATTTCACTCACCTTAAACTACATGCAGGAGAAAAAAAGACTGGTAGGAGACGTGCCTGAACGATGGAAGTAGAGGGTGAAGGGGAAGAAGTGCTGGGAGATTATTTTCTTCATTTTACAAATTTTCTTTAAGTTGTTATAAATAATGTAAATGATGAAATATGTCTCACCAACATGTATGTTAAAAAACTCTAATTAACTTCTGCCTTTTGGATCTAAAAGTACTCAACACATGGTAAAACATACGGGCTTTTGAAAAGCGTGGAAGTGGAGCCTGGAAAATGGAGAAGAGGCCGAGAGCTGGAGGGAAGGGGTCCCCGGGTCACATGCAGGTTCTTCCTCTCCAAAGAGAAGGAAAGATGCTCAATGTGACAAATGTCCTCAACTTGTCGCTTCAGGTGGCTGAAGTAGAAGGAATGTCTGGGAATGAGAGCTTTTAGGACAAATTCTACAAGGGGCTTTTGCACACCAAGTTCATCTAAAGTCCTGGAATCTATTGAGGAGAGGAATTTGGACTCCAAGGTGACTTACAGTGAGTCCATAAAAAGAACATTTGTGATCAGGATGTGACAGGAACTGGGTTTCAATTTGAAATCAGGATGGGACAGGATCAGGGCTCATTTGGCCAACAGTGGTTAAAGACAAGAGACAACGATGTTAAAGCCATCCTGCAACCCTCTGTCTGTCCACTGGGACCCTCAAGAGAGCCCAAACGCGAGGAAAAGCAGTGCAACCAACCATACAACGACAGCGCTGCCCAGGGCCCCCACGGCCAGATCCACGAGCCCATCGTCATTCAGGTCCAGCTGTCCGTGTAGGCTGCAGCCGAAGTACTGGAGGCCAGGGGCCAGCTCCGTTGCAGGGATTCTCTGCAGGAGAGGAAAGCACAGGCCAGGCGTGTGCACGGTGAGCATGGGGCAGGCCAGGTCATGGTCAGACAGCAGACAGCCTGGAGTTCTGGGAAGAGCCTGCCTGAAGCCATCAGATGCTTTGCCATCCCACCTCCCATCAGGACCCCTGAAATTCCTACTGTTAAAGCCATTGTTTTGCCTTAAAAGATTCCCTGATAATGGGAGTACATGTTGCCTGGCGGGGAGCCCAGCAGTACCTCAAATGTTTATTGGATCAATTATCTTACTAATACAATACAAGGTCAAAGTGATGATCCTGGCGGGTGGGGTGGGGAGACAGGTCAGATTTGAGGTGAATTTCCAGCAAAGTGAGAGCCCAGTCACCTGGATGCCTGTTGCCTATTGGGGGCGTGAAGTTGGGTGCATGGGTTTTGTTGTGTTGATGGTGTAGTGAGGGACAAAGGGGTATAGGAAGGTTCTGAAGACACAATGAACCCAGGTTCAGATTTCATCTTAAGGCCAGGACAGACAGGGCCCCTTCTTGTGGGAGGCTGCAGGAGGAAACCCCAGACCATGTGAGCACACCTGAGCTGTGGGACTCCAGTCCTCTGCTGCCTTTTCTGGAAGCCTCACCTGCTTGGGCCTCTTCAGAATGCTGCCCTGGAAGCCATGGAAGATATAGATGGCCCCCCTGTGGTCGTCCTCCAGTGGGGCCCCTACCACCACGTCATTGAAGGAGTCTTGATTGAGGTCTCGGACGGAGGCGATGGATGACCCAAACCGTGCATTCTGGTAGCTGTGGGAATCCTTCAGTGTTCCGTTATAAACAAACCGGTTCTGCAAACCCAAGGCCCCCCCGAAATACTCAGGGCTTGGCAACAACTCCCTCTGCCTGCACCCAGTGTCCTTGTCTCACCCCACTTCTCCCAGCCTCCTCCTGGTGACATAAGCCCAGTGACACACTGGGTTCCTGTTCTCCCTAGCCCAGCTTTTCTAGGAACCCAGGTTTTTTTGGGTCACCTTGGTCCAAGTGCCACTCAGGTGTCCTGTAGTACCTGTCTCAGGTTGTAGACATACACCTTGCCCCTCTCACGGCCCTCACTGAAGTACATGGGGGCTCCCACCAGCAGGACGTCTGTCACATTGTCATCATTGGTGTCTACCGAGGTGATCTCACTCCCAAAATAGGAGCCTATCTGTGCACACAGGGAGAAAGAGCAGTGGGCTGTCACCTCACCTGTGTGACCTCTAGCCTCCTCCCTTCCCACCCAGGGAAACGAAGGTCATCCTCTGACTCAACTCGGAATGCTCAGGGTCCCAGGACTTCCCTCCACACTGCCCTTCCTCCCCACTCCCCAAGGACGGCCTGTTTCCAGGGTGTCCTTGTCCCTTTCCTGCCTCTTCTGTTGACCACACCTCCTCCACTCATCATCGTTTATTCATAATCATTTATTCTATTAGGCAGTGATATATAATGGCAAAAAATGAGGGAAAAAAGAATAAGGAAGAAAACAAAAATTGTTCGTGGGCTCAATGTGCAAGTGGAACTGCCATTGATGGTTTTACTGTATTTTCTTCTGGTCTTTTTTAGTGAGTTATATTACCAATTCGTGTGTGTGTGTGTAAATATATTTTTATTCTTATAAATCACTGGGGTTTGAACTTGCTAGGCAGGTGCTCTACCGCCTGAGCCACACCTCTGCCCTCTATACTGATTTAAATAGAGCCTTGCATCCGGAGTCCTTTCTATTTTTTTCTATGACATGACCACAGGTGATTCCAACATAGGCCCCTGATGGATGTAACCCAGCCTCTGTGGTTGTCCAGTTAGTTTGCCTTCAAGTTTCAATGTCACTGATTACTCTGGGGCTCATGCCTCAGATGGTGGCTGGTGTCCCCTTCAGCGTTTGAGCCCTCGCTGGCTCCCTCTCCTGCCTTGGGGATGGTGTGTGCTCCACACGAAGATGAGGGCACCACCCACCACTCATCAGAAATTTGAGGGGCTATCCATGTTGGAAGGCTGGCCACTGCTAAGCCAGGTCTGTTTAACACCTGATCCCCTGCTCTCCCTCCCTCACTGTCTCAAGGCCTTGGGTGTTTCCAGAGAAATCTATTCTCAAGTATTACAACCTTTTAACTGAGGGGAAAGATAAAAATGCAAGTAGGAGGAGAGCAAAGTAATTACAAGGCAGACAGCTGGGGTGGAGTGGAGTTCATTTAAATCTGTGGCCTCAACTATGTGGGTTGCAGTGACTTGGAATCCACTTAATTCAGCTGCCTCCAGCATTGTGGTTTCTCCTTAGGATGTGGAGGGTGTAACTGGGCAGGAGAGATGTCACAAATTCATCAGCAAATTCCCTCCAGCCTTCAAGGGCTAACCCAATTCCCAAAGGAGGCAGCCTCCGGAGGAGCAGGTAGGCGACGGGAAGGTTGCTAGCCAGAAATAAAGGGCCTGGAAGACTGGCAGAATGGTGGTACTGCGCAGCCGGAGGTGGTCCAGGGAGGAGCAAGTCCACCTCAGGTGACAGGCAGCAGGGTGTCATGGATACTGCCAGTCGGGAGGAGATGAGGTCTGGTTTGGGGGTTGCTGGGAGTGAGGAGGTGGCATTACAAGAGAGCCCCTCCTGAGGCCTGGATTCTTTTTTTTTTTTTTTTCATTTTTCTTTTATTATTCATATGTGCATACAAGGCTTGGTTCATTTCTCCCCCCTGCCCCCACCCCCTCCCTTACCACCCACTCCACCCCCTCCCGCTCCCCCCCTCAATACCCAGCAGAAACTATTTTGCCCTTATTTCTAATTTTGTTGTAGAGAGAGTATAAGCAATAATAGGAAGGAACAAGGGTTTTTGCTGGTTGAGATAAGGATAGCTATACAGGGCATTGACTCACATTGATTTCCTGTGCGTGGGTGTTACCTTCTAGGTTAATTCTTTTTGATCTAACCTTTTCTCTAGTTCCTGGTCCCCTTTTCCTATTGGCCCTGAGGCCTGGATTCTTAACTTGACCCAGCCACGAGTCTGCCATATGGTCTTGGAGGACCACAGACTTCCTCAGCTACCGACACCACTTCTGGTCTCTTCACTGCCAATGGCTCTTGTCCTAGCTTTCCAGTTGGTGCTCAGAACTGTCCCATATGGGACGTCTGGCTGTCAGCTACATCCCAGGCAGGGCAGTGGCACTGGGGTGTGCCCCACTTCCAGGAAAGGAAAGAAACTAGCATCGGGTGGTCCCTGGCCTTGCTGTGGTGGATGCACAACTTTGGGCAGCAGGAAGGGACTTGGGGAGCATGGCTGCCCCTTGAGGAGGCCTCAGGGGTCCAGCAGCCTGGCTGGGCAGTCACACCCAGCCGCTGCCTATAGCCTGGCCTCTAGTGCACAGTAGAGAGACATGGCAGACAAGGTCTGACGAAAGCCTCTGAGATGAGATGTCCATGACACAGAGTGAGAACTGCTCCAGGTTCTCCTTGCTGTAGCAGGGCCCAGGCCTGGCGTACTGGGGAGGGGACAGTCCCTGATTCATGGCTATTTCCAGTGCTGACACTTTCAACTGTGGTGCGAGTGGCATGTTCCCCACTCAGGGAGGATGCTGGCGGGTCTAGGGGACCTTCCTGTGAGAAGGAGAAGCAAGTCCCAGAAGCCCTCTTGGCCTGTCTGTGCCACTGCCCTTGCCCTTCACCCACTGGCCACAGCCTCCCATCCATTACCTGCTCGCCTCGCAGAGCCTGGTGGATGGTGAGGCTGCGGTTGTTGTGCATGGTGAACAGGATGACTTTGCCTGTGTGGTTGAACCGGGGGGCTCCGGCCACGTACACCCGTCCCTGCCTGGAGGACACGACTGACGTCACCGTGTACCCTGCCACGGGAGGAAACAGGCTGGTCTCTGCCCTGTGACCTTGGCAGCCCTAGCCAGGTCCTGGAGAGGGACTTGGTCATGCCAGAGGAGGGGTGGTGACTTAATAAAAAGGAGAGTGCACTTGACTTGCATTTCATCCTGGGGACACAGGCCCAGTGTGCTGAGGTCCTGGTCAGGCTGGCAGCTTTAAGGACAGAAATTGACCAAGATTCTACAAACCTCAGCTTGGCACACTTGTGCTAAGGGAACTGCTTGTCATTTACTTATTTATTTATTTAGGGTTGTCATTTACAACCCTAGCAAGGGTTAGAGAGGGGCAGGCCCTGGCCACGCACCAGGTCTGGAACTGTCCTCATGGTTGTGGGCTCAGCCAGCATGGGGCCTCCACAGACATCCCTCACCTGCTGTCCCCACCAGCTGTCCCTGCACCTGCCTCACCCAGGTATGCGCCGTGGTTCTTGAGCTCCTCGGGGAACTCCTTCAGGTAGGACTCTCGGTAGGGAATGAGCTTGCCACCACTCGTCTCCTTCAGCACGGCCCCATTCCAGTCGTAGGCGCCAACAGCTCCTAGCAGAACCCCATCCTGACATGGGAGGGGACACACATCAGGTCCTGTTCCTGGGGACTTCTTGCTGGAAGCCACCCCAGGCCCAGCAACCAGCAACCAGTGAAGTGTCCACCGGCCATCTGGGGTGCCTTCTCCAGGTTTGTGATTTAGCTACATTGATCCTGGTGGGGACTCTGGGCTTGGGAATGAGGCACAGAGACTGTCCCCTAACCCCATCCCATCCTTAGTGCAGAATGGGTCAAGCT